>NC_047530.1:1902500-2202500 GCF_012275295.1 Melopsittacus undulatus
GACAAGGAGGTTTGTGGGCTCCACATCCCACCCTGCGTGGGACGAAGCTGTCCCCAGGTGAATGGGTTCCCACCTTGCCTCCTGCTTTTCCCTGTTCCTTCCCTCGTTCCCTGGCAAAGCCCAGGAGCAGAACAATAGGGAAAGTGGAGGGATATTTACTAACTGATAATCTCCCCACGTACTGCAGCCGCCTGTTTTCTCCCGTCTGATAAAGGTTGCAGAGCCAACCACTTTCCCAGAACAAAGAGGGGGAGGATGTTGGGATTGGGGTTTGGATTTCCCCCCCTCCCTTCACTCTCTCTTTGAAGCACTTACCATTCACCTGCTGAGGGGAGTAAGCTTCTGATCCAGAATCCGGGGGAGAGTCAGGCAAAGTGCTGCAGAGCAATGGGGAAAGAGAAGGGAAAGTCATTTGAAAGCAGCTTCCAGCACAACTGAGAGGGCCACTTCTACCAAAGCACCCTCCAGGCTCCGGGTGGAATTCCCAGCTGCTCCCATAGCAGATTCCCATCACCCCAAGTGTGTCCCGGTGGCCGTCACTGCCATCCCATAGTGACTCCTTGGCCCTCAGGAGCAGGGATAGACACATTGACCTGCCAATGAGACCTCCAGTAGAAGAAGCCAAACAGGAATCTATCCATTCCCAAGAGAAAGATGGGGGGGGGGGGGGGGGGGAAGAGGGAGGAGCTGGGATCTGATGGTAGGAAGCCCATGGGATGGATTCTGCCTTGTGACCTGTACGAACCTGAGCACCACCACAGCTGCTGGCTTAACACTCTGGCTCTACTCTGTTATCAGTAGGAGCAGGATTGGGCTCTGATGGCCCAATCCTTTTCCAGCACAAACCCATGGCTGGGGGGTTGAGGACCAGTCCCATTGTATAGAATCAGAATGGGTTGGAAGGGACCTTCAAAGCTCATCTAGTCCAATCCCCCTGCAATGAGCAGGGACATCTTGAGCTACATCAGGTTGCCCAGAAGCACATCCAGCTTGGCCTTGGATATCTCCAGGGATGGAGCATCCACCACTTCCCAGGGCAACCTGTTTGTGGTGGCAGCATCAATGCACTGCAGGGAGCCGGTTAGCTCCTGCATCCTTCCTTATTCCACCTCAAGCCAGCACAGATTCCAGGTACTTGGGCTCTTCAGCCACTTCCAAAGCAATTTTTCCTTGGAAAGCCATTTGAACCAATGTCTCTTACCCCTTTTTGCAGCTCCTCAACACACATCCACTGCAGCAGAAGCTTGGGCCTCACACAAGTAAAGGCTGTGACTCAGACACTGCCTCTTCTCTAGCACCAGTTTGGAGATGAAGTGGATGGAAAGAGGTCCTACTCCCACCTAGACCAAGCCATGGCCACTAAAGCCATGAACTGCAGCAGAGATGGGCAGGGAGATGGTGGCTCTGGTGGCTGGAGCAGCCCTGATCCATGCTCACTTCACCCTAGCATTCACAATATGCTGACAAGGAATTCCCTTCTCAGCCCATTCACACCTCAGCAAAGCCCCAGCAGATTCCAGCAGCCCAGAACCTCAAGCCAACAGTGTTCCATCTAAAACAAATGCTGTTTTCCTCCCCATCTCCTGACTCTTCCTCATCACAACTGGATTCTCAATGGGGATCCTTTTCCTCTCTTAAACATCAGCTTTGTGGCTGCAGAATAACCATGGACAAACCGGTCCTTTCTGGATGGAAGCTGGCCAAAAGCAAGGAGGTGCTTGGGGCTATGGGGAAGGAATGGGCAGTGCATCACACACACCTCAAACTCTGCTCCCACCAGGACCTTCCTGCACCAGAGGAGCCCAAGACCAAGTGATGGTAAGTGGTAAGTGATGGTTGGGATTGGCCTCCAACCCCAGTAGTAATTGCAGAGGGATGAGGTAGGGTAACCCCAAAAAGACTTCACCATAGTTCCCTCATCCTCCACCTTCACTTACAGCACCTTCCCATCACTCTCCTCTTACACGTGGTCTGGAGCATCTCTCTCCAGCCTTATCTCCAGGCTCCTTGCTGTGCTGGCCATGACTTTGGGCTGTACTTCCTATGGATTTATCAGGGTTTGTGCCCTGCAAAGCCAACTTCTGGTCAATAACAAAAGGGTCTGGGACAATCCAGGGAGTCCTGGGGGCTGGAAAAGGTCTTGCAGCAGAAAGGTGGACACTGCAGGGTTCACACATGGAGGTAGTGTGGATGCACTCAGTCCAAGGGAAGGGTTTGTTGGTATCCAACACGTGAGACATCATTCCTCAAGGAAAAGCTTAATACAACAGGGAAGAATCATTCTGAGATGCTGAAGACACGTTGCCATTAGAGCTGACCCAGTTCATCTACATCCAAGCCAAGGCTTCCACCTCTAATAGCAAGCTATGGTCTCCACATCCTGAAGAATGCCAGATACACGCAGAAGACATGGGCATGGTTTACCCTAAGCTGCCTCTGGGAACACAGCAAGGGAGAATTCCCCAGTTTGGGACTAAAATAAGAGCAGGTTTTGTTGAGCTTGTCTCTTTCTGGAAGATCCATCCACGTTCATCCAAAGGGCCAAAGTCATCCCAATGGAGCTGCTGAATCCTTGGTGTGCTGGATGGAAGCTTCCAAACCTGGGAATCACCACGTTGTACTTGCTGACAACACTAGAGGGCACAAGGCAAAGGGAGAAGAGCCAGGCAGGGGCTTGCAGGGATGAGCAGTCACTGGTCCTTACATCCATCATCTCCACTGGAGAAGGCACAGAGATGGGCTGAGCAGAGCACATCAGGGCCACCCATCACCTGTGCTACAGAGGCAGCTTGGACCATGGCACAGCTCCTCATGGTATGACCAAGACCTCCTGCTGATGAACACTTGGGTTTTCATCTGTCCAGCTTCAACCATCTTCTTGCTTCACACCCCTATGGCTGGAGGAGAGCAGCATGGACCATGGGCTCCTTTGGGCCTCCAAGCTTTATGCCTTCTAGCTCCTATCCCTTTCACCACGCCATGCCTGCATGACCTGTCTCTACTGACATGGTCTGTCTGGCCCCTTTGGCCACTCCAGATGATGCTGGGCCATGCTGCTGGGCTTTCCCAGCCTGCCAGGGTCATTCCCTTCCTGCCTGTTGCACACAAGGCCATTCCAGAGAGCAGGAAGCACATGTTTTCTCCCAGATTGATTGTCCAGCTATGCTAAATCCCAGTCATCCTCTTCCCCTCCACCAGGTCTGCGTGCAGAACTCATTGCAAAGCAGTACAAATCCAGCTCAGATGCCACCTCTTTCTTCTCTTGAGTGGATTATCTACAACATCAGGCTATGAGAGGTGCATCTCTCTTCCCAGTTCAGTTCGCATGTTCCCTATGGATGGTCATGGTAACATCCTGGAGACTGAATTTTGTCTTGTCCCATGTGTCTTCCTTCTTAAAACCCTCACAATGCTAAAACATTCTCCCATCACACACCTGTAGATGTCCAGCACTGGCATCACCACTGATCCTCTCTAACTCAATGCATACAGACAAGATCCACTAAACAACCTTTCAGGACCTACCCTTGCCATAAAGCATCAATCCATGAAGCCAGGACTGATGCTGCAGCAATGGGACCAACCACCACCAACCCTCCAGGCCCCACCAGCCTGGAGGAGCACTTGTCCCACCAACTGCCCTTGTTCTACCACCCCAACCCCACTTACCCAGGTGCGTAGGAAGCCTTGGGCTCGGATTTGATTGGAGGGACCACGTTGTTTAGGCAGTGGCCACCAAGGTAACCCTTGGGTACCACCATACCATTGTTGTTATTGCAGTTGAGGTGAGCACCGTAGCCCGGTCCACAAGGGTTGGCCAGAAGAGGACCATGCCGCACTGGGATCTGGCTGCCCGGGGGTGGAAGGTGGAGGGACCCACTGGAAGTGGGATTGGTCCCATTGGCGATGGAGCTGGGAAGAGGCGCGTTGATGGTGGTGGAGCTGGAGGGCTGGGGGTGTGCATAGCTGGCTGAAGCAGGGATGTCAGGGAAGCAGCTGAGGGAGAGAAGGGGACAACCTCAGCAGAGGGACAGGTAGATGGCACTTGCTGCTCAGCCCACCCCTGCCCAGCCATGCAGCAATGGGGATGGAGCTTCTCATGGTGCTGTGGGACACCTAAAACCAGGCAGCGTTGTGGTGGCACCAGCAGGAGCGTACAGGGAGGCAGGTCAGGCACCTGGGCTGGGGGCACTGATGCCAGCCAGGGAGGTGTTAAAGGCCATAGACAGTGAGAGACAGCAGGACCTGCTCATTGTGCTGCAGCATACCCAAGGAAGGTGCTTTGTCACATAAGCCCCAAAGATCCTGCTCCCCCCTGCAGCCCAGATCTCCTTGGTGGCCATCCAGATGTGTTCCAGCTCTGCCAATCATGGAATGGTTTGGGTTGGAGGAGCTTAAAGCTCCTCCAGCTCCAACCCCAACCCCTCCCACTGGAGCAGCTGCTCCAAGCCCCTGTGTCCAACCTGGCCTTGATGTTGGCACGCATCCCCTGCTCCACATGGAGCTCCACACTTCCCACTGAGCTCCTAGTTCTTGCTTTCCCATTGCTCAAATTAAGGAAAAGCCTTTTGTGATGCCTTCAAGAAGGGGAAGGACCAGAAGAGACTGAGGACATTCAAAGGCAAGAAGCCAGGAAGAGACAATAGGAAGAAGTGGAAATGAGAGCAAAGTACAATAAAGGAAGATTCCAAGAGGGATAGAGCTGCTCAGTGATTCCTCAAATGGACACTGCTGAACATCACACACAGAAAACAACAGAATTCCTGCTGTGGAACAAGGGAAGAACTTACATATCTGGTGAGTCCTCCTTGCTGATGTACTCCTCCAGGATGCTGGTGTCGATGTTCGATGGTTCCAGAGCTCCATTAATGTCATGGCCTGCAAAGGGAGAGGAGGTGGAAGCATGAGCCAGGAGAAGGACACAGAAGATCCTTGCTTCAGGAACACCACCAGACCTTTGCAGAGTCAATACATCAGTGTGAGGCCTGTCTTCTGTCCATATCCATCTGCATCCCAGTGTAAAACCAGACAGGGAATGGAGCGCTTGGGACAAGCCAAGGTGGTGACACTACCTGGGATGCTGGTCACAAGTGGGGCTTTTCTACAGCCCTTTGTGAGCATTGCTCTGGCTGAGGGATACACGGGCTTCCCAGGACCAGGCTCAAGACATGGGGGAGAAGGGAGATCTTGGGGTCAGGGCTCAGCTATGCAAGACACATGGCTCCATGGAGCACAAGAGCCAGGTCTTGCCCAACCACCACAACAGCTTTGTCAGCGAAGCTGCAAGACCCAATGGCATCACTGGGATCAATGGAAGAGCTCCCTTTGGCAGGCCACAAGAGAGGCTCCAGGGGTGCTGGGAAAGCTGGTGTCCATCCCTTTGGATCTTTGGGCTGGAATTCCTCCGCCGCTGCTGCCACAACAGCTCTGGATGAGGTCCTGACCCCGCAGGACCCCTCCTTTCCATCCTCTCCTCTTCTCCATAGGCAAGCCATGGACTTCCCTCTCCTTTCTCCCGCAGGATTCCTCCTCCCTGCCCTGTTCTGGGGAAGCTGGGCTGGGGTTTGTTGACAGAAAGTGCTTTCTTTATCTATGGCTCTCAAGTGGGAGGCTGCAGCCCTATGGGGCTGGTGCCAAAACCACTGCCAAGAGAGTGGAAGAGAAGGTCCAGCTCCCCCCACTGCAGATAACGGGAGACGGCCCCTTCCTCAAAGACCCCATAGCACCACGTTAAAGCACATCCCTTGCCCAGGAGAGGACCCTGACCCCCCCCTGCGCCCCATGGACCATGCATTGGGAAAGGTCAGCAGCTGAAACACAAAGCCCCTGATGGGGGGTTTCATCCCAGGCCTGGCCAATGGCAGCTTTCCCCTCTGCAAATCCCTTTCATACCAAGACAAGCAAATGGGCAGAAATAAATCCAGCTAGGAATTCTGCCAATGGACAGGGTGTGTGTGTGGATGGAGGGATCTCTGCCTTAGAAACCCTGGCTGGAGGGGGGGAAACCTGGGTAGCTGTTTGCTTGTGAGGCACCTAACCCTTTGTGCACCACATGCCTCCACAGCAGAGCCCAGGGATGTGGAGGAGAAGGTGGGAATGCTCTCCAATGTAAGCTCTTGTTATGGAAGGGTGTATAGTGGAAGGTGTCCCTGCCCATGGCAGGGGGTTAGAACTGGATGATCTTAAGGTCCTTCCCAATCCAAACCATTCTATGATCTGGAGCAGGGATGTGTGATGATGCTGCTTAGGGTAAGCACTGTGGTGAGGACAAGGCAGACAGAGCCTATGAGGTCCCAAGCTGTGCTAGCACCACAGGTCAGCACAGGGGTACTCCTTTGTGACAGCCACATCCTCTCCTGAGGTTGCAGTGATGTGGTAGCAGCTATTGTCCTGCTCCATAGAGTCATGGAATGGGTTGGGTTGGAAGGGAGCTTAAAGCTCCTCCAGCTCCAACCCCAACCCCTTCCCATGGAGCAGCTGCTCCAAGCCCTGTGTCCAACCTGGCCTTGAGCACTGCCAGGGATGGGGCAGCCACAGCTTCTCTGGGCACCCTGTGCCAGCGCATCAGCAACCTCACTGTAAAGAACTTCTTCCTTATATCCAACCTGAACTGCCCCTGATTCAGTCTGAACCCATCACCCCTTGTCCTATCACTCCCGTCCCTATGGAGAGTCCCTCCCCAGCATCCCTGTAGCCCCCAAAAGCTATAAGAAACCTCATCTTCTCCCAAGCTCCAGGGTTGGGACCCAGGTTCAGAGACACAAAACAAGGCACTTCACCAATTTTGCTGCCTTTCCACAAGCTACTGAACCTGTGCAAGCAAAGCCAGACCTCAGTTTTCCCCCTACCTCCAAACTCCAGGAGCTCATCCATGGTAGGAGCCCAGGACCTATCCAGAAAGCACAGGAGGCCCTCAACAGACAGCGCTGTGCTGGGCTCTCCTATTCCTTTGCTACCTTGTCTTAGAAGTCACCTTCAGGAGCCCTCAGGTGAGACCCAGACAAAGGGTGAGATAAGCACCATGACGTGAGCGGTGGGTCCGTTGTGCTGCTGCAGGGCTGAGGTGTGATAACAACCACAGTGGGGTCTGGCTGCATGTCTGGGATGGGTTTCCCATCCGAAAGAAAGGCCATCCCATGGGCCAGATGGGGTGAAACAGGGGAGCGAGGGCAGTGGGACCTCCATCCTCCAGTCCCACCACCCATAGCTCCCATGCGAGCCAGGCTCTTACCTAAAGCCAGCTTTAGGTGATTAATTACAGGCTAATACTTCTCCATAGAGTCACGAGCTCGCAAGGACAGGAACAACGCTCCCTCCCCCTCCAAAGCAGGGATTAGGAGGAAGCAGGAAGCCACTATGGGGAGTTCAACACCCACAATCAGACCCCACATCTCACCCCAGTGAGAGATGGAGGAGCCCAGTGCTGCTGGTCTTGGTCCTCTTACTGTAGGAAGAACTGCAGTGACCCACACACAGCATCTCCAGCCTTACCTCTGCATCAGTGCCTGCTCCTAAGAGGACACAAAGGCTCTTGTCACCCAGAACCTCTTTGCTGTCCCCAAAGCTCAGCAGGAGGCATTCTGCCTTCCATCCCACAGCAGCAAGCTGGGAGAGATGCTGTAGGTACCCTATAGAGCTGCCCAAATGTTCTTGCACACAACGAACATCCCAAGGCAGGGACCAAGCAATCCAGCCCCTTCTCACACACTCATCTCCCTGCATAGACATGGAGACTCTTCCAGGCCAACCTTCTATTTCCCATCTCTTTCAGCCAATGCTGCTGCAAAGCATCTCCCAAACCTCCCATGTCCCATCCTCCTCTTGGCCACCCCACTCTGCCTGCTCCACTTTCCAACCCCTCCATTGCAAAAGGATGGAAGGGATCCACAAACAGCCTGAAGAACACACTGTTAACTCCACCGCAGCCTCCTGGCGAGCAGAGGCCCCCGTACGTGTGAGAATGTCAGGAATCCCAATGTTTGGACTGGTTTTCTCTGCCTTCCCCAAAGCCCCAAACACATCCAAACAGAGGTGCTTCCCCCTGCTCTGCTGGCAGCCGGTGACATCCTCTTGGCTCCTTGTTTTCAGGTGCTTCAGAGCATCCTGCATCCCATCAGAGATGGGCTCTGGAAGAGTTAATGGTGTCTGGCCCCTATGAGTTGTCATATTTACAGGTCTGAGAGATTAAAGCCAGAAGGTAACTCGAGTGATAGGCTGAGAAGTTTATGGTATTTCTATTTATAACAGGCCCTCCCCCCTCTATTCCTGCTCTGTTGCTTGTCTTCTAATCAGCCCTAATCCTGCCTGGGTCACCTGGGGGTGGGAGGAAGGGAGAGGGCTGAGGAACTTCATCCTGGGATCTGCTAACACGAACCAGATGTGGGAACCTGGAGATGACAATGAGGGCAAGTGGGGAGCATCAGCAAAGGGGGGGGAACAGCAGGGATGAGGTGGAAGAGGCTGTGCCAAGCCTGGAGCCTCCCCATAGCACTGAAGCCATGTAAGAGAAGGGGCTTTAGGGACCTTTTGAGGCTATTAAAGCACCATTCTCTGACCTGAGTGCTTGAAAGACAGCAAGAAGAGGACATCTCCATTGCCAGCAATGCCCAAGGTGCAGCAGAGCCAGGAGAGGGAGTAACCTGCAGGTGAGAGCAGCACCAGAGCTTTGCTTTGAAGTCCTTGACCTACAGATGGACCAGGTCCATTATCTGCTGCAGGCAAACCTTCACCTGAGAGCTGGTGCAAAGGGCAGGGAGCTCATTCGTGTCTATAGCAGGATCAGAGCCATCAGTCAGAGCAGAGAGGAGGGTCATGGATGCAGTGCTGGTGGTACAGAGGGTGGCTGGAGCACGATGGAGAGCCTGGAGCTTTGGGAACGGTTCAGTTTGGGTTGGAAGGGAGTTTAAACCTCACCCAGTTCCAACCCCAACCCCTTCCACTGGAGCAGCTGCTCCAAGCCCTGTGTCCAACCTGGCCTTGAGCACTGCCAGGGATGGGGCAGAAACAGCTTCCAGCAAAGCACATCTCTCTGCCCAATGAGCTCCCTACACAAAGCACATTAAGGCAGGATGCTTATAGGGAAACTGAGGCACAGAGCACCCTGGTGACGAAACCATCACTGTACAGGGAACCAGTAACAAAACACCCAGTGGATGTACAGTGGAGCAGGATGTGGCTGCTGTTTCCACATGGGAAGACACAGCATTCCCTCTCCTGAGGGCTCTCCAGCACTCCCAGGCACACACACTGGTCCCACAGCGAGGTGCAGAGCCCTGACACACAGCCCTGAGCACGTTCCTGTGGCCGTGAGTGAGGAGTTGTGCAATCCTGAGGCCAGGCTGCAGCATCGGCACATTCCCAGGGCCTCCTGCTGCTCAGCACCCCCCTTTTCCTTCCTTCCCTGTTTATCCTTTGGTGCTGGCAGATTGGCTGCCGGCCTGGCCGCGAGCAGCAGGAATCTGGTTAACCAAACACTGCCTAAGCCCAGGGTGCTGCAGGGCCAACGCTTGGCTTCAGAGCTCCTTCCCCATCAGCAGGACCCCATCTGCACACAGGGTGAAGCTGGAGCATCCAGTGTGACATCCCTGCTCTGCTTAGCTGGGGCTTGCATCCTTCCATTCCCATGCATGGAGTGGGATACAGAGAGGAATCACAGCAAAACCCTGCCCAGAGACCCCACCAGCAGTGGGGATATGCTGCTCGCATAAGGGACAGTGGGATGATGTCCCCATCACTCCATGCACCCAACCCTGGGCTGTCCAGAGGGTATGGAGGGATGGAAAGATTCCCTCTGGATGCAGCCCCTGCCTCCCAGCCCAGCATTCCTCCTTAATGAATGCTCTTTATTACCTGACTGTAACAATAACCAGTCGCTCCCAGTGAAGGGGCTGCTGTAACCTGAGTGGGACATCACCCACTCCCCCAGCTCCCCCCAAGTGCTCTCAGGACCACCCCAGAGTGAAGCCCTGATTGCCCAAGGCACCCAGAGGGGCCCCCAGGCCCCCTCTCTGAACCAGTGTGGTTCCTCCATGGGGTGAGTAAGGGCTCACCCCATCTCCTCTATCATCTTCCTTCATCCTCTTCAGGATAGCCTGCTGGTGGGGGAAACTTCTACATGGGGGTCAATACAGGCAACTTCAGGGACATTGGCTTCATCTGGTGCTGATGGGGCTATGCTGAGCTACACCAGTTGGTTACTCACTGCTAACTCCTATCCCTGAGTAACTTCAGTTAGGTTAGGACAACCTGCTCCCACTCACACACAAACACAGCATGTTTCCCATCACAAAAGGTAGGTCTGCCCCAGTCCATGCACAGCCACAGCCACCACCCTGTGTCCCACCCCTGTCCCATCACCAAGGACAGCCCTGCCACTCCAAAGCAATGGAACAGCTTGTGCATCCCTCGTTCCTGCTGGAGCAGAAACCCAAAGTCACACCAGAAACACGGCCAAGGTTGAGCCCTTGGTGTCCATGGGACAAGATCCTGGGAAAACACCACACAGGGCTAAGGAGATTCATGAGGACCTGAGTTAAAGCCATTCCAGGGTCTCCAGGGCCAGGAAAACCCTGGAGCAACAACCTAGCTGAGCACTGAGTGGCAAAACAGAGTCATGAACCCCAATGGAACCAGCTACAACCAAACCATCCCCATCCCACAGCCCAGTGCCCACATCGGGTACCACCATCCTCAGCAGCATCTCCCTATCTCCTACAAGGCTCCTTCCTGCTCTCATACAGGCCCACAACTCCTCAGCTTACGTGCACAGGAGAATATATGTGACAAAATGCCTCTGGATAAGCTGGGAAATGTCCTTAACCATGTAACACATCCTGGCTCCAGCCCACGGCCACCCTCACTGCTGTACCTGTGTGCAGTGCTGCTGTTCCTCACATACTAGCAGCAGGGAATATGAAGCAGTATATATACCCTTTTTAGGTGTATATATGGAGAAATAATGCCCTCTGTCTCCATCTCCCAGGCCTCAGGGAGGACAAGGTGTGTGGTGGAGACATCCCAAGACAGAAGATGCACAAGGAACAACAGGAAATCATCCCACTGTGCCACAGCAGGGAATGGACACATCCCTCAAGGAGCCCTGCAGGAAAAGGCAGGCAGCTCCATGCAGAAGAGATGAGTGAGCAGCATCCTCCTCCCAAACCTGAGCTCTTCTTACTCCTTTCTTGTTCCTGTCTCCTCCACCATCCACCTCTCAGCATCTCCTCCCCTGTCCCACCTCTCCATCTCCCCTCATCCCTGAGCCGTTATCCCTCCAGACCCTCCTGAGCCCCTTCTCCATCCATCTCTCCACCCTTGTCCTGCCCTTTCCTCCGCCCTTGCCAGCTGTGAACCTTGGCATGGATGGAGCCATTGTCCTCGGGGCCCTGGGGCCGAGGAGGAGGAGGGGAAGGTGTGAGAGGGGACACAGTGGAGCGTTTGTGCCTGTCCCCGCAGCCGTCAATGCCCTGCTTGTCCATTCATGCACTAGGATGGCAGGAACAGCAGCACCCACACAAGCCTCGCCATTTGGAGGGGTCCAAGGTGCCTGCCCAGGGGGGCACATTGCCCTTGTTTGTTTGGAGACCCACAGAGGCAGAAGACAACGCCTTTATCTGCCTCTCTGGAGGGTGCTGGAGGGGGGAATGGCACCAGGGAAGGTCAGTTCAGTGGCATCTCCAATGCTGGAGGTACCACCAGCTTGGTGACCCTCACACCTCCATCCCCCAGTGTGGGAGGAAGACTGGAATCATAGAACCATGGAATGGTTTGGGATGAAGGGAGCTTAAAGCTCATCCAGTTCTAACCCCAACAGCTTCCCATGGAGCAGCTGCTCCAAGCCCCTGTGTCCAACCTGGCCTTGAGCACTGCCAGGGATGGGGCAGCCACAGCTTCTCTGGGCACCCTGTGCCAGCGCCTCAGCACCCTCCCAGGGAACAGCTTCTGCCTTATCTCCAACCTGAACTTCCCCTGTTTCAGTCTGAACCCATCACCCCTTGTCCCATCACTCCCATCCCTGATGAAGAGTCCCTCTCCAGCATCCTTGTAGCCCCCTTGAGATACTGGGATGCTGCTATGAAGAATGGGGAAAGGCTTTCCAGCACAGCCTCACCAGATCACAGCCCATCAGCCACCCCATTTCACCAGGCTTTAGTGGGCTGCACTTAAAGGGCAAGATGGGGAATAAGGAGACCTGATCCTGCTCTTGTGTACTCCTCTCTGCAGGCCACTAACTGGACCTAGGACTGAAGGTTTTTGGGGACAGGAGTCACCTGTTCCATTGGGGAACAATGAAGACACAGGGAGGCAAAGGGATGTGACAAGGCTCATGGTAGATGCCTGACCAATGGCACTGCTGTTCCACTACTGCCAAGGAAAGAGCCCATAGACACAGTCCCCAAACACTGACCTCACTGCAGGGCCACCAACCCCATGGCATTGTGCTCCTGGAATGGCTATTGGGATACCTGGGGATCCAGGAGCCGCTCCTGAGATCCCCTTTATCCCAGTTCTGAAGATGCGGACTCAATACCCACCTAGAGGGGAATCAGGACTTGGAGCTGAGCTGCCCCTCCTGCAACTCCTCAGCACAAAGCAATGCTTAGGCAGGGAGATTAATAATGAAACAGCACCAGAACACAAGGCCAAGCAGCCAAGCATCGCCTGGAACACCACGTCCAGGTCGGGTGCTCCGTTCCTCCCTTCTAACTGGGAGGCAACAGGGTCCCTCCTGTCCAGCCTGGACGGCCTCCAGAGGAGACTGAGTGGAAGAAAGCAAAGGGATTTATCGAGATGGGGCCTGTGCCAGCACTTGGGCAGGGCCAGCACCACGTTTGTGCAACCAAAACTGAGCTTTTACAAGCAGAAAGGTCAGGGCATGGGGCTTTTCCTTCTCACACAGCTGGGATGTGCATCCGCACAGTGCTCTGCTGCAATGGAGTTTGCTCCAGAATGAGCTCCATAGAAGATCACAAAGGGAACCAAAGGCTTCTTCCATCATTGGGTTTGCTCTGCCATTGGGACAGTAAGTCCTCATCTTCCTCTAATGGCACAAACCTCCCAAGACCCAGGGCCACTTCCAACTGTCTAAGAGCAGAACACAACCAAGTGGCTCAGCCAGGGACAAGGTACAGGGCAGTCAGAGAATCCCAGCCTGGTTTGGGTTGGAAGGGAGCTTAAAGCTCACCCAGCTCCAACCCCAACCCCTTCCACTGGAGCAGCTGCTCCAAGCCCCTGTGTCCAACCTGGCCTTGAGCACTGCCAGGGATGGGGCAGCCACAGCTTCTCTGGGCACCCTGTGCCAGCGCCTCAGCACCCTCCCAGGGAACAGCTTCTGCCTCAGAGCTCAGCTCAGTCTCCCCTCTCTTGGGCAGGTTCAAGCCATTCCCCTTGGCCTGTCCCTACATCCCTTGTCCCAAGCCCCTCTCCAGCTTTCCTGCAGCCCCTTTAGGCACTGGAGCTGCTCTGGGGTCTCCCCTTCAGGAGCCTTCTCTTGTCCAGGCTGCCCCAGCCCAGCTCTCTCAGCCTGGCTCCAGAGCAGAGCTGCTCCAGCCCTTGCAGCATCCCCATGGCCTCCTCTGGCCTCACTCCAACAGCTCCAGGTCCTTCTTGTGCTGCTGCCCCAGAGCTGGACCCTGGTCTCCATCTTCAGATAACACCAATATTTACATCACCAAATCACACCAACCACAGTATTTCACCCAGGGTGTTCCCCACCAAACCATCCTTTGGACAGATGCAACTGGGATTAGGCTTCAGCCTGACTCCTGAGGAAGGGACACACTAATCCATTCCCACCCTTTAGTTCCTCACCTTGCTCTGCACCATGTATCTCCATACCCTTCACAACCAGAGTATAGAGCCCTCTGCTCCAAATGAGCACCTTTCAACAAGGTGCTTATGAACCTGCTCCATCACCTTCATGCTCTGTTTTTTCCCAAGCTAAGCAAAGCTTCTCTAGCCCCCACAAGTACTGATGCCATTAAAATAAGTGTTAAAATAAGTTATCCCATAGGATTACTGCCATCCTGGCTATTCCCATCCAGGTTTCAGACTGAAACTGGGCTGTGTTTTACAATGACAACCCTGCCGTTTGCACTAAGTGTGAGCCACCTCCTGCCCTGGAACATAGCTCCTGCACCAGGGATTTAGCAAACACTCAGCAGACAATACAAATCAGATACCAACCGTGCTGCTTGGATCCCATCCACCCCATGAGCTCTCTGGGTGTTCTGGGTCTCACTTCAAAGCAGTGAGCACAAAGCAAGGGGGAAGGAGCCTGGCATGCTGCTTGAGGATGCTGGTGGGGAGGGAAGCACATGGAGAGGATGAGGAGGTCATAGGGAGGTGGGAGGCACTGGCTGCACCCATTCCTGCAGGGAGAACAGCTCTTGATGAGCACAATGAGGTGTCTCCATGTGTGTCACAACTGGAGGCAAACGGGACTCAAATAAGGGTGAGATGGGTCCAAAGGGAGATAAAGCTCATGGCAGCACTGCCTGAGCTGCGGGTGCGGAAGCACAAGGGATGCAGGAGGCTGGTAACACCTTTATAAGACTGTGAAGAGAAAGCTCCTTAAGGGGAGACCTTAGAGCAGGTCTAAGTTGAGCTTTAAGCTCCCTTCCAACCCAAACCAGGCTGGGATTCTATGCCTGAGCTCAAAAGAGATGCATGAGGGTCAGGACCGAGAGCCCTCTCCTGGTCCCTGGCTGGGCAGAGCTCTGGTACCCATCCCTCCTGCACTCCATCACCGAGGACCACAGGCTGCAGCTGCTGCTGCTTCCCAACACTTCTCACCCAGCTTCTTCCACTGCTCACACACTGCTGCTGCTATTGTAAAGCACCTGCTGGGAGAGCAGCATGCATGTCCTGGGTGCACAACCCTGCCCTGCTGCCAGCCAGCACTGCGACAAAGAGCCGAGTGATGAGGGAAGAGTGGAAATCACCCCAATGGCATGAGTCATTAGATCAATAGATTAAAAGACCTCTTAGAGCCTTCTGTCCAGACCAGCATAAGGTCATTCATTCCCAGCTCACTCCTTAGGGCTCTGCCTCGTGTCTGGACTTCCAGCACTTCCCTTTGGGAGATGATGCTGCAGCCCCACACTCCTCCGAGCCCAACCTGAATGCTGCCTTTCTTATCTCCACTCACCACCAGTCCCCATGTGCTAAAGAGCAAAGATTTCACAGCTGGGCCATTCACCATCTTCTAACTACAGGCAGACTCCTGCAGTCCTGGCTACTATCAGCCTGGCATTAACTGTCTCCTCTGACTGCTCTGGACGCAGCAATCCTTATGTCCTTCCTTCCTGTTGCTACCCCAGCATCCATCACAGGCAGGAACAGGGAGGATGTCTCTCTCCCTTTGGATATCTATGTATCTTCCTGCATCACTTTTCATCCTCTCAGTGCTTGGAGCATCTTTAGGTTGCTAAATACACTCATTGAGGTGCCTCTGTCACAACTCACCCTGAGGTCTCTGCGGTGCTGGTTGGTGTCCATTCAGATACCAACTAGGCAGCCCCTGTCCTGCAGCATTCACAGCCTTGAAGGCCTCCAATGCCAAATGCCACCCTGATCAGAAACCTCCCCTGCAGGGAGAACATGATGGAGATCAAACACAGCATCACCAATGGAGCTGTAATACAGATGTTAATATAGAGACATCAAAGAAGGGTTGCCCAGGGACTGGTACCCAGGGCAAAGCTATGCAGGGGTTTTTATTGCTCTTCCCCACTGTTTGTCTGGAAGAGGGCATGGAAATACTGAAGAGACCATGGAAAAGGTCAAAATAACACTGCTTGGGAGGCACAAGAAGCTCTACAGAAGTCCCAGTCTGGCCTGTTTGTTACCAGGAGGCTGAGCAGCCATTGAATCCTCATGTATATGAACTCACATTGGAATAAGCATCCTGCTGAGAGGGAGTTTCAGCCTTGTGAAGGGGAATACGGCAGCTGGAGTGGAAGATTCGACAGCACCAGCATGAAATAAGACATTGCTCCCATCAGGGAGCAGCAGCTTTCCCATGGAGATGAACCATGCAGGCCATGGAGGACCTCATGTTTGCAAAGCACAGCCCCAGCAGGCCCATGGCCCTCGTGTCTGACAGCAATGAGTATGAATATCAATATGACTGGATGCTATATAAAGATAGAACTCTCAGAGATGCTGTAGGAGCAATTCCACCTCTTGGGTATCTTGGGGGGCTCCTCTTCGCTGTAGAGCCCATTGTGCTCTGAGACAACAGTGAGGCAGCAAACAGGCTCTCAACACATACAAGAAGCTCAGGGAGACAAACCAAATGCTCTCAGCACAGAGAACCACAGCCACAGTCCCACTGTGCTTCAGGCTCTCCACATCACCAGTGATGGACAGAGGATTCAGAGGTAACTTAGGGATTAAACCTGAGTTGGGATTTTCAATAGCTCAGGAACACTTCTGACAATATATTCCTATTTCCCTGTCCCCACCAATCCTCCCAAGAGGGTTCTAGTGGCAAAATGCATCCATAGCACATGTTACTGCAGCTCCATGAGTCATAGATGGGGAGCAAAGAAAGCCCTGACCAAGTCCCACTCCCACCACACTAGCACGGCACATTGGGTTCATCCCTTGTCCCAAGTCTTCCAGCCAGGCCCCAGCTCTGAAGGGAGTGATAAACCATTCCTGAACCTCAGCAGAGAAGTGCTAACATCTGTTCTGGAGCTAATCTCCATCCAAAGGCTGTAGGGCAATTCCTCACACCTATGAGCATCAGTGGGAGCTATGAATGAAAGGTCATTGAAAAGGCTGTGGTGGTGACCTGGACCAGTTTTGGTTGGGAAAGCTGAGCCAAGAGGATGCACAAGAAGAGTTGCAGCCACCCAAAGCTCCCCCCAGACACAGTTCACCTTGCTGGGGGTGCCCAGAGAAGCTGTGGCTGCCCCATCCCTGGCAGTGCTCAAGGCCAGGTTGGACACAGGGGCTTGGAGCAGCTGCTCCATGGGAAGGGGTTGGGGTTGGAGCTGGAGGAGCTTTAAGCTCCCTTCCAACACAAACCATTCCCTGATTCCATGATTCCTTCTTTGCTCAGTGAACTCTCTGAAGCTCTTCCACCCAAGTTGTGTCTACAAATGGCAAAGAGGCTGCAGCTCCCATCCCCACATCCTGGGGGGTTCTCCATGGGGCTGGAGCTGAGCTGGCAGAGAAGGGTGGTGGGAAGGCCCTGGCAGGACAGCACTGCTGTCCAAGGTACCACCACACCACTGCACCCATCACCTCTTCCCATCAGCGCACACCTCACCAGCACACATCCGATGGAATTGCTGAGCAGTCTCTTTCCCAGAGGGAAAATCCACACTTACTGAATGACCACAACAGCCTCTATCAGTTATCTGTCCAGTGTCTGTTCCTACAGCTCCAATCCCTGGGACATCTCTGCTAATGTGGGACAAAAGGAGTTCCCACCATCAATGGCCTCTTGTTTTCCTTGTGCAAGGATGCAAGGAAGGAAAAGATGGATCTTGGCCTTTGGGAAAGAGCACACAGATCTGCTGCAAGAGGCTGATGGACCTCACCTCTGCCAGGACCTTTCTTTTATAGAGACCTGCATTGAGCACTGAGTCAGCCCCATGACTGCACTCCAGTTGGAAACCCACACTGTTCTATTGCATAGAAACCCAGACTGGTTTGGGTTGGAAGGGAACTTAAGGCTCATCCAGTCCCAACCCCTGCCATAGACAGGGACACCTTCCACTAGAGCAGGATGCTCCAAGCTCCATCAATTTGCTTCTTCAGAAGCAAACAAATTGCTGATGATTCCTGATGCTCTGCACCAAGCCCCTTTGACTTCTCCAGTCCTTCAGAGAAGTCCTCAGCCCTTAAGGGCTCCCAGGGCTAATCCAAAGGCAAAGACTGACTCGTTTCTCACAGTTCAGGACCTATTCATCCCTATCAGAGCCCCAGACCAGAGCTATGGGGTTTGGGTTCATCAGTTGGTTGGGTTTTGTGTTGGTTTGGGCTTTTTAGAGATGAAACACAAACCTACATCCACACACGATGAGAAGCCCCACAGTTGTTCCTGCAAGCACGGATGTTCACCTCAATCCCATAGATACTCTGTGGCAGTAAACATCTCACCAACCATAGTGCTCTTCCATGCATTCAGGTTGAGATTGCATTGCTCAAAGCTGTTCTATGGCTCAGATAAGAAGATCCAATAGTTCCTTCTAATCCAAAACTCAGTTCAGCATCCTTATGGGCAAGCAGGGGAAGAGGGGCAGGCAGGGATGAGAACAGACAGGAGAGGTCACTTTGTACCCAAGTGGTCCTCAGCTGCCTCTGTAAGCTTCATCCCTCCACTTCTGCACCCTTCACCTGAACCATAAAGACCAGGGCAAGACCTCAACCAGTCCAAGATCAATCCAAAGAGGTTTGGACCTGTCTCTTGCTTCAATGCAACCAGTGATGAGGATGAACACCTTAACTATGTGTTAACACCTTAACTATGTGATGAGGATGAACACCTTAACTATGTGTTAACACCTTAACTATGTGATGAGGATAAGAACCTTAACCATGTGTTAACACCTTAACTATGTGATGAGGATGAACACCTTAACTATGTGTTAACACCTTAACTATGTGGTGAGGATGAACACCTTAACTATGCCTTAACACCTTAACTATGTGATGAGGATGAGCATCTTAACCATGTGTTAACACCTTAACTATGTGATGAGGATGAACACCTTAACTATGTATTAACTATGTGAGACTGCCCAACCACTCACTGGGACAAAGCTTCTGGGTTTATTGAGTGCTCTCAAGTTTGGGAAACACCATCAAAGGTTTAACATGGTTCTCCTGTACCAACAAAGGCCTAAAGCCAACAACCACCACCCTGAGCCATTCAAACACCAGGCTGAGCAAAGAAGAAACAACTTGGGGTTTAGTTCTGCCTAATCAGAGACCTCTATAAGGCTCCTTCAGGCAATGCCTATTCCCAGGGAGGAAAACACATTTAAAGCACAAAACAAGGACACATCACACCAACTTTCTGCATCCCATTCCCACTGTTGAGTCCTCATAGCTTACTCTCAGTGTGGTTTGATGTCTAAAACTGCAGAGAAGAGGGTTTAAGCAATAAAGCCCAGTAAATCCCACTACTTCTCTCCACTGAAGGGCCAATAGAAAGTGTTCCAACTTACACTTGATGGCTGGTATCAGCTTTACTGCACATCACTCATCTCTCATCTCTTCCAAAGCCAAACCTGGCCCCATGTCAGGATCACAACTGATTTGTGCCTTCACTGAATCAAAACGTTGTGCTGAAAATCCATGGTAAGAATTCCATAAGAATCTATCCTGGTGATCATCCAGAGGAGGCCATGGGGATGCTGTGAGGGCTGGAGCAGCTCTGCTCTGGAGCCAGGCTGGGAGAGCTGGGCTGGGGCAGCCTGGACAAGAGAAGGCTCCTGAAGGGGAGACCCCAGAGCAGCTCCAGTGCCTAAAGGGGCTGCAGGAAAGCTGGAGAGGGGCTTGGGACAAGGGATGTAGGGACAGGCCAAGGGGAATGGCTTGAACCTGCCCAAGAGAGGGGAGACTGAGCTGAGCTCTGAGGCAGAAGCTGTTCCCTGGGAGGGTGCTGAGGTGCTGGCACAGGGTGCCCAGAGAAGCTGTGGCTGCCCCATCCCTGGCAGTGCTCAAGGCCAGGTTGGACACAGGGGCTTGGAGCAGCTGCTCCAGTGGAAGGGGTTGGGGTTGGAGCTGGAGGAGCTTTAAGCTCCCTTCCAACCCAAACCAGGCTGGGATTCCAAGCTCTATGCAATGACTGGGTTGACCATCAACCAGTTCCTCTTCCCAAGGCCCTGCCTGCAGCACAACCTCCAGCACCCAAAATTCTCATTCTGGCCTGTATGGACTGTGGAGATATATATATACACACATATATGGAGATATATATATATATATGTATCTCCACAGTCTGTTTGTCCCCATATTGCTGTTTTCTGTGTCCCTTCAGCCCATCAACACCTATGAGTTCTGAAACATCAGTTATCACCCCTCCGTCTTCACCTACACATTCCATTACACTGCATGTGAAAACTCATCACTATCCACCCTGCCATTCCAACAGCCCTTTCCAAAGACTGGGTTCATACAGCCAGAGGGAAGGGAGATAGACACAAGTCCTCTTACTTCCCCCTACCCAGAACTGCTCATTGACCTCAGGTATTGATTTGGATGGGACCTCACAAGGGAAAAGCCCACTATCAGCAAGCAGCCAACAGTGAAATGACTTCGTGGCCCTTATAACCCACAGGTTTTAAGCTGTATTTCATTTCCAGTGAAGCCAAAGCACACTTCTTAGTGCCCTCATGAATCAATGTCCATAAGCATCACTTGTCATAACATCAGAAATAAGCCAAGATCGAGCAGGCTCAGAGGGTGTTTGGTTTCCTCTTTATCTCCAGTTCTATCTGCAATCAGCACATGGGATTAAATGTCATAAAAGACAGTCGTGGATTCCTAAGTATTGTCAGGCACAAATTCCGTGGACTCCATATCCCAAATTGAGATGAATCTACTCTTTATGCTACGTTCACTTCCCAAGGCTGCAAGCAAGAGTGGCTCCATGGTCCTTGCCATGGAAGCAGATGGAGCTTGCAGGACTTCAGCCTCCAAACCTTTTGGTAACCCTACCCCTTCCACAGATCCTGTCCCATGTGCCCCCCATGTCCTCTGCATTGCCTCCTCCCCACCAGTTACTGTCTTCTCCTTGGGTTCTCCTCCTTGGGATCAGTTTGGTTTGGAAGCCTACTGAGATAACACATGGTGGTGATGCTGGGGTGAGGACAAAGACTCTACAGGGGCAAAGAAAACCAATCCCAGGTAAAAACTGCTTTAATTCCTGTGTTCTAAAAGCAGCAGAGATAGCTCCAAAGCCAGACCAAGGCTGCTGCAACAGCTGAGCTCCTGACTCACTTCTGGTCTCATCCCACATCACTTCAGCCTGAGTCCATTCAGCCTACACACTGCTCTGCAACCCCAGCCCCACTCGTGCTGCTCTTCCTCCTGATGCACTCTGCAGCCACTCAGGGTGTTATCTCCTTCAACACACTGCAAACAACTGGTGAGATGAAGGCAAGAAGACTGGATAGAGGAAAGGGATGAGGAAGAGCTGTTGGGGAAAAGATAATGAGAGGGTAAGAAGATCTTAACCACTGCAGAGCTTGATACCAGCTTTCCTATGGCCACGCTGGTCCATCACAGGAACTGGGATGTGAAGGAGAAGCACTGATGTTGTGTTGCAGCAGAGGGAATCATTCCCACCTATGCCTGCAGCCCATGGCCATGCCATAGGATGCTGATCACAGCCACATGGCATTCCCTGGTTCACCCTTTCCTCTGCTCTGACATCCTGAATCTGAGCACATTGAGGCCATTAAAAACTCCAGCCTCACCTTTTCCAAGCAGTCCTGCTCCCACCACTCCAAGAGGCAGCAAAATCCACAGGCATTGGCTCTCATTCCATAAGAAATCCAGCATCCTGGTTGTGCAGCCAGGATCAGCCACCTTCCCCAGCCCCAATCCCACATCTCCCTTTCTAACAGCACCAAAATCAGTGAGGTAAGTGCTGGACCCTGAGCATCAGGTCCCATTTCCCATTGGGAAGGAAGCCTTTCATTCATACACACCTTGAACACAGGAGTACATGGTTCTGGGGTGAGCAGATCATCCACATCCACTGAATCAGGCTGAAGATGTTCTCTGTGCCCACTGTGCAGGGCAAAGGGGACAATGAAGGGTTGGGGCAGCTCTTCTCTGGAACCAGGCTGGGAGAGCTGGGCTGGGGCAGCCTGGACAAGAGAAGGCTCCTGAAGGGGAGAGCCCAGAGCAGCTCCAGTGCCTAAAGGGGCTGCAGGAAAGCTGGAGAGGGGCTTGGGACAAGGGATGTAGGGACAGGCCAAGGGGAATGGCTTGAACCTGCCCAAGAGAGGGGAGACTGAGCTGAGCTCTGAGGCAGAAGCTGTTCCCTGGGAGGGTGCTGAGGCGCTGGCACAGGGTGCCCAGAGAAGCTGTGGCTGCCCCATCCCTGGCAGTGCTCAAGGCCAGGTTGGACACAGGGGCTTGGAGCAGCTGCTCCAGTGGAAGGGGTTGGGGTTGGAGCTGGAGGAGCTTTAAGCTCCCTTCATCCCAAACCCAACTTTGATGCCATGAACCCATAAGCGGAGCTACCACACAGCCAAATGTGGTGTCCAATTCAACCCACCCTCAACTTCTAATAGCATCCATTTCCCTTACACAGCAGCAAACCCTCTTTCAGCCTCTGCACCTCCACTGCTGATCTAACACAGCCTCATCCCTCTCTGCCCATCCCCAGCTGTGCCTGGAAAGCACCAAGGAGTCCCTGGCATGGGTTCTCCCTCCCATAGGATGCTGCCCATATAGGAGGAGCATCCAGCAAGCACCAGCTCAGGCTCCAGGCCACAAGGCTGTGGCCGTTTGTGGCTCCAGTCCCAGCTGCTCCCCTGTCCTCTGGCAAGGCACTTGCTGGTTAATGATTCCTCAGACACATTCAGCTCGGTGAGGTTCTTATCAGAGGGTGCAAAGTCCAAGTCCAACCTGCAGCACTATTGGAAGGAGGCAAAGGGGTTCCCAGCAGCTCTGCCAGAGCAATGCCATCCCCAGGCAGGGAATTCCCCATGGATAAAGGCACTGGAGGGATGCAAGCCATGGTCCCCATGGGACCCCATCCAGGCAGCACAGAGGAAGGGCAGACACCTGAAGCACTGCTGTGGGAGAGGGGTTTGCTGGTCATAGGCTGGTACCCTCCTAGCACAGCTCCCAGCTGCACATCACTTGGGTCTGGTCCCAGGAGGAGGAATCCATGAGGTCCCTAAACCAAAGTGGTCCAGGATAGCAGGACCCCATCCCTTTGAAAGGCCTCTGCTGGTTCTCACTAAGTGACCATGAGCAGGGAACAAGAGTAGTAAGGAGAAGAAGAGAACAAGAGGGGTAAACCTGGAAGCAGACCATGGAACTATGATAGGAAGCAGGAAGTCCATGGGGAGAACTTCCCTGCACATCACTCATGTGGGGTCTGGCATAGGGGAAGCTGTGGCTGCCCCATCCCTGGCACTGCTCAAGGCCAGGTTGGACACAGGGGCTTGGAGCAGCTGCTCCAGTGGAAGGGGTTGGAGCTGGATGGGGTTTAAGCTCCCTTCCAACACAAACCATTCCATGGTTCTTCAGGCAATGCTGGATCCTCCCAGGATCCCTTTTCTTCCATGTTGATGCAGCTGGATGACTCCAGAAGCCATTCCTAGTGAATGCTAGACAAGGGTGAGGGTGCAGAGGGGAATCCTGCCTGCCCAGCACCCTAATAAGGCTCCTCCTCGCCCAGCATCTCCTTCCCATGCCCTGGCACACAGCAGCCCTTGCGCAAGCCCTGCACCGGGAGCATTGGGGGTCACCCGGATCTCTGAGTCACCCCATGCCCGTCTCCATCAGCCTGGTCACACCTCCAGCACCATTCCCTTCCCAGCCACGCCACAGCCACTGCTTCCTGCTGCTTCCTCCCAAAGCTCATCCTGCTCCGTGTCCAGGACATCAACCCATTGAAGATACATTAACCAGAGCATGGGCAAAGTACCTCCATCGACCCGCAGAGCCTCTGTGGGTGTTGTGCTCACCGTTGCTCCCTCTGATTCACAACCCACCCCTTATCAGATGCCTTGAGGATCCACCCTTCTATGAGTAGCTCGCTGGCCTGAATCCATCTGAATGGTTCCTGGGCTTTTCCAAGCCAGGAAAAAGGAGTTTTAGGGGGTGGGGAACAGGGAGAAAGGGAAGAGCCCAGGGATGTGCCTGCATTGTCACACCATTGTACTGGCAGCAGCAGGTTGTTCTGCACTAGCATTGTCCTGAGCAGCGGATGAGGACCTTGACTTTGGATGAAGACTTTAGGACCCTCCTGCTGCTGGTCCTGTTGGGATGGAGATGGCAGCTTCCCCCCATGGCCTCAGCCAAGCTCTGCAGACCACTGGGGATGAGCTCAAAGTCACATCTTCCTCTCCTTATGCCCTAGGATGGAGGGGGCTCAGCAGCATCCTCACGTTACCTGCTCTGGTTGATGGCCTGTGCTGCACAGAGGCACACACCACACGGGGTGGGAAGGTGAAGCTTGAAATAGAAGGGGAAGAGAATGGGACCAGGAAGCAGTCCCATTGGAAAAGAGGGATGGAGAAGGGAAAGCAAGGGTGGGATGATCTGTGCTGTTACCTGCTCGGATCCAGCGCATCCTGAGCATAGTGAGAGCGGATGTCAGGATCCTGCTGTGTCCCTGCTCTCCCCCTCTGTCACCATGCTGCTTAGCCCAGCGTGTCCAGGTCCCAGCACTGCTGCCTATGGGTTTCCCTATTCCTTTAGGGAATAGTGGGAGGGCCCAGGAGGAGGCTGCTGCTTCACAGTGGGATTTGGCTCTGCAGGGGGATTACCAGGAGGGATGGTCATGTGTTTGTGCTGTACCAGGTTCCCCAGGACCATTCTGTCACAGGCTGGCTCCGTGCAAAGCACTGCACACAAAGCCTCTTACCTTCCCCACTGCACCAGCCAGGCCATGGAGATGCTGTCACCCTGCAAAGCCACCTCCTTAAAGAGGGGTCGAGGTATGGAGCATCCAGTGATGTGCAGCAGGGAGAACACTGAGCATCCCACATCAACCCCATGGCTCTCCATAGGGTTTCCCTGCTGCTTTCCCTCTGTTCTTACTCAAGAGCTCCATGCAGGTGGTGCAGCAAAGCCTCTCTCCAGCACAGCATCAGACCTTGAAGATGCCTTTAGGGGATGTAAAGGGCTAAGGGGCATCCAGGCACTGACCAGGCAGGGGCCTTGTTCAGCCTGGGCAAGAGAAGGCTCCTGAGAGCAGCTCCAGTGCCTAAAGGGGCTGCAGGAAAGCTGGAGAGGGGCTTGGGACAAGGGCCTGAAGGGACAGGCCAAGGGGAATGGCTTGAACCTGCCCAAGAGAGGGGAGACTGAGCTGAGCTCTGAGGCAGAAGCTGTTCCCTGGGAGGGTGCTGAGGCGCTGGCACAGGGTGCCCAGAGAAGCTGTGGCTGCCCCATCCCTGGCAGTGCTCAAGGCCAGGTTGGACACAGGGATTGGAGCAGCTGCTCCAGTGGAAGGGGTTGGGGATGGAGCTGGAGGAGCTTTAAGCTCCCTTCATCCCATCCCATGTGGGATTCTGTGATGCTCTTTCCAACGTCTTCAGCCTCAAGAATCCATCACTCCCCCCTCTCCACACTCCAGAGCAGTGAAATCCTTCCCTGCCCATTCCCATCCACCTCCAAACCTCCCTGCAGACACACAGCACCCAGAACCCATCCTGTACAGCGCAGCACAGTCTGCAGGGTGCAGACCTGGCAGCCCTGGGTTTAGTTCTTTACTTCAGCCCCATCCTTTTATACTCCTTCATGCAAGGAACACGGGGCAACGGCTCAGCCCTCTCCCTGCAGGGCTGCAAGGCAGCATTTCCTCCTCATACATAAAGTACTCCATGATACACCATAAAACCCACCAAGAAAGTAACTTATGCCATTAACACACACACTGCTATGGGCAAACCCAGTCTCTAACACAAACTGGCTGCCCTGCTGCTGATAAACAGCCCGATGCTCCCTCCCAGCTCCTGCGACCCCTCCAGCATCACACACAGATGATGGAGGGCATAGCTTATGCACCCATAAACTTGCACCCCATAAACTTGCTTCTGAAGGCCCCAGCCATTGTGCTCAGTGAAACCCTGCAAAGAGCTGCTCCGTTCCATAGGGTTCCCATTCCCCCATAGAATCCATCCCTTCCTCTTTACCCAACTGCCCTTCCCCACCTACAATTCACCCCCAGTCTCTTCCCATTCCCTTCTCCGTCTCTCGCCCTAACCCCGCTCAGCCATCTGCCAAAGCACCCCCTCCCTGCTCCCCCAGCCTGCTCTGCACATCCTTCCCCATAGACATTCCTTACCAACCTCTTATCTCATAAATTAGCCCGGAGAGGGAGCGGGATCCCGAATAGCTGAGCTCTGGCGTAACTGTTTCCCTGACGCGGGGCAGGCAGGGAGGAAGGTGAGGTTTGTAGCAGGGTGCCAGCCAAGGGTCAGACGCTTTCAACTCCCTTCTTTTCCTTTGATACGGGATACGAAGGCTCTGGGTAAACACTCCCGATGCTATGGAAGAGACCAAACTCCTTTGGCTTCGCTGCCAGAAGCATCAGCATCCCACGCTCTCCGCCTCCGAGCTTCCCGAGCTCTCCATGGCAGGATGGTCCTGGGCATCATCAAATACGTTTAACAGTGATCCTAATGTAAACCAGGATGGTGATGGTCTTCCCAGTGCAGGCAAACCCACCTTAAGGATGCTCGGAGGCTGTGCTGCTGATCAGACCCACACTCACAGCATCTTCATTCAGGAGGGTGTGAAGTGATGCTCAATCCATCTCTTTCCCAGCCCTTCCCAAATCAACCAGGTTGGAAAAGCCCTTTAAGATCATCAAATCCAACCATTCCCCAGCACTGCCAAGGCCACTACTGACCCATGGCACTGAGGCCTTGTCTATGGGGTGTGTGAGCACTTGCAGGGCCGGTGCCTGCAGCCCTGCCCTGGGCAGCCTGTTCCAATGGCTGAGCACCCTGTGGGGCAGGAATTGTTCCTCAGCTCCATTTAAACCTGCCCTGGTGCAGCTCGAGGCCGTTTCCTCTTGTCCCATCCCTTGTTCCTTGGGAGCAGAGCTCAGCCCCTCCTGGCTCCATCCTCCTCTCAGGCACTTGGAGGGAGCATTAAGATCACATCAAAGCCTTGGCCTTTGCACATCATTTTGCTGCTCCATCCTTGCACATCCCAGATACTGCTCTCTAGGAGCAGACAAACACATTCCAGGGCAGCAATAACTGAGAGCTCTCACTATGAAACTGGAGACAGGGAAATGGGACCTGGGATCATGGGAACACTCACGGCCCCAAACAAGCCTTGCGCTGCAGATGGGACATGGCAAATGCCAGGCTTTGGGATGAGCACAGCCCCCAGCTCTCTTCCACACCTCATCCAGCACAGCCCCCACTCCCAAAACGCCTGCCAGGAGAGCCCAGTTAATCCTTGTCTGACACTGAAATACTGAGTGCTACCCGAGCACTAAAGGATTGCTCTTATATAGGGTGGGATTGCTTCCTACAGGATCGGAGCCTGGGCACAGGCAAGCAAAGGAAAGTCCCAAATTAACTGAATCTATAGGAAGAGATCCTTTAGTGTTAAACCTCTGCTTGGAGAGGACATGGTCTGCGAGGGGGAAAACCACTTCACTATAGGAGAAAAGGTGGTTTGAAGATGTTCCCCATAGGAAGGGAATGGGACACCTAAAGAAGTGATGGGCAGTGAGGGATTGGCTATACTCATAGATTGATGCCTGTAAATGAATAAACTCTGACAGAGCTTGTTCCCCATTAGACGACACATCCGGAAGCCATTAATCCTGCAGGACAGCGAGATTCCAGGGCAAATCCCGCTCCGTGCTGCACATTCAGGCTCTGACCTTCCCTTCCAAATCACAGCAGCTCAGTCCGGCCACGTGCTCCTGCCGAGTACCACGATCAGAGCATTCACAAAGGGAAGAACCTTGCTCCTTGTGCTGCACAAGCTGAGCTTGAGCAGGATCCCTTCCTGCAAAGCTCTCTCCTCATCCCCTCAAATGCTGTAATGGGTTGGAATGGATGTAAAACATTGGAATGGATGTAAAACATTGGAATGGATGCTCCTTAATAACATCACCAAAGGGATCTACTGCCCCAGCACAGCCATCAGCCACAATGGGCTCCATGAGATAACAGCTTTAGGATGTTCTGAACAGGGAGTGACACAAGTGAGCAACCAGAACCATCCCTGAGGTTCCCTTGCTTGCAGGGATGAGGTGGTTTCCATTCAAAAGAGAGGAAAAGGCAGGAAGAAATGAGGAGAAAGAGGCAAAAAGTGAGAAAGGAAAGGGAAAGAAGGGAAAAGAGAAGGAATCCCAGGATGGTTGAGGGTGGCAGGGACCTCTTGAGGTCATCTCCACATCTCCAGCAGGGTCACCCACAGCACCCGGAAAGCAAGAACAAGACAGAAGGAAGAACCCGTCCACCCATCAAATGATGCTCTGGGGAGGGAGAGAGGAATTCCACTACTACAGAGGATAGGAAGAGACAGGCAGTGAGGAACTGGTGCTGAGCAGGCGCTGGGTGGGTGCTCAGGCCCCAGTGGACAGGAGTAAGGAGATGGGTCCAAGTGGAACCCTAAAAGCAAAACGAAGGCTCTGAAGGCTGAAGACAGGTTGGGAGCACAAGAAGAGCCCTTGCAGTGAGGCTTCCCATCCCTGGTGCTCCTGGGAATCCCAAACCACGGCTGGGACAAACAGGGAATGCTTTTCCCCTTGAAGATGAGGAGGAGCATTACTGATGCATCACACAGATGCCAGAAGGGAGGAAAGGGAGAAGGGAGCAGCATGAGCCCCTTTCTGCTCCCGAGAGCATCTCCTGTGTGTGCTGCATCTTCACCTTCCTCCCTATGGCAAATCCTTCCCCCCAGCCAAAGAAACAGAAGGGACACAAAGCACAGCACGAGGACTCCGGATGGGATCCAAGCTCCAGAGCTGCCCCATGCACACAACCTGCAGGAGCAGGATCCATCCCCAAACTGTCCCATCAGCAGTGGGTCCTGTTGACACAACGGAGCCTCACTAGGATGGATGTGCTGTCCCCCACTCAATGGGTTGGGTACCAGGGGCTCACACCAAGGTGCACAACACACAGCAACCAAAACCTCTGCCTGGCAAACAGAGCCCAAGGGGTGCACGGTGCGGGCACAGCACCAGACAGGAGAGACAAAGACAACCAGCACAAGGGAGACGCAACAACGCAGTCAACAAGGAAGAGCAGAGCCAACAAAGCCGGACCGGGGAGAAGAAAACACGGACCAAGGGAAGCGCAACAAAGGGAATGGAGGTCCCAAAGCCACACGGTGCAGCCCCATCAACCCCTCGGGTGCCAGGAGCACTCACGTTTCACTCCTGCTTGAGAGAGCAAACTCTTTACAAGCACTTTTCCACCCTTGGTTTAGGGAGAAGCTGCTGTCGGGTTTGCATTGATGGGAAAGAGACTGATCTGCAGAGATGCCCAAAGGGGTTGGACACGGATGCTGTGGGGTTTGCTGCTGGAGGCCCTATCTTCCCCATCGGAGTGAATTCACACCCAGTGGGGAACCGGCTTCCAACACCCTAAAACACGAGGCTGTGCCAAGCGGAGAAGGCAGCAAGACCCTGACCCCACGGTGATGCCCACACCCCGGCTTAACCTATGGGGACCGGATCAACGGGGGCTGCAGTGGGCACCTAACGCACCCCACACCGGGGCTCAGCCCTTACCTTCAAAGAAGCGCTGCAGAGCCTCCGTCTCGTCCACCACCTCCATAGCTGTGCCATGCACCGGGCGGCAGCCTCAGTGTCCGTACCCGGAGCCGAGCATCCCCCGGCTGCCTCCTCCGTCCCCGGCTCCCGGTGCCGCTGCCGGCGCCGAGCGCGGCCGCCCGCAGCCCATCGGCCTCCGCCGCTGCCCCCGAGCTCGGGCTGCCCGAGGCTGCTCCTCCCCTCCGCTCCTCCCTCCTCTTCCTCCTCCTTCTCTTCCTCCGCTCGCCGGCAGGGAGAGCACGGCCGGAACCGGGGCTGAACCCCAAACCGGGGCCTTGGGCCCCCCGGAAAGTGCTTTTCCCCACTATAAACGCTCCAGTTCTCACACCCCAAAACAGGTCCTTGACCCCCCCAAAAAAGTGCTTTTTCCGCGATATAAAAGCCCCGGAAAGTGCCTTTCCCCACTATAGAAGCCCCAGTTCTCAAACCCCAAACCAGGTCCTTGACCCCCCTAAAAAGTGCTTTTTCCCCACGATAAAAGCCTCAATTCTCAAACCCAACCCTGGATTCTTTTCCCCCAAAATACTGCCTTTTCCCACTATAAAAACTCCAGTTCTCAAACCCCAAACCAGGTCTTTGTCCCCCCTAAAAAAGTGTCTTTTCCCACCCAGTTCTTACACCTGAAACCAGGTCCTTGTCCCCCTAAAAATGGGCCTTTTCCCCACTATAAAAGCTCCAATTCTCAAGCCCAAAACCAGGTCCTTGTCCCCCAAAAAATTTGCCTTTTCCCACTATTAAAAGCCCCAGTTCTCACACCCAAAACCAGGTCCTTGACCCCCCTAAAAAGTGCTTTTTCCCCTCGATAAAAGCCCTAATTCTCAAACCCAAACCTGGGTTCTCTTCCCCCAAAATACTGCCTTTTCCCACTATAAAAACTCCAGTTCTCACACCCGAAACTGGGTCTCTGTCCCCCTTAAAAAGCACCTTTTCCCACCCAGTTCTCAAACCAGAAACCAAGTCCTTAACCCCCTCAAAATGGACCATTTCCCACTATAAAAGCCTCAGTTCTCAAACCCCAAACCAGGTCTTTGTGCCCCCTAAAATGTGCCTTTTCCCACCCAGTTCTCACACCTGAAACCAGGTCCTTGACCCCCCAAAAAGTGCTTTTTCCCCACTATAAAAGCCTTAATTCTCAAACCCAAACCTGGGTCCTCTTCCCCTAAAAATTGCCTTTTCCCACTATAAAAGCCTTAGTTCTCAAACCTGAAACCAGGTCTTTGTCCCCCCCAAAAAGGTGCCTTTTCCCACCCAGTTCTCAAAGCCAAAACCAGGTCCTTGACCCCCTCAAAATGGGCCTTTTCCCACTATAAAAGCTCCAATTCTCAAGCCCAAAACCGGGTCCTTGTCGCCCCCAGAAATTGCCTTTTCCCACTATAAAAACCTCAGTTCTCAAACCCGAAACCAGGTCTTTTTCCCCCAAAAAATGCCTTTTCCCTCTCCAAAAGCTCCAATTCTCAAAGCCAAAACTGGGTTCTTGTCCCCCCCCAAAAGTGCCTTTTCCCACCCAGTTCTCAAAGCCAAAACCAGGTCCTTGTCCCCCAAAAGTGCCTTTTCCCCACTCTAAACCCCCCAACACTCCAACCCAGCCCCAAACCACCCCCTGTATCCCCACACCCCAGCCCTGGGGGAAGGGCCTCTTGTGTTTTCTTGCCCAGATGTGGCCACAATCACTCCCAATACCCCCCGAAATCAGCTACATAACAGTGCAGTATCTAAATGAAGTTACAGTGATGTGACCACAGTTCACCAAACGCGGAGCCCCTGCCAGGCCAGCACTATGGGGCCATTCTCTCCGGGGCAGATAAAGCACACAATGAGGTTTTGTCCAGCCCCACAACCCAATTCAGAAGGGCAGATTCTCTTAGATATATAAATATATTTTCCCAGCTCTCACAGCTGTGCAGTGACCAATTCTTCTCTAGGGAGGGGAGAGGGACCGAGGTTTGGGGACAGTAATAGGTCTATTATGTCGGGGATGGAGAGAAAGAGCTCAACAGCCCCTTTTTTCTTCTCTTTCTCCCCATCTCTTTCCATTAAGACAATTGTTATTCTCTGGTCCCCCACGCCCCTTGTTCCTGGGCACACAGACCCACCTCCCCCTGCTCTAGGGACAAGCTGTGTGGGAAGGAAGTGGATTTGCTCTTGCTGGTCCCAAATCCAGTCAGTACCAAGTCAGGCTTTAGGCCTGGGAGCGGATGGGGCCACAGGACTAAATGCTCCTGCTACAGTTCAAGCCATGCCCCTTGGTCCCCATCCTCCCAACATCCCATTATCCCTGCTCAGCAAGAGCATCCTGGGTGATGATGGTGGGAACAGAGATCCCAGTGACCCACAGCCCCAGACACACACATTGCACCTTAGGATGCTACAGAGGATGCTCACAGGGGATCCTTCCCCTTTACTCCACTCTGGGAACACCCCCTGCAGTCCTGATCCAGCTCTGGGGCAGCAGCACAGGAGGGACATGGAGCTGATGGAGCGAGGCCAGAGGAGGCCATGGAGATGCTGTGAGGGCTGGAGCAGCTCCCATAGGAGCCACGCTGAGAGAGCTGGGCTGGGGCAGCCTGGACAAGAGAAGGCTCCTGAAGGGGAGACCCCAGAGCAGCTCCAGTGCCTAAAGGGGCTGCAGGAAAGCTGGAGAGGGGCTTGGGACAAGGGCCTGTAGGGACAGGCCAAGGGGAATGGCTTGAACCTGCCCAAGAGAGGGGAGACTGAGCTGAGCTCTGAGGCAGAAGCTGTTCCCTGGGAGGGTGCTGAGGCACTGGCACAGGGTGCCCAGAGAAGCTGTGGCTGCCCCATCCCTGGCAGTGCTCAAGGCCAGGTTGGACACAGGGGCTTGGAGCAGCTGCTGCAGTGGAAGGGGTTGGGACTGGAGCTGGAGGAGCTTTAAGCTGCCTTCATCCCAAACCACTCTGTGAGTCTATGGGTCTATGTAGGACTTAAGCTCAGTGCTACCGGCACACAGAACAGGTCCCCCCACACTTGCTCCTGGGCAGGTCTTGCTTACCCAACCTCCTCTGCCCTCCCCAATGGGTCACTGCAGTGTTCCCCCCCCATAAGCGTGGCTGCTGTGGCACCAGAGCATCCCCTCCGCATCTCCCACAGGCAGCTGATAAATCACAGCAGGGACAGGCAGGAGCTCAAGCACAATAAAACAACAAGGGAAGGGCAAGGCTGTTCTGGGTCACTTCACTGCGCTCAGCAGAGGCAGCCCAAGGACCTGTGAAGAGGCCAGGCTGGCGGATGAACAAGTTCCTGCCTGTCATGGACCCGAAAGCTGGGGCCAAAGATGATAGAATCATAGAACAATAGGATAGTTTGGGTTGGAAGGGACTTTGAGATCACCCAGTTCCATGGGCAGGGACACCTCACACTAAACCATGCCAAAGGATTTGAAAGGCAAATAACCCTGGGAGCGATCTGCTTCCAATGTGGAATGGTCTGAACCAACCACATCAATCTCTGCTTGGGATTCCCAACATCCGAGGTGTAAATTCACCCTTCCCACATCATGGCATGGACCAGCCAGTCCTCCCAGTCACTCACCCCAATAAGGAGACCCCTTTGAGAGCCCCCCACTAGGGTAAAACCCCATCAAAGCAGCTGCCACCACCAGTGAACCTGAGAAACACCCTAAGAACAGAGCACAGCTCTCATCTCCATTGTCCAAAGGGAGCATAGGAGCAGGCAGGGCAATGGCCTGGAAATGATCTCTGGAATAACTCAGTGCCTTTGGGCAACAGCAGGAAGGTGTCTGTAGCCAAAACAGAGCCGTGGTATCCAGGCTCAACACTGTTCCACCTGCATGGGACCAGGAGCACAGTCCCAAGCACTAAGTTCCTATAGGACTAAGATCCATCAGTGATTAAGAAATCCCACTCCCACTTTGCATGGGGAAGGCAGAGGTCGGAGTGGCCACTCTCATCCCAACCAAAGCAAGCAGGGTTGGTTTTAAGCTTGGTTTTTCAACACAAGCTTAATATCTGAAGGGGGCTCCAATGATGCTGGAGAGGGGCTCTTCATCAGGGACTGGGGTGATGGGACAAGGGGTGATGGGTTCAGACTGAAACAGGGGAAGTGCAGGCTGGAGATAAGGAAGAAGTTCTGCATCCATCACCCCTTCCCCAGAGGGGAAAGAGCTGGTTCCTTACTGCAATGAGCTCAGAAACCAGCACTTCAGGGCTGGGCTGTGCAACCCCCAGAGATCACACAGTAATACATATACTGTATTAGTGATACACAGATAGATCTGAACCCACAAATGTTATTACATCACTTTGATCTCCTATAGCTGCACCCAAGGCAACGGATAGAAATCCAGCCCCCCTCACCATGTGCCATTTGCTTTCGTGTCTGCCATCCCTGCTGCTGTCCCTCCCTACCACTCCTCTTCCTCTCCATTTCCCACATCTCCTTGCATAGAATCATATAATAGAATCATGGAATGGTTTGGGTTGGAAGGGAACTTAAAGCTCCTCCAGCTCCAACCCCAACCCCTTCCACTGGAGCAGCTGCTCCAAGCCCCTGTGTCCAACCTTGGCCTCATTCCAGCAGATCCCAATCTCCGCTCCCACTATCCCCTTCCATGAGCGCAAGCCTGGAGTTACCCACAGGTGATGATCCCTCTGGTATGTTCCACACTGCAGGGATGGGGCTTTGGAATTCCTTTAGGGTTAATGCAAGGGGGAAACCTTGCAGCCACCCTATATGACACCTGACCTGGGGCAGTGGGTGCTTGCATAGGTGACAGGGGTAACAACCCATCTGCTATGGGAGCTGCCAAGGCTTCCATACCCATTACATTGCACCCCACAAGGGTTAATGGGGTTTGGGATGAGGAAGGGTCTGATGGGTAAGGACTCTCTTTGGGGATGGGTGCATGCAGCGTTGTCCGTGCTCTGCACAGTGTCTGAGAGGGTTTGATCCAGCTCAGCCTGTCCAGAGCTGGTATTCCCCATGGAGAAACTGCTCTCCTTGATCCACCTGCCTTCCCCTGGGAAGAGCAGTTGCTCTTACCTGCTGTGACAATGCTGCTTGGAGCCAGGCAGGGAACCCAGGACCACAGGAAGATATGGCTTCAATGAGTAACTCCATTGGAATGCAGACAGTGACAGCAAGCTGGGAAGGACTCATGGAATGGTTTGGGTGGGAAGGGACCTTAAAGTCATCCAGGGCAAACCTTCCACTGGAGCAGCTGCTCCAAGCCCCTGTGTCCAACCTGGCCTTGAGCACTGCCAGGGATGGGGCAGCCACAGCTTCTCTGGGCACCCTGTGCCAGTGCCTCAGCACCCTCCCAGGGAACAGCTTCTGCCTTATCTCCAACCTGAACTTCCCCTGTTTCAGTCTGAACCCATCACCCCTTGTCCCATCACTCCCATTCCTGATGAAGAGTCCCTCTCCAGCATCCTTGTAGCCCCATTCAGATATTAAGTTAGGAGCCCCAGCTTGTGTTGCACACCCTGCTTGCTTTGGTTGGGATGAGAGTGGCCACTCTGAGCCCTGCCTTCCCCATACAAAGTGGAGTGTGATGCCTTCATCAGTGACAGATCCCACTCATACAGTAACTTAGCCCATGTTGATGGACACACCACACAGTGTGTACATTGATGCAGAGTCCATCCCCAGCATCCCTGTAGTCCCCTTCAGACACTGGAAGCTGCTCTGAGCTCTCCATGCAGCTTCTCTTCTCCAGGCTAAATGGAGGGTGATGGAAGCCTTAGTGCTGCTCTGCTTCTTGTTCCTGTGCTCTACCAAACCCCATCTGTGGGAGCTCAGCACCTTCCTCCTGATCTTGTAACTGGGCTTTGCCTGAGGATCAAGAAGCAAACACAGAGACTGGTGAGAGGTAACATTAGTGCAGTAAAACCAGTGTCATTCGCTCTGGGGTCATTGGCCTCATTGGCTTCAGCATCACCAGCATCACAGATGTGAGCACACCTTGGCTGCTCCACTGCTTTGCCAAGACAGCCTGAACATGGAGATGACCCCGTTCCCAGAGGGGCTTTGCTCTCCCTGTTCCAAGGTGCCCCCCCCATTCCACCAGCACTTCCCTGTGCACACACTGGATGAAGGATTGATGGATGCTGTCAACTCTCCATAATTCCCAACTCTTCCACCTCATTCTCCCTTGAATTCCTCATGTAACTGGATTGAGGAAGCCTAAACACAGCCCAGGCTCATACAACTCCAGCCACTTGATACCTTAAACACCTTTCTCCTTGCCCTCCATCCTCCTATGGACTTACACAGGAGCTCCCTTCCCTCCAGTGCTCCCTAAGGCAGCCAGCAGAGCAACGTGAAACCATAGCAGGTGTCACCCTTCCCACCACGTCCCTATGGGTCTCTCCTCCAAGCTGCCCCAAAGCTTTCACCTTTGTACTACAGCATCTCCATGCCCCAAACACCACTGGGATTGCTCCCTCATCACCAAGGGTTGGTTATCCTGGGAGCCACCAGATGCACAGAACCCAGGAGGCTCCGCATGGATGCGGTGCAGGCTCAAACACAGCGCTGTTTGCTTGGGCTGCTTCCAATGTGGGATTCAGGGAATTCCTGCCCCTCTCCAGCTTTCCTGCAGCCCCTTTAGGCACTGGAGCTGCTCTAAGGTGTCCCTTTAAGGAGTCTTCTCTTGTCCAGGCTGAACCAGTCCAGCTCTCTCATCCCACACCTGGATCTTCCAACCACACCACCCAATGCAGGCAGAGCTTCACCAGTCCAAGACCTGTCCTCACAGAGCCTCTCCCAGCAGTGTCCTTCATCATGACACTATGGAGAGGGAGAACAGCAGAGGATGCAATCCTGCCCTTCTCCAGTGCCCAGGGAGCTCTCCCAGTGTGGAGATGGAAGCAGACTGGTGTGGGCTCAGGCTGTTATCTCCTGTTGGCAAGAGACCTGCACTGGTAACTCTCTCCCTGGTTATTCATTAACTGCACGAGGTTCGTTCCCAAGACAGAGAGAATACCACCATTGATTGAAAACTGAATAAAGGATGGCCCCTGGCAAGGGACACCAATAGTGGGGATCCTCTCCATCACTGGAGAGCAGAGGAGTCAGAAGCACAAAGGCTCAGACCAGCATCACTGTGATTCAGAACAACAGGAGCAGAGAGGAAGTATTGCCTCAGAAAGATTGATCCAAACCTTTTGGGTTGGAAAAGTCACAGGAAATAGAACCATGGAATGGTTTGGGTTGGAAGGAGCTTAAAGCTCCTCCAGCTCCAACCCCAACCCCTTCCCATGGAGCAGCTGCTCCAAGCCCCTGTGTCCAACCTGGCCTTGAGCACTGCCAGGGATGGGGCAGCCACAGCTTCTCTGGGCACCCTGTGCCAGCGCCTCAGCACCCTCCCAGGGAACAGCTTCTGCCTCAGAGCTCAGCTCAGTCTCCCCTCTCTTGGGCAGGTTCAAGCCATTCCCCTTGGCCTGGCCCTCCAGGCCCTTGTCCCCAGCCCCTCTCCAGCTTTCCTGCAGCCCCTTTAGGCACTGGAGCTGCTCTCAGCTCTCCCCTTCAGGAGCCTTCTCTTGTCCAGGCTGCCCCAGCCCAGCTCTCTCAGCCTGGCTCCAGAGCAGAGCTGCTCCAGCCCTCACAGCATCTCCATGGCCTCCTCTGGCCTCACTCCATCAGCTCCAGGCCCCTCTTGTGTTGTTGCCCCAGAGCTGGATCAGGACTGCAGGGAGGATCTCCCCATAGCACAACAGAGGGACAGGATCCCCTCCCTGAGCTGCTGCTCACGCTCTGGGGATGCAGCCCAGGTTGCAAGGGCACAGCTGAATCATAGAACCATAGAATAGTTAGGGTTGGAAAGGACTTTAAGATCATCCAGCTCCAACCCCCCTCCAGCACTGAGATCCCCCTTTCCAATGGCCTTTCCCTCACATCTGTTGTCATTATTCCCCAGGCCTGCACTTCCCAGCTGCAGAGAAGCAGACAGCAACACTCCAGTCCCGGGATGCTCAGCTGAGCACTGGGAACCACTGATGGAAGCACCCACAGCAGGCAGCGCTGCCAGCACGGGCACAGCACCCTCTGCTGAAGAGTGTCCTGTATCTGCTATTGCATCTCCCCACAAGGACATCTCAGCTTCATTGAGCCCCTCTGCTGACTCTGAGAGGAACAGAAGCCCACAGAGCTGATATTGCCTTCAAGGAAGGTCTGTTAATGGAAGAGCAGCAGCGTAAGTAGCGATTGCTGAATAGGAAGGGAAACCCAAGCACTGTCAGAAGAGCCTATGTGTGGCTTCACAATACACACCCTACTAATACATGGACTTGCTCTGCACAAGTTGCATCCTTATAGACACTCCAGCTCTGCCACAGTGACCAGTCATAAGCTCTGACCCACACTCTCCCTCTTCTATAGCACTACATGCCACTCTTACACCAGTTTCCCAAGTCGGTCCTTACACTGGGGCAGCCTGACCTGTTTGCACTACTCCATCCACAGACAAGTGAGCATCACCCTGTATTTGCAAGCAGCACCCCCGACTTCTCTAGTGCACCATTAACTGAAAGCACCAAGCTAACCTGCATTAAGGCACTGAGATAGAGCCACCACCCAGACTCAAATCCCAGCCCCGTTTGGGTTGGAAGGGAGCTTAAACCCCATCCAGCTCCAACCCCAACCCCTTCCATGGAGCAGCTGCTCCAAGCCCCTGTGTCCAACCTGGCCTTGAGCACTGCCAGGGATGGGGCAGCCACAGCTTCTCTGGGCACCCTGTGCCAGCGCCTCAGCACCCTCCCAGGGAACAGCTTCTGCCTCAGAGCTCAGCTCAGTCTCCCCTCTCTTGGGCAGGTTCAAGCCATTCCCCTTGGCCTGTCCCTACATCCCTTGTCCCAAGCCCCTCTCCAGCTTTCCTGCAGCCCCTTTAGGCACTGGAGCTGCTCTGGGGTCTCCCCTTCAGGAGCCTTCTCTTGTCCAGGCTGCTCCAGCCCAGCTCTCCCAGCCTGGCTCCAGAGCAGGATTACATACATACTGCTTTCATTTCCCTTCATCGTAGCAGTTTCCAAGAAGAATCACTTGTAGGTAAGGTTTTGGGATGTACCTGAGCAGAACACTGCCCCTTCTGAAAAGTACCAGCTAACCAAATACACTCCCATAGCATGATTTTCAGATATGCCTCTGGACAATCACCTTCAGGTCACTGTTTCTCATCCTTTGTCTCTTTTCTACCTGAAGTCCAACCTAGCATCCCTGAAAAACAACCAAATATGAACTGCTTTGTGCAATGCTCATTTCTATATACAATGAATGCACAATTAAATCACAGCTGTACTTACATATTTCCATTAGTTTCCACTCCTTTTCTTTGCTCCATTGGGAATGTATCACTCCAGAGCTTAGAAGTCACTGGAAACCTTGTTTTCTGGATGCTTTATGGTCAATGGGTTGATCCCACTTTCCTCAGCAAGCCAGAAATTTCTCCTATGGCCACCAACATACCAAAGAGATGCCTTGGAAATAGCAACTCCATCCCTAGCTATGTTCAATAGTGAAGGCTTTTAATAGTAAAACAGGGCTTAAAACAACATCCTCCATGCCTGCTGGGTACACATTCTCCTTAGTAACTGTATTAAAGCAGTCACTCCTAAGCATGGATTACTGCATGTTTATACAAGGGTTGTATCCAGACTCTTATGTTTTGCTTTCCCCAGGAGAGGAAGTGTTTAAAGAAGAGGCAATAGCCTTTTACGAGGCTGATATAGTTATAGGTAGGGCAAAAAGCCACAAACCACAACCACGAGGCAGCACTTACACATACCAGCCCTTTTTATAGGCATTTTTATGGAAACTCAGTAGTTGTGCCGCCTTTAAGCTCTTAATTCCCTGATAGTGCTTCATCTCTTCAGGAGCCACCATAAATACTACTCCATGCAGCCATTCATAGGATTAACTTCCTTCCAAGCATTCCTTTTGCTGCCCGTGTTGCTCATGGCTGGGTAGAAAGCTCCTGTTCCTCTCCTTACTCTCCTCTGACCCTGGAAAGCACAAGTACTGTGAAGGGGAAGCAGAGTGTGAGTTACTACAGCCTTACTCTTCTGTAAGCAGCACCTACAACCACTTGTAAAGCAGGACCTTGGTCCAGCTCTGCGGCGTGTGAAGCTCTTCCTCTCCAGTTTGAACTCACCTTCTTTGCCAAAGGATCCCAGCACCTTGCTGGTTTTCCATAGGGCAAACCCTTACCCTCTTCTTGCTTCACTCCATCCTCTCCCTGCCATGTACTCGTACCCTTCCAAAGAGCCTTTCTTTGCACTGATGCTGCTCTTTTTGTATGGCTGCTGAACTCAGCACTTGGCAACTCAATACCTTCAGTTTCTTCCTGAAGAAGATGCTAGGACCTAGTCTTCCTGCAGTTCCACCCTTGGCTGCACAGGGCATGGATCCCAAGGAAGAGATACATCCTCTCTATCTCCATCAAAGGCCAAGATCCATTACAAACAGAGGTAGTGAGGTGATGATCAACCCCAGCAGCACCTAAATTGCCCCCAGAGCCTTCCAGGAGCTGTGGTGATGCACCAACACCACAGTCCTCATCCCTCTGTGATGAGGGAGCCCAATGCAGCTCCTTCCAACTCTCAAACTCACACTCAACCCTTGAAGGCATAACCTCAAGCAAATCACCACGAGCATTCTCCAGGTCAGACGTGGGAACAGTCACATACACCAGCCATGCTTCTACATCCATTTTATACACGGTGCCATATAATATACAGAAACTTTTATATACATAGATCTTTATAGAATATGCTATATTAATCTGTCTCTTTCTTTACAGCAATATTAGTTTGGATCTTTCATACATAGGTACAAAAAGTCAGTCACATGAGAATGGCACGTGAGGACTGCTTTAGTTTCCTTGTAGTCTTCATGCTGGGGCAGCTCGGAGCAGGGATTCGGAGGGCAGCATTCCCAGGACAGGCAGTAACCTCTTGGTTGAGCGTGGGGACACAGGACCCTGTGCTGTCTCCCCTCCTTGATTGCATATGCAAGCGCTCTAAGCCCTGCAAGAGGCAGTCAGAGCAGCTCTGAGCTCCCTAGGACTGTTTCTCCCATTAATGCCAAAGGCTTCAGCTAGAAAGAGGCAATTGGGGTTAATTCACAGCTACCTTACCCTGAGCTGCCCCAGCACACGATGTGAGAGGTGACAGAAGCAGGCAGAAGGGCTTTGCCAGAGGCACTGGTGTCCACTGACAGGGAGAGAAGTGGGAGGTGAGTTTCTGTGTGCCAGTGCTGCTCCCGTTGCACGAGGCCACCCAATGCAGCCAGCACTAAAATGCCCCCCAAAAGATGAGAAAACAAAGAGTTTCCACCAGTTCCTCTGGTCTTGCTGTCTCTGCTTGTTCACAGCTGTAAGGGAGGACAGGCCAGACCAGTGGCTGTCCCAGCAGGACACTGGAGCAGAGCACGGAGCCAAAGGAAAGGGTCGTACAGGGCACAGTGCTCCTCTCCTGCTGCTCCATGGACACAGGCAGGGAGCCCATCACAATAACCCCTGTGCTGACAGGAGTTTATTCACTACAATAGGAGTGTGAGACTATTCCCTGGCCATCACCTCTTCAGTCTGCTGTAGCATCCGTGGAGAGAAAGCTGGGAAGCCATAGCCTCAGTAGCCACTTTGCCACCAGACATGGACCATCAGCAAGTGCTGTGATAAAGGAGTTAAGACCCAAAAAGGTGTGGGGCACTAGGGAACACCCAAGGGTGTGATCACCTTGCACTAGCAGCATCCCCAAAGCAGTGCATCAAGAGGACAAGACTGTACAGGTACCACCAAGCCAGGCTGAGTGATGGATGCGCTGCTTTGGGTTGCTCCTGGCACTGCCACCTGCATCAGGTGTCTCCATCTCTGAGCCATCAGAACTGCATAAAGCCTGGGATGGAAAGCAGGGAAGTGGAATCCCAATAGAACCCAAGGCTTGTTCCTGTGCTCTCTGTGTTCAATGAGCTTTGTAGAAATAAGCAAGGAGCCAGATAGAGGTTCCCCTCATAAGGTTGGCTGGGCAGGTAGAGAACTTAAGCACATGCAAAACAGAGCACAGGATGATGTGGTGAGGTCCAAGGTGTCCAACACAGCAATGAAAGCAACAAAAAAAGCCCAGATCTCTAAGAGAGCTCAGCTTTGGGGGATGGATGGTGCAGAGCCAGGGAGACAAACATCACTATATAGAACTGCAGTGACAGAACATGGTACGTTCAGAACTAAGTCCCTTTCAGCATAAGCTCTGGCAAAACCAGAAGCAGATCTTGAAGAGAAAGGATTCTATTCATGAATAGAATGAACAGACCTCTAAAACACTGATGGAGGTCACATACACCAAAGGTAGGAAGTAGGAGGAAGTTTTCCCTTCCTTCCACATGGAAAACCCTCCCTTTGCACAAGGTTCTAGATTAGAGGGGCTGACCCAATGGTGGTGTGGGCTTGAGGATAGAGTCTGCCTCAGATCGAGCTTTGCTGTTGGTGCTTGGATATGACCCGAGGCAGGAATCTGAGGCAGAAAGGGAGAACCTGGCAGCAAAGGCAACTCTGAATGAGTCCTTGGCCATGCTGCATTCCCTTTCACACACCCAGAGAAGACACAAGATGCAGAAGAAAGGAAGCTGGCAAACATCCTGTCGAGTCAAAGGAAAGCAAAGGCACAACAGGTATGAACTGCAGGAAACAAGCAAAGAAACCAATAATAGGAACAGAGACAGCAAAGCACTTGCAGACAAATGATGCTTTTCAGGACAGCAAATCCCTATGGCAAAGGGAGGAATTGCTCTCTCCTGGATTGCTATGAATTTCCATATCCTTAAGCAGATGACGTTTATTCTGCCAACATCCTCCTGTGCAGAGGGGTAACAGCTCTCAGGGAGGTGCTGGATGCAGATAGAGGACAGCAGAAGTCCGGCCACACGTGGAATATGCTGCCCTCCACATAGCAGGAACCTCCTTCCTCAGGTGTTTCTCCACTCTAACAACACAGAGCACACAGACTAATGGGGTTTAAGTGAAACACTCACCCATCATAGCAGTGAAGGCCCCAACCCTGAAGCACACACACCCCAGGTTCCCAGGGTTGTCCCTGCCACATCTCACCCCAAGGGGCAGTGGCTCCTCCCTTGAAGGGACCAGAGCAGACAGCCCACAGGAGCTGGCAAGGGGGAAGAACATCACTGTATGCAATACGCTGTTTCACGTACCTCTCACACTTCACCCTAACACCAGTATGAGCATCTCACTATGGAGCAAGGAGTTCCCAGCTCAAGTCCCACCACTCGGCTGCAATCTTTATGTCCCTTTCTTCCTTTAAGTGCCAGGAAAGTTTGCCTCCCGCAGGATGCACGGCGCATCGCTTCCTCCACACAGGAGCACCGTAAGAGGGAGCTTTGGCACCAGAGATGCAGCTCATCCCTAAATCCCAGTCTAGCACCGCACAGGCTCCGAGGAGAATGTGCCAAAAGGCTGTTTCGGCCAGTGCTTCCAAGACAGATATTCCTTCATTCAGAGCATCAGAGCAGCCAGTGCTAAAGCACTGTGAGATCTCCAACCCTCCCCTTCCCCAGGCAGGCTGAGGAGGCACCAGATTCACTGCAAGCAGGGAAGAAGCTGGCATCTTCTCACTACAGCAACCTGGTCTAGTGTGAGGTGTCCCTGTCCATAGCACAGGTGGGAACGGGATGATTCTTTCCAACCCAAGCCATTCTGTGATTTCACAGCTAAGAAACAACCATCCCTGTTCAATGTCTTGGTTGTTACACTGAGCTTTCACATTCAGTGTGTTGGATGTTCAACCCATTCCCCTTTTACGTTACTTATGGAACTCCTGTTGCTACAGAACTCTAATGAGGGAGCACTTATCCAACAAGAACCACAGAGGGGTTTGTGTTGGAAAAGACCTTAAAGCTCCTCCAGCTCCAACCCCTTCCACTGGAGCAGCTGCTGCAAGCCCCTGTGTCCAACCTGGCCTTGAGCACTGCCAGGGATGGGGCAGCCACAGCTTCTCTGGGCACCCTGTGCCCAGGGCAGAAAACCCTACTCACCCAAAGCTATTCCAACTGGCAAAAGGATGTCAGAGATTGTCCATAAGCTTCCTAAAGTGCAGAGCAGCTCCAAGAGAGCCTGATTGCAGCAGCACAATGAAATAATGGCACTCCACAAAAATCCAGCTTTAGTCGAGTGAATGTCAAGAGAAGGAATGATGAACATTGACAGCATGGAAGGATTGTCAGCAAAAGCCATCTCAGACTTCAGTTGTCTGAGCAGGAAGGAACAAATGGGATGCTATAGGTAGGAGGGAAGCTGAAGGAGCTTTTCAGCACACAGCAAAGCTGCTAGGTTGAGAGCTAAAGGTTATTTTAAGTGTCTGCCAGTATTTCTGTTACATTCAATGACTTATAAACCACTTTATAAGCAAACGAATGTCCTGTGTGGCTTAACATGCTCTGCAGAGGGAAGCTGCAACCACCATACCTAAGACAAAGGTAATCAAATGCTACTCTACCCTTCCTACAAAGTCAGAATCCTCCAAGGGAAGAGAATATCCCAGCAATGGGCACACATAAGGACAAAGTGAACCCAGCCCAAAGGGGAACACAGGAAGACTCCTGTCAACCATGGAAATCATAGAATCCAGACTGAGTTGGAAAGGATCTTAATGTTCATCCAGTTCCAATGCCACAGGCAGGGACACCTCCCACCAGGGCAGGTTGCTCCAAGCCCCATCCAACCTGGCCTTTGAACACAAGAACTGGCTGTAAGCCTGCTAAACTGTGGGACTGAGCTCAACACACACTTAGTCAAGGGCCTCCCCTTGTTGCCCTTGAACTCTTCAAGGCTTCAGGATTACATTTCACTAGTCTGCTGAGAGCATCACGAAGAAGGATGCAGCAGCAAGTGTCAGGTCCACACTTGGATCATGGAGGGACAGAGAACCCTGCTGGACTCCAGCAAAGCTGTGTTGGTGGAGCAGGTTTCACTTGCTTCACTTTAAGGTGCATGAAATCCACTCTCTGCTCTCCGGGAATGCTGTGGCCTCAGCTGTACCACAGAGCTCTTGGAGGGCATTTTAAGGATGTGCCATGGAGCTGATGAGCTGCTGCTGCTTAGCTGGGGGGTCAGGCACGATGAACAGCACTCCCAGCACTGCTGGCTGGAACATCCCATTGACATCTCATGGGAACACCTAAAGATTCAAAGGCACAAAGAAGCTGAAGAGTAGGAACCAGATGACAAGAGATTCAGAAACGTGAATATACTTCATGTTTCCAAGGACATCCGAGAGGAGCAAGGGCAGAGAAAGCAGCCAACCATGTGCAGTGCAAAGGCAGTAGCTACAGGCTTCAAGTTTAGCTCTCCAGACACACTCTTCCAGGATGAAACAGGAGATCAGCCTGTCCAAATACTCTTTGAGGAAAGGACTGATAAGAATGAAGACACAGAAAGCCATTTAAAGCAGAAATAATGCCAAGAACATGGATTTACTTGTGATTGGGAACAGTTCTGTTTGTCAAGAGAGAACAAAGAAAGCCAGGAATTACACATAATGTGATACAAGACCTTTAACTAAAAGGGCTCTTTTGCACCTTTACTGCCTTTATCTATGGCAAGGCCAGGTCACAAGCATTAGGTGTCTCCAGGCTTTTCAGTAGGAGCCTAATAACCACAGAGCACAAAGCCAAATAACTCAGCATGTCAGGTTGTTTCCTGCTCCAGCTGGTCAGGGCAAGGTAAACCCATTCCCTTGGGTACACAGTTCCAATGGCACAGAGGAGTCACACACAAGGATTGGGTCTTCCAGGACGTAGTGGATGCATGCCCAAGCTCAGAAGTGACTTTCTAGTGCAATATTATAACCCATTAAACACCCTCAGGTCATCACTGAAACACCAGAGGGAGATAATCCACCTTCCTCACCTTGAGGCATCTCCCCACCATCCTTGGTAGGGTACCAGTAGTTCCACCTAGTCTCAGAGATACCCATCTCCTACCACCTCCCTGCTAGGGCAAGAGATGATTCTTTCCTTAGCGTTTGTAAAGTGCTTTGCAGATATAAAGCTCTGCCTAAGTGCTAAGTGATTCCTACCCATCTTCTGCCAATGATTAAAGGCAGAGATTAACTCCTTTCCCCTCCTCTTAGCAACAGGGGTGAGCAGCCTGCAGCAGGAGGAGAGCCAGCCTGCTAGCCTCAGCCTCCCGATGCTACAACATCCCCTTTCCCCCTCAAAGCCACCCCAAGTTTATTGTGTGTCTTCCTGGACACCACCTTTTTAGTGTGCCTTGGATGGGGGCAGCAAGTCAGCCTTACCCTGTGCTCTGCAAGAGTGGGTGATGCGATGGCACTTACACAACTGCTCTAGGGGAGCTCCTGAACAAGCTCTCAGCAAAGGGAATGACACTGCTCTTTCCTGAAGGATCTACAAGGAGGAAAAGTAACTTGGTTTTGCTTTTAAAAGCATTTTACTTTTAGAAATTACTTGAAATTCAAAGGGGTTTCTTTACTTCTAATTCAAGACAGTAGAGAAAAGGTCACCTTTGGGACCTAAACCCCAGGGACAGTATTTTACTGCCCACTGAACAAAGCCCCCGTGCTTCTGAAGGGCCTGTAATGTGTGAGGATCAGGAACACAGTATCCCAGGTTAAACTGTGGGGCTTGGACATGAAGCCCAGTTCACTTCCATGCACTTGAGGTTATAACCAGTGTGCACTGATGGAAATACAGTGTTCCAGTCCTGACTCGATGGCATTTGATGCCACTCGGTTTGTGTGGTGTCCAGGACAGAACAGCCCTGACCCACGTCTAGGGCTCCAAGAGACTACTCAGTGACCACAGCTAAAGGCTGTGGGATACCAGGATAAGGATAACAGGAGCTGTGAGCCTGGGAAGCACAGCATCCTCCCACAGTGGAAAGATCACAACTAATGAAGGGGGAAGGAGAGCAATGAACATCTCTGTGATTACAAGGAAGTTAAAAAGGGCATTTTCCAGTGAGGGAGGACAGAGCTCCAGTGAGACTGTTTGACCACTGCAGAGCTTGAATACAAAGGGTTTGTGTCAAGGAAAGGCCTTTTTCCAGGTCACAGTACATTTAAACTCTCTCAATAGACAGTTTCTCTCCTGCTCCCACCATTGGCAAGTCCCTGCCTGGAAAGGTCTTGGAGGCTCCTCCAGGCCCTGAGGCTCTGCATAGCAGTGCTCAGGGAGTTCTCCTGGTACCTTGGTCAAGCTTGGCCATGTGCAATGGAGAGGCAGCCAAGGGAGGGTGGGCGAGGGATGCACAATGTTTCCCCCCAGGCTCTGAGCCACTTGAAAAGCAGAGGACTTGCAATTGTACCTGCCCATCCTCTATCCCCTTGGATCCCAGAGGGAACAGCACAGGAAAGGAAAGGAGGAACGTGCTTTTAGCCGAGGGAAAGCCTCCCTATTTGCTTAATAAATACCTTCCAAGAAGCTTAGCAGCTCTGTAAACATACAAGAGATTTCAATCCTCTTGTAATTTTTGTACTGAAAAGGAGTATTTTTGCAATACTCTCGTAATTTTCAATACTCTTGTAAAAGTCCATCTTTCCCCTGAACTCCCAATGACAGAGGCTGGCACTGATCTGCGGTTATGGCATATGGGTGGTGTGAGGACCCAGCAGAGGCTCCCAGGCTCCACAAGGGCCTGGCACATAACACTGGGTGTTGAGAAGCCTGTTGTTGTTTGAAGTTGATCCATCCAAGCAGCTCCAAGATGAGGGTCCTGTCAGGCCTGCAGGAATGTGGCCAGCTCAGAGTGGTCCAGGGAGCTGAGAAGTGATGGTGCTGACATCCAGAACTCTTTCTGGCAAAGGAGGGATGTGCAGAGGGCTTTGGCTCTTCAGAATAGTGTCCTTCCCTCTCAGGAGCAGCCTGATGGTCACTGAACACAGAAGGACTCAGGGGAGAGAAAGCACAGTGCCAGCCCTGTTCTTACTGTGCCTGGCCAAGGGAGGGGAGACTGCATGTGGGGAGAATACAGCCCCAATGGCTTTAGAACAGGAGTGTCCTACAAAAGCAGTGCCCTATGGAAGTGGGATGGATTGGATCTTGGGCCAGATCCAACCTGGTAGTGCAATAGGGCCCAAAGTCTCAATCCATTCATTTCCAAACCCACTGACATGGTAGCAAGGCAGGGATCTGGCCTGGCTCCCTCAATCTGTTCAATCCTTGAGCTTCAGAGAATCCACCCCTTCAGCCCAGAGAATTCCCTGAAGCAGGATATGTCACTCCCAAACTCAGCAGGTGCCCTGGGGCAAGGAAATCTGCCTCCAAAATGCCATGAGACAGGCTGAGGTAGGGAACTTCCATCTACCTTTAGAGATTCAAGCCCTGTGAGGCAATGCTGCTTCTCCAGCCCATCCTCCAGCCACCACTGTGTCACCCCCAGAAGGAACATTTCCAACTGTCTCCTCTGATCTGAACTGCCCCATGACCACCTCCTCCTCCTCCAAGCACTATCCCAGCGCTCAGCCTATGGGATCAGCTCTCAGAGCTGCACCCCTTTTACCCTGCAACTAGAGGGCTGAAATCATGAGGTCGTCCTGCTTGGCAGGGCTGGTTACATGCCCAGAGGGGGTGGAAGTCCGGATTTTCTCAGTAGCCAGACACTCCTGGCTGCTCACACCTGTAGGAGTGATGTCCATGAGTTCTCCGGATGAACTAAGGGGGAAAGAGGGGGACACAGAGATGCCCGACGAAGGATCTGTTGAGCCTGCAAACAACCTCGGGGGCTTAGGGACTAAGTTGGGTTCATATTGTGCCCTCAACAGGATCTCTTGATCACTGACAGATTTGGGCATCTCTGCAAAGTCACTGGAGCTGTCTGACACCATCATGCAGTAGATGTCCTGGAAGGAGCTGCTTTTGCTATCCAAATTAAAGAGGCTGTCTATGAACTCAGCAAATTCCAACACTTGGGGACTGGGAACATCAGTGAGACGTCCATTCTGGAGGGACAACTCCTCACGAGGGGGTAAGGAAACACGGTCCCCCTCGCTGCTGGCTCCCTCCTCACTGCAGCGTCGTTGTGGGGTAGTGCCACCACTGTTGAGCACGTTGTCAGGGGGCTGAGTCTCTTGGGAGTGCTTGGAGAGGCTGTCAGCAGCCAGCAGCTCTGTCCGGGAGCTGAGGGAAGGGTTTTCCTCAGGGATAACAGGGTCTATATAAAAGCAGTGTGTCTCATCCTTCTCCATGACAGCATGGAGGCTGGGAGAGCCCCGGATGCTCCGGAAACCAGAGGAGCGCCTGGAATCAAAGCTGTACAGGGATTCATTGTCTGAGAGGCTCTCCATGGTGGCCAGAGGGGCACGGCGGTCCTGCAGCTCCACAGAGAGACGTTCCTTTGTGTCCAGGAGCAGCAGCTCCACGGGGTCTTTCTGCACAGGGGAAAGTGGCTTCGTCTCATAAAAGCCTTCCAAGCTGATCTCAGAATGGGATTTGCTCCTGCAATGAGAAACAGACAACGTGAGGTTGCATCACATCAGAGAACCAGCCACAAGCTGCTGCAACAGCCCCAGGAACCAAGCACAGAGGTCCTCATACACCCTGGTTGCTCTAACCAGAGCCCTCCACAACTGCAAGAAACCCCTTATGTCTCCATGCTCCCACCTGGAAGTATTGGGTACAGCTTCTCCCTTCTGCAAGCTCAGGTTCTTGCCCTTCTGCCTTCTCTCCTGGCTAAATATGTTCCCTCTCAAGCACCATTTTCACTTAGGACCATGGTTCTGCTCCCAGTGAAACCTGCAGTGCTCCCAGCTGAAGTTTCCACACACGCAAAACCCTCTCTCTGTCTTAAGAGAAGACTGGGGCACAAGAGGTTGAATCAGGCCTACAATTAACTTCTTACTCTTTCTTCACACTCTGCAACCATTCCAGTCTCATGCCTTCCCCTCCTGCTCCATGCTGGCAATCCCTGCTTTGCTACCACCAATGCCAGGAGGCTGTTAGAACATTGCCCATGCCTAATTCAGCGATCATTTCAGGTGGCAGAATTTAAGACAGGTGAAAAAAGCAATTTATTCAGCTTAAGACAAACGAAGATCTTTAGAAAGACAGCAGCTACACAAAGGATCAGGCAGGGCTCCTCCAGAAAGACACCGTGTCAAAGACACAGGGAAGGAGCTCCCCACACCAGGCACACACAAAGCCCGAGATGAGCTGCAGCCAAAGCAACAGCCCTAAAGACAAGACCTTAAGGGATAGTTTGGGTTGGGAGGGAGCTTATAGCTCATCCAGTTCTAACCCCCTGCCATGGGCAGGGACACCTTCCACTAGAGGAACTTGCTCCAAGCTTCCTGAGAAAAGGAAGGAATACCTGGGAAAAGAGCCTGAGCTTGGCAGAGGACTGCTGCACCTGCCAGGAGGACCTGATGGAGAGGGAGAAGCTTTTAAGTTAGGCCAGGTTTTGATCCCTTTACCTTCAATAGTCATCTAAGTGCAGGTTTCCAGAACCCCAGATAAGGGAGCGTGACACAGTAAACCGGTTCTAACCTTGGATCAAACACAACCAGCCTACAACCATTCCACTCTGGCACCTCCCTGAAGCCTCTCTGCCCTCTCCCTCATCCCTTTCAGATCTCAGAATTTCCCCATCTGTTTTCACTCACCTCAAAGGGAAGCAGCTCTTTGGGTGTGCACAGAAACCACTGCTCCTCTCCCTGCTGCTTGACCTACTTCACTGTCTCAGGCTTATTGTTTCATCTCAGCTGCAGTTTTGCTCCTAAGTTCTCCTTCACTGTTTCTGGCCATTATCATTCTCTCTGAGACAAGAACCTCACCATTTCCATATTATTTGCTGTCTTTTGTTTCTTCTAAGCTTAAACCCCACTCATGTTATCTCAAGGATGCTCACTACAGACCATCTCACCCTCCCTCTTCCCACGCACACAGAGAGCTTCTTGTTGGGTCTCTACCTGTAATCTCCATAGAAGTGCTTCCCTTGCAAAGAAATAATCTTCTCCCACCCACGATGTTGTCTTTGTTTCCACTCACAACCACCATTTGCTGTCTGTGACTATGAACTATCTTTCTTCCCTCATCTCCCCTGTTTTGTCTGCAAATTTGCAATTCTGCCATGGAAATTGTGTTGCAGCTTCGAAATAAGCCTTTGCCCACATTTTTATACTTATTTTCTTTGCTTCTTGCAGATCTGGGGTCCTGCAATGCCTCAAACATCATCCAAAAGTCTGCAAGGAGTGTCTCTGCCATAGGCTCCTAGAGGAAAGCTGTTCACACACACCACCAAGAACAAGCTCTTTCCCCTGTCACTCCATGACATACCTTCTAGATGTTCCTCCACCTCTCATTTGCCAGGACAAGGATGCCAGGACACACTTCCCGGTTCTCCTCACCTTGCAGCACACAAAGGATTTCCTCCCTCCCAACATGACATAGGCCGCACTGAAGCTAAGCAAAGCCCCCCCAAAGGCAGCCTCTGGATCCACCCTTCCCACAAACATCAATCACAACACCCCAAGAGAAAGAAGGCCCACAAAGAGCCAACAACCATTAAAGAAACCAAAGAGCTCTTTACTTAGTACTGCTGTTTCTTCTGTCCGCTGTTATGGCTCCAGTTCCGATCTGCACTGAGGGGCCACTGGGCAAGGGCTGACTCTGGAAGATCAGTTCTGGGGTGAGATCCACTTCTGTAGGACTCACCATCACTTTGGCTGCAGAAAGTAAAGCTGTTTTCCCTTTGTTGTAATTCTCCAGGACCTATTCAAGGGAAGCAGAGGAACAATCAGTGCTTTAGTGGAGACTGTTCTCAGCTCAGGGCTCTCAAACAGCTGGATTTGCCTCTGTTTCTTACCAAGGCCTGCAAGGTAAAGGCCTGTTTCATACCCTGCAAGCACAGGGTAAGATCTTGAGATAAAGGGTCACATCAATACATTCTGATATACTTTATCCTGCCCAAATGCCCTGCTGGGAATTCAGTGCTGGGGAGGTGCCTTCACATCAGCAGGGCAGAGGAGATGTGACTAAACCTCCATGGTAGAGCTGCATGGCTGGGAACTGTAGAGCTTAGGGACAGAAACCCGCTCTACAACCATCCTGCATCAGCTCAGTCACTCATCAGGCCCTTAGTGACATGGGTCAGTGGTGGCCTTGGCAGTGCTGGGGAATGGTTGGACTCGATGATGTTTTCTAACCTGTTGATTCTATGATCCTAACTCTTTGCATTACCTTGTTGAGCCCTTCCATGACCACGTATGGGAGGTGTTCGTGCAACATCGCCGGCGAGATGATCACTTCATTGAATGCCTTATTGTCACCCCAGATGGCAAAGTAAGTGGGATCCTCTTGCTCACAGCAACTGGAAGAAGAGTTGGGATCCAAAGAGAGGGAAAGGCAGAGAGCAGCGGATGAAAGAACAGGCCAATATTTTTGGCATACAAAAGAAACAGCAGGTTGCAGAGATGAAAGCAACAGGAGGGGAAACAGAGGGAAAAGATGTTAAAGTACACATGGTCCTGCCATTGTTCCAAACTGCACTAGCCAACAGTGACATGACCATCTTTGGCTGGATGGGGCTTGGAGCAAGCTGCTCTAGTGGAAGCTGTCCCTGCCCATGGCAGTGGGTTGGAATTGGATGAGCTTTAAGGTCCTTTCCAACACAAACCATTCTATGATCTTTTTATTCTGACAGCAATCACTGTCACTATAAGAGAGTGTGTAGGGGGCAAAAAATCACCTTCATAGATGGGTTCCTGTCTTGAGAAGTCTTTTCCTAAGGGTAATTTCAACCCGCACTGTGGGCTGGTTGTGCTGCCCTGCAGATACTCACCAGCACTGCTCTGCAGGGTGATTGTGCACCACGTGGATGATGCGGCCTGGGGGGTACAGGGGTGTGCTTGCAGACAGGGCAATAGTCAGGTCACTGGGGTGGGTCCAGAGGCGGTTACTCGTGACTGAGTTCTCCTCTGTCTCTTCAGGGAGCTCTGTCTTGGGGATGCACTTTGTGGCACCCACAATGATGCGCCACTGTCCAACAGCAAGAGAAATGAGGGAGAGTGTTGAGGTGAGAAAAGCAACACAGAAAGGCAGAGTCATCTCAAGGCACTACTGGGAGGTTTCAACTGAATACCTGATACCATAAAAACCAGGTCTTGCACCCAAACTGCTTAAATAACAGACCTAGAAAGAGAGAGAATCCTGCCTGGAAGAGCTGTTTCTTCCTTTCCCAATTTTAGAAGCAGCAACATCTCAGCCTTCCAGTATCTAAGGGGGTGAGAAGAAACTTGGAGAGGGGCTTGGGACAAGGGCCTGGAGGGACAGGCCAAGGAGAATGGCTTTAACCTGACAGAAGGGAAATGGAGATGAGCTCTGAGGCAGAAGCTGTTCCCTGGGAGGGTGCTGAGGCGCTGGCACAGGGTGCCCAGAGAAGCTGTGGCTGCCCCATCCCTGGCAGTGCTCAAGGCCAGGTTGGACACAGGGGCTTGGAGCAGCTGCTCCAGTGGAAGGGGTTGGGGTTGGAGCTGGAGGAGCTTTATGCTCCCTTCCATGATTCTATGATTCCTTCTTTTTGCTGGAGGATTTTGCAGAGTTAAGGATCTAGAGTAAGCACCAACTCATCCCCCAGCTGATTACTTGGTATCTTCCAGGCTAAATAAGGTAGATGGAATCTGAATGTTTAATGTACAAACAGAAGCAATACATTATACAACACAGACAAAACAATCTGTTTAGGCTTTTACACACTAAAACCCCCCAAAATTCACCATAACCCCCAAAGCCAAAACACAAACCCCATAGAGCACTAACAAGAAAAATAAACGTAACTCAGTTCTCTCCCTCTATGGGTCATTTCTGTAATATTTTACCCTCAATAATTTTAATGCCTTATGGGTTTTTTCCACCTCAGCCTAATGATAAAGAAGCCTGGGGAGGAACAACTTCCCACATATCCTATCTTCAAAACATGAACAGACCGCTTATCCTAGAACAGCACCAGCAGTGTCTACACACAGACAACTGTTGTACTCCCTAGCCTGTTACCATTTGTTACTGGCCAAGAACAGCTACAGTTGGAACACAGACTTCAAAACAGGCTTAGAGGAGAAAATATCCTGCTCAGTGTAGCCCTGCGGTGGTGAACTTGTGATGTGTGAGGCAGAGTCACCGTGCAGCCTGCAAATGAAGCACAGCCCTTTGCACTCACCCTTCTAGCTGCCTTCAAGCTCTTATCATCACTCCTCTGGTCATGCAAGTAGTGGTCACAGTGGGCTTTTGGAGAAGAGAAGGCTCAGGGGGGACCTGATGGCTCCAAGTGCCTGAGAGGAGGATGGAGCCAGGAGGGGCTGAGCTCTGCTCCCAAGGAACAAGGAATAGGACAAGAGGAAACAGCCTCGAGCTGCACCAGGGCAGGTTTAGATGGAGCTGAGGAACAATTCCTGCCCCAGAGGGTGCTCAGCCATTGGAACAGGCTGCCCAGGGCAGGGCTGCAGTCACTGTCTCTGCAAGTGTTCACACCCTGTGGGGATAAGGCCTCAGTGCCATGGGTTAGGGATGGCCTTGGCAGTGTTGGAGAACAGTTGGACTGGATGAGCTTAAATGTCTTTTCGATCCTGGTTGATCCAGTGATTCTATGACTTGAGGAGAGCTGGAGGGCAGGAGCAGTGTGCAGTATTGCTGTGTGACACTACAAGCTCACCATCACTGCCCAGAGACACTTTGGGTGTCTGCTGACCTTTACCCTTACCTTTGGTTTGTTACTTCTCTGAAGAACATCCAGAAGCTGCCGGCGGAATCCCTCCAGCTGAGAGAGTCCAATTCTGGAAAAGAGGAAGATGTGTCAGGGAACAGGACTATAGGAACACACAGCACAGAACAAGAAACTGCTACAAAAGCTACTACAAGAATACAACACAGATCATTTCAGAGGAGGGTTGTGGCATCAGCCAGGACCAGTAACCATGGTTAAGAGGCTGCAGGAAACCATTATGACAATGAAGAAGTACAAAATGTAACAGAGTGAGATCCGTGAACACAGATATGAGAAAGATCAATGAACAGGTAAGGGAGATGATGCAATCACAGGAACAAGTGAGCAAGGACAAGTATAGGATGACACAGAACAGGTAAGTGAAGGTGCTACAGAGTTATGTGGCACCATTAGATTATAGGATGGAAACAACTTTGTCATACAGGTTACCCAAAAGCATATTCAGTACTTTTCCTCCACTGAATTCTTTATGTGTACAGACAAATGTCACCATTTATCCAAGGTCACAGAATAGGGGCAGAAGCAAAAGGAAAACTCGGTTGGGTTGGCTCCTAATCCAATGCCCCATTCAGCAGAACATGTCCCAGCAGGAGAGGTGAGAGATGCCAAGACACAAGAAATGAGGGAGCTGATTCAGAGATGTGAAGTGATACGGAATAAGTATTCAGGGGCAGACAGCACAAAATGAGATGACAGGACATTTAGTTCAGAGCAGCGTGTAAAGAAGTCCAAGATAACAAAGGCAAGATGGCATTGACATGTCAGATACTGCCATTAGAGGCAGGATATTCACCCTTTTCTTTCATATAGGCAGCTGAGAGATGGCCAGAGATAGGCCTGTAAAAAGCTGTGTGAAACACCAATACAGATGTCCAGGTGAAAGATGCAGCAATACAAGAAGACAAGGAAGAAGTAATAAGGACAAGGTGAATGAGGAAAGTGGAAACAGATATGATTGAGGTGTTTGTGATAGGAAGGAGGTGACTTATGTGTAGAACAGATACTCATCAAGACATTGAGACACTTCTCCACTTGCCTGGGCACTAGATCTTTGCCAAGCACGACTGCAGTCACAAACTCTTTTGAATACTCCATGGCATCCTCACTGGAAGAGAAACAGGACCAAGAAGAGAAACAGGACCAAGAGTGTTTCACTAGCAGCAAACTGCACTTCATCCCCAAATATGACACTGGTGTCAGACTAGTTACCAAACAGCCATAAACCCCAAACCCCAAGATGCTCAAGGTTTTGGGGACTTGCATCTTGGTAAAGAAAAGCTGAATTATTCACATCTCACGTCCCAAGTAACATTCCTCTGCATATGGCTCTGAATATACTTGGAAAAGTACTTTAATTTGATGCTTCATAGTCATTTTCCACGTTTGGGAATGGCCAGGACAGCAGAAAGTAAGAAGATATCTCATCCTCCTGAGACTACTTCACAAAGATGCTGTAGAACTAAGGTGGCCACTTTCTGTAGCAACCTGAGAACTAAGATAAGAGGGAGTTAAAGCTTCCACTCTATGAGCTGGTTCTGCAGTCAGCCACCTTCTTAGAGATGTTCCAAACCAGTTTCCACAAGCAGAGGCTGCATCACTGACCTAGAGGTGATCCTGGGCATGAGCCACAGCATAACAGAAGTGTGGTAGTTAAAGGCACCCCTGAACCAGTTGAGGTAACACAGCACAGCTTGGCCTGAGGCATGTTAGGAGTGGAAACTGAGCAAAAAGCTATTAACCCTTAAGAAACATCCTACAGAGCAACTCCTACTGCAGCTGAAGACCAGGGATAACTATCAAAGCAAGGCCAGTATCCAGATACATCAGCAGGATGGCATAAAACCCTTTGCCTGCTCCTGGAACATGATGCAGTAACTATCACAAGAAGCTTCTGATAACCCATAGCTGCTTTTAAGTGCCCCCATGAGGTTTGCCATAACTAGAAAGACTTTCTGTCACTTCACAGCAACCAAGTGGGAAGGTTTGGTTTGGCTGCCACATAAATAACATGATCAGCAGGTCTGTCCCAGTCTACAGTGGGAGGAATTCACCACACTTCTCTTTAAAGATGTCCATGGCAGCTACCCTAGATCCCTCCTACAGCAAAGGGAGAGAAACAGGCACCCAAGAAACACATGAATCTGACCTATTGTAGGCACTCACTTTAGAATGACAGAAATAACCCTCCAGAAGTGCCAAGTTCTTTGTCAGCTGCAAAAGGAGTCCAAACAACCACATCAACTGATGTAGAAATCGACACTTGGTCAGATATCTCCCTTATTGTACATCTATTCCCAGCAGGTGGGGAGAGGAGTCACTGGCACTGTGCAGAGAATAAGGAAACTGTTGTAGTGGAAGGTGGCCCTGCCCATAGCAAAGGTTGGAACTGGATGAGCTTTAAAGGTCCCTTCCAACACAAACCAGTCTGTGAGTCTATGGGAGTGCACCTTGTCCACTCAGTGAGCATTTTCCACTAGTCAGGGTGAAATCAGAGCTATAGCCACAGACAGCTAAGTCACAAATCAGGGTATTTGGGAAACTGGCCATATGCAATCACAACCTAAACTACATCACAGAGCAAAAGTTGGAAAGGCTGAAAGCTCTTGGCATTTTCCTGCAAGCTTCTCAGAGCAGAGACTTGTCTTTTACTGCTCCTCAGAGCATCACAAACAGGAGCTGATCCAGCTACAGCTACACCCCCTCCACTCTCACCAGTACATCCCAACACCTACCTCAGCAGCCCACCTGGAGGAGAATAGGCAAAGCACTTGAGTGATGGGTACTGCGGACGCAAGAGGAAGGACAGAATGGCAGCTGTGCCAGCCCCTAGGGAATGACCAACCACGATCAGGCCATAGTGTTTTGTTCCTCTCCCCTGGAAACAAAAGCCACAAAACATGAAATTGAGCTCAGAGCAAAAGGTAAGTCCACAGTCCCCAAATCTGTCCCTTTTCCCCTGTTCTAAGTCCTTCCTATACATGAGTACTCCAGCTCACCAGCTCCTCCAGCAACAGGAACTAGTGAGGGTATGTTAGATGTGAAGTGGAAGCAGAGCTCTGATTTACACTGCCTAGGCTAAGCCACAGTGGCACACTCCTGCCCTGCAGTGCTACTGAAGGGATGCCAGATTTCATTCTCTTGTTATTCTCTCCTACATCTCTATCAGGCAGTGTTTGACCTACGGGTCTTCCATAAAACACAAAAGGGAGGAAGAAAAAGGGAATGTGCACAAGTTATCTAGGATTTGATATGAGCCTTCTGATAATATCTGACTCCAGGCTCACAAACTGAGGTCTCCAGGTTCTAGAAATTACTTCCTTTCAGGAATTCCAACACTGAACAGCTGGAATCCAAGTAGCAGTTTGATAGTAGTCTAGATGCTCTCAACAGCAGGACACTGCTCAAGTGATAAAGAGACAGAAGTATTCCTTAATGTTTTATACTGTTCTTGTTATCCAGCACCTGGGGATACACTGGGACTTCTTGCAGTAGATTACAAGGCACACATAGAACATAAGGGCCAACCCACAAGAAGAACCTATCCTTGTGTCATTTTCCTTCTCAAGGCCACCTCCAAGCCACCACCCTGCCTGTTACAATCAGTAAGACGAATCCTGGGAGAGATTTAAGACTTTATACCCCTCACTTATACTTTATCCCTGAAGATCTGTTGCTGGTAACTGGAATTGCTGGTTTATTGTTAAGAAACGGTGCACTGGGCTAGACGAGCCTTTGGGAGGACCTGGGATGGCATTAATGTTCTGGTCACAGCACTTTGTCAGGTACTTTGCGCTGGCACAGGGTGCCCAGAGAAGCTGTGGCTGCCCCATCCCTGGCAGTGCTCAAGGCCAGGTTGGACACAGGGGCTTGGAGCAGCTGCTATAGTGGAAGGGGTTGGGGTTGGAGCTGGAGGAGCTTTAAGCTCCCTTCATCCCAAACCAGGCTGGCATTCTATGATTCTGATTCAAGTTTAGGGGAACCACTGAGGCTTTTATCCCTCTCTTCATTCTTCCTTTAGCTACTGCTGTTTTCCCCATGGGAACTGCTCAGGCCAAGCACTCTTTGGGCATGGGTAGAAGAAAGCTGTCTGATAGCAGGGAATCAGGCAGTTCAGAAGTTCCCTCCCAAAGAGGGACACGCTGTGCTATTACTGACGTACAAGCTAAGGTAAGCTGCTTCCTAACACCTCTCTTGGGTCCTCTGATAGTTGTCTATCCCAAGAAATGTGCACACAGAGGCAGTCAGCATGGCATCCCATTGCTGTCTCCAAAGAGAATCTCCATAGAAATGAGATTTTAGTTCCTGTCGATTTGGTTTTAGTGTTCCCTGTCCTGCAATGCCACCAAATGGGATTTCCTACCTTAGCTTTGCCTGAGAAAAACAAAACCCATCATCAGAAGCTTTGTAGTGTTGGTGGTTTCACAATAAATAAGTCTTGGGGGAATAATGAATGAGTTCCCTGTGGGGCAATCCAGAGTGATGGAAAGATTTGGGAAATCAGAACAACATTTAGGGACACTGAGGTTTCCCTAAAACCAGTGGTTTAGGGAAATCACTTCTGTATAGCCCACAAGGATAAGGGACAACTAATACTCACTAAGTCTCTTCCAAAAGCTTGCGAAAGCACCATCTCTTGTTCCAATTTCTTCTTGATGTACTCAGCAGACAGCACCATTCCCTGAGGAAACATGAAGGCAGAACAGGATGTAAATGGTCACATATCAGCTCCCCAATCTGAACATTTAGCAGACACTACACTGCCCCGAAGGCTGGATAAGCTCCAGAGTGCCACACAGCATGTGTCAGGCTTGAGGAAGAAGACTGACTCCACTCCACAGTGAGGAATAGACTTCATTAGGCAGATGTCCTCCCTCCCTGCCTACCAGAGCCACAAACTGCTTGCAAGTAATGACAGCTCTTAAACTAAGGTAATGCTCAAAGGCTTAGCCCTGACCTCACAATGCAAAGTCCAGGAAGAAAATGAACCAACCACAACAAAACAACCCACTGTTTAAACACCAGGTTGTGGCAGGGGGTTGGAACCAGATGAACTTGGAGGTCCCTTCCAAACCCAACCATTCCATGGTGCTATGATTTTATGATTATCACATATTATTAAAGGGGTTTTATTCACTGGAAGCTAAGAACTGCTAAAACAAGCCAACAGTCTGGATCGAAACATTTATCCTCCCTGCTGATGGCTGCAGCTGAAGAGTGTTTCTCCCTCTGTAAGAATTACAGATGCAGCTGATCTGTTACAAACAAGCAACTATCATTCAGTCCATTGCATAAATAGAACCATAGAATGGTTTGGGATGAAGGGAGCTTAAAGCTCCTCCAGCTCCAACCCCAACCCCTTCCACTGGAGCAGCTGCTCCAAGCCCCTGTGTCCAACCTGGCCTTGAGCACTGCCAGGGATGGGGCAGCCACAGCTTCTCTGGGCACCCTGTGCCAGCGCCTCAGCACCCTCACAGGGAACAGCTTCTGCCTAAGAGCTCAGCTCAGTCTCCCCTTGGGCAGGTTAAAGCCATTGCTTATAATCAGTTCTTGGTTATGCCTTTACTAGAGTTTAAATCAGTTCTGGGTGAACCTGAAGTACAAGGGCTGAAAACCAGTCCTGTAGTCCAGGGTGAACATGGGTTAACAGAAACGATCTGCTTGAATATGGTGATCACAGACCTCAAAGCATTCCCATTGCCTGGGCTGGTCTAAAGCCAGGAAGATCACCTCCTCTGCTATTTTGCATTACACCCCTACCTGAAAACAGCTGAAGTACAAAGTGAACGCTATTGAGCACTGATGAATCTCTGTGACATAGAATCATAGAATGGTTTGGGTTGGAAAGGACCTTAAGAGCATCCAGTTCCAACCCCCTGCTTTGTGCATAAAGGAACTGATGCCCCTCTCAAAAAGCAAAGCAATGTGGAGCATTCAAAGCCCTCAACATCAAATACATCATCAAACCCAATGTGAGCCCTGAAGAGAAAGAACAGACCATGGTGATTGTGCTGAGCCTGCAAATGGGACACCTGTAACAGCACCAGCACCATCAAAAGCAGATGCCACCATACCCTATGCCTCTGCAGCATTCAGAGGAGTCTCCAGTTCCTTCTCTAATGAGAAGTGAATGACAAAACTACTTACATAAAGTCCTAACATGAATTTAGGATGCTATTTTTGAATAGCATGACCTAAATCTGTGGTGATATTAATAATGGGCTGTTAGTCAGGCTGATAGCGATAGGTTTGATAATGATATTCTAATATAGACAGTGATTTTAATAGTATGGAATGAGCCTTTCATCACTGCAGTGTTAAATGTAGACTTGTCATTTAAATAGACCCCGTTTCCTAAGTTTTCAAGGAATAAACCTATTTGGGTTTAGTTATGGAAGCTCATATGTAAATAACCACAGTGGAGATGGAAGGAAAGGCAAATAGTCTATTGCTTTGCAGTCTGAAGGCATGAAACTGTTCAGGGATCTTTGAATTGGGGTAAAAACCCATAAAGGGGGTGTATTGGGTAGAATAAAGAGCTTGAATGGGAAGTTCTTGCTATTACTGAGTGTTCTATGGAAGCGGGAAGAGCTGTCACCATGGCTGAGCTTCCTTCTGGCAGCTTCTTGTCATCCCAGCTGGCTCAGCAGCACAAATCAACCTCCATAACATCATCATTTTAGGAGTTTTGTTCTATATAAGTTCACCAGAGTTAAGTGTTCATTGATGTTCTCGCCTTATGATTCCGTTAAAATGAGGTTTTTTATAAAATCAGTGGGTTTTATTTCAAATACTGTGAAGCTGGATTGGTTTTTGTGGTTCATTCTCCTATAAATTCTAAAAATCCCTCTTTTTTTCTGGCATGCTAAGCCCTGAATGTTAGTTACAGCTGTGAGTTTTGATGCAAAATAGCTCAGAGACCTCTACAAGAAACCTGGAGAGGGGCTTTGAGCAAGGGCCTGTAGGGACAGGCCAAAGAGAATGGCTTTAACCTGCCCAAGGGGAGACGGAGATTAAGGCCAGGTTGGACACAGGGGCTTGGAGCAGCTGCTCCAGTGGAAGGTGTCCCTGCCTGTGGCAGGGGCTGGAGCTGGATGGGCTTTAAGCTCCCTTCCAACACAAACCAATCTGTTTCTATGCTATATTAACTGTGGCATCCACAGCATCCCAAGCAGTGAAACCCTTTGAGCTGTGGTAGCAGTGAAGCGATAAGGCAGCTCATGTGAACATCAAGAGGTTTAACATGTGGGATGTCTGATCGGCACCACATGAAGCCCAGCACCAGGAGAGCTCTGCAGGTGGAGATAAGAGGCCTGTTGGATGGGCACAGGACAGAACCAGCAAGAACAAGAACTGACATCAAACAACTTACAGGAAGCTCCCGGACGGCCGAGTCCTTTGCTCCAAATTAAATGTGTTTGCAAAGCACTTCATTTATTTGTGTAGTCAAGTTGACTTCTGGACATTAAAAATGCATTAGGATGGAGGATTTAAATTCTATTATCTCCATTAGTTTCCCCTCAGGAATCAGCAGCACATTATAGTCTGAAGATTCATATTGATAATAACTTGAGATAAAGCTATAGCTCTGTATTAGCAACAGTCAAAACAAGAAATAACATAAAGGCCAACTAAAACCTCAATGTAGAACCAAGGGAATGAGCTGATAATGTTTCATGTAAGTCACTGGCACATGAATGCTTTCCCATGGAGATCAAAAGAAAACCAACTTCTGCAAGGACCCATTAGGAGCTTCTCTGTACATTGGAACAAATTCCCCCTCACTGCCCTTTGCTTTCCTTTCACCTTCCTTTGCATGAGCTGTTGATCACATTGATGTGCAAAGTCATTTTGAGCTAAATGAACTAGCACAAAGCGAAGCAGCAACAGCAGAGACAACACTCCAGCAATGTTAGATCAATAGGAAAGATTCCCATAGCTAAACAGCAGGTCTGTGACAACACACTACCTCTTTTCGCTGCTTCCATAACATGCCCTGGGTAATTGCTGGGTTAATTCCCTCATTTTCTAATTCATTTTCTCCTGGGTGCTTGTAGCCCAGAACCCCCTCGTGTGCTGGGCTGATCCCAACAGCATGAACAGCAGTCAAGGGAAGGGATTCTGCCCATCTGCTGTGCTATGGGGAGACCCCCCCTGCAGCCCTGATCCAGCTCTGGGGCAACAACACAAGAGGGACGTGGAGCTGATGGAGCGAGGCCAGAGGAGGCCATGGAGATGCTGCAAGGGCTGGAGCAGCTCTGCTCTGGAGCCAGGCTGAGAGAGCTGGGCTGGGCCAGCCTGAACAAGAGAAGGCTCCTGAAGGGGAGACCTGAGAGCAGCTCCAGTGCCTAAAGGGGCTGCAGGAAAGCTGGAGAGGGGCTTGGGACAAGGGCCTGTAGGGACAGGCCAAGGGGAATGGCTTGAACCTGCCCAAGAGAGGGGAGACTGAGCTGAGCTCTGAGGCAGAAGCTGTTCCCTGGGAGGGTGCTGAGGCGCTGGCACAGGGTGCCCAGAGAAGCTGTGGCTGCCCCATCCCTGGCAGTGCTCAAGGCCAGGTTGGACACAGGGGCTTGGAGCAGCTGCTCCAGTGGAAGAGGTTGGGGTTGGAGCTGGAGGAGCTTTAAGCTCTCTTCCAACACAAACCAGGCTGGGATTCTAGGATTTTATGAAACAAAAAAGATGCCCATTAGCCGAATGGAAGTACACAACACTTTCCAAGACTACCTACTCTGGGAGACTTGGAGCCTGCAGAGTCCAAACAAGACTTTCTTAGGTGAGCATTTCATTACCAGACTCAACTGAGCATTTGAGCATGTAGCTCTCTATCAACTACTACCCTCTACTTCCCAAAGCTGAGCATCAGAACACATAGAAAAGGTTCATCTTCCAAGAAGAACATCATGAAGGAAGCAAGAGCTCCCACCTCCCCACTCCCATGGAGTTACAACCTCAGTGTCCTGCCCAAAGGGACCCCAAGCAGATGATCAGCATCATCTCCTCTCCTTGAGCACCAGCATTTCCAGCAACCTCCACATTCTTTCCAACACACACAACCTCCAGCTGGGATTTTTCCTTCCCAATCTGGCCCTGCATCTTGAGAGGCTGCCAAATCCCTGATAAGCTTAAAACTCAGTGTGCATGTCACTATTTTGCTGGACTGGGGCAAAGATCAGCTCTAGAATCAATGGATTTAATCAGCCCAGACCTGATCACGAACAAAGACCCATAGCATCAGTCTCATTACACAGGCACAAGTCCTGCTAGTTCCCTTGGATGAGGTTCAGTGCCCATCTCATTGCCAGAGAATTCTAAACACATCCTCAGGGTTTGATTGCAAGTTCTGAAAAGGTCATTGGAAGAAGAAGTCCTCTCAATGAATCCAATAATTCTGTTCTAGATCTCCACAGATGCCTTTTACTGCTTGGTTTTCACTAATTATATGGGAGGTTTTAATTACACACATAGTGGTTTTAACAGTTACAACTAAGGATTTTGTGTTAACAGCTCCAAGCCATTTCACTGCAATCATGTAACTCCCTTAGAAGTACCTCAAGCAATTCAGACCACTCGTTTTCCCAAGTCAAAACATGAGAGAAGTGTGGGGTTTGGGGTTGGGTTGGTTATCTGGGGGGGGGGGGTTGGGTTGGGATTTTGTTTGTTTGGGGTTTTGGGGGGGGCTGTTTGCTTGTTTGGGGGGGTTTCTTCTTTTACACACCTTGTGGCCCAGCCATGTCCCATGGTGACCCTCAACTGGAAGGTGCTCTGCATCCCCAGTTAGGTCCGTCAGGGCATCCTGGAAGGAAAGCCATTGTTGTCCTTCAGGTAAACCAAACACCAAGCATGAGGCAGGAAGGCCTGAGACCCTCCTGAAAGTTAGCCTGGGTAACAAAGAGGATGTGAGGCACTTACTTTTGGAGACAGAGTTCCTCTGATACTAATGACCACCTTCTTCTTATCATGGTCCACAGCCACATAGAAAGGTGTTTCATAAACCTGCAAAATATCCAGGGCTAGCCATCAGGTGAGACATTCCTGTTTAATTATTCCCAGGGAAAAGGAGGCAATGGTGTGACAGATGATGCCTTATGTGTAAGCACTCCTTTCAGTGATGATTTTGACCTTTAGCAAGTATTTCTGTCCAAGTGACAGAATTCCTTGATGGAGAGATAGGATGGGAAGCTCTAAGGCCATTAAAAAAGGCTTCAAGTTTCCTCCTTTGTACCACTACACCTGGAATCCCATAAATCCCATGAGGAAGTGCTTTAGGAGCATGTCCCAAAGGGTTGCAGGTTCTTACCGCATCATGGCACGATGTGTAGACGATATCCACCGAGGTCATGTTCTCATCCAAGAAGTGGCGGCGGATGGCAATGGCATTGCAGCCACAGCAGTTGTCCTCCTCAATGGTGACACTAGGTGCGTAGCGGGGACGTGAAGGACACAGACAGCAACATCTGCAGAAGAGCAATAGCTTTGAGGAAAAGAGGAATGTGGAAGAGATTGGCTTTAGAGCAGAATTCCTAGAGATAAGGGAAAGACAGACCCTGCAGTGATGCCCTCCCCTGGTAGGAGCTCTTGCACCAAAGAGCACACAACTGATGCTGCAGCATCAAAAAGGGGCCCTAAAAGCACATGTAGTTTCCCTTCTGAGCACCAGAGAGAGCTGCAGTGCCACCGGTCCCCAAGGACTCGATGCATGGTGGGGCTGGGATCTCTCCTCAAGGGATACTATGCCTCACAGTGCAGTCCTACATTGCTTCAACGCAGCAAGCAGCTAGCATGTACTGAGCTCTAGATCTATTTATAACAAGGAGCAGGTCTAGAATCATACTGAGCTCAAGGTCTATTTATAACAAAAACAGAAAACAGGTCCAGAATCATCATCCCTGGCCAAAAACAGAAGCACAGATTTATTTCTCCTTCTTTCCCTTATGAAACACTTCCCAAATAAAAGGAGATTCCTCCTCATAGGTTCAGCATAGAAGTCACTTGCTTACGTGCAAAAAGCTCAATCCCAAAGACAAACTGATGCCAGCATTATGGCAGCTGAAAGCAAGCCTTTAAACCCAATATATCCTGCACTGAACTACAGCCTTGCTACCATGAGGTGAGCACCACAGAGCACGGCAGGAAGAAAACAATTAGTCACCGAGAACACAGCACAAACTGGCCAAGTCTTGCCAAGGCTTTAATAGAGACCCAAATGTCAACTCCCTGCTTATCTAGGCTTGCTGATACATTTGATTTCAGAGCTCCCAGACAGCTGTTTTGACTCAATGTGAAAGCAGCCTTGTGCCAGATGAGTTCTCTCCCCTGGCTGTTCATACTGCACAGGACTGGCATGGTCCTTAGTGCACCAGAGAGGACAGAGCATAGGGCAGTCTGGTTTATTTAACAAGGTAAGCAGATAAGCAACTGTAAAGGAAGAGGTAGAGGGGAAAGACATTGGAGTATGAAGGGACAGAGTTGGAAAGAAAAAGCATGAGAAAGGACAAGAAGAGAAAAGGAAAAGGAAGAAATAGAGGGGTGATGGAGAGTAAACTGATGAAGGAAAGGATATATCTAAATCTGGGGAAAACAGAAGGGGAAAGGGGAAAAGGCAGTGAGATAGACAGGATGGCCACTCACGAGCAGGATCTGGCCAGGCGACAGAGTCCACATGTGGGCTTCCTCATCAGGTATATGGGCCAGCCATAGGCAGCCAGGGCAAACAGCATGTAGTAACACACCTCTTTGTACCGCTGCATCTCTTGCTGAAAGAGACAAGAGACTTGCTAAAGGCCATATTCCCTTTCAGACAGTGAGTTCTCCTGCTGGTTCCCTTCTTCCATCATGATTAGACCCGTGCACCCTTTTTCTGAGCACCAACCTGCTGGGTGAGATCCAACCCCTCCCAAGGACAGCTCAGTGCAGCTACTCCTGCTCTCCTGCATGGAGGGGCCCCCACAGCTCTTTAACAGAAGTAGCAGTTAGTTCTAGAGCAATCTTCCTCTCTGTATCCAACACATTGCTCAAAGGAAAGCCATCCCCTGGGGTTCTCGTAGCTGAGCAGATAAACTAGTTTCATCAGAGGACTGGAGCACCCTGCTCTAGTGGAAGGTGTCCCTGCCCATAGCAGGGGGTTGGAACTGGATGAGCTTTAAGCTCCCTTCCAGCCCAAAGCAGTCTGGGATTCTGTGAAGTTGCAAGTTGAGCTCTCTAAATATACTTCTTCCACATAGTCTCAGGCCATGGGATGCACAGAGAGGGCCATAAAGCCAGTCTGGGGTCTCCTATAAGCTCTGCTTCCATCTCTCCCCACATTCTCCTCCTATTCAGGAGAAACAGGCTGAGCACAAGCAGGATGTGAGTGCTAAACACAGCAGAGCCACAAGCAGGTTAATCACAGAACCACTTGATCAGATGCTGGGATTGGGTCCCTCTTGCAGCAGTACCATCTAATCAAGGGGGTGAATACAGTTTGCCCCAGGAAGGGCTGCAATAGCAGCGTGCCAGAAGAAAACCAAGCTTAAGCCACACAGAACAGACAGCTGGCATTCCCATCCTGCGAGCTGCTGGCAAGCAGCCCCAGGGAGAAAGGCTCCACCCTCACTCCAAGCAGCTCCCTGCCCTTTCCAAGATGGAGCCCTGCCTGGTGGTACTTCCATATGGAGCTCTGCACGATGCTCCTGGGGCCAGCATTCAACTCATACCTCTGGTGTTGGACAAACCCCACGCTGCCTTCCTCCATCTAAGTGGGAATCCTATCACCTCCCACCACACAGAGGGCAGAGAGAATGCTTTACAGGTGATGCTTTAAAAGCCTCCAGAGGGTAAGTGTTGTTATTACATTGGATGGGGCTTAGAGCATCCTGCTCTAGTGGAAGGTGTCCCTGCTCATGGCAGGGGGTTGAACTGGATGAGCTTTAAGGTCCCATCCAACCCAAACCAGTCTGTTTCTGCTGTACTAATCTTTCATTTCTTTGATTATTCCAGAAAGGGGCAGAAAGGAGGGAGAGAAGCCACTGAGAAAGAGAAAACAGGCAACACAGGGAAGCAGGATGGGTTTGCAAGTTCACAATGCAGCCACTTACCGCATTTTTCAGATCCAGGTACTTCGTGTTCCTGGTCACTGGCATCCCAGAGAGAAAAGCTAAAATGTCATTGTTTGCCTGTAAGTCACAAACACACAGAAAGATTCTTCCCTGTGACACCAGGACAAAGCTACACCTGAGAAACAGAGAGTACTGTGCAACCTGGGACAAGATGCTCTCAAGTATCCCAACCAGTCTCCTCTAATTTGGTCCAGTTCTGCTGTTCTTGATCACTGCTGTCTGAACCCCACCTCTGAGAAAACCTAACCCCATTTCCTACTGGGTTGATGATCCATGAATCTCAATGCCAATAATGGCTTGGAATTTAGGAATTTTGCCCTTAAAGTTCCCCCTGCAGCTTTTCCCAGATGCTGGAATCTTCCCCACATTACCATGTAGAGGAGAAGTAATCATCCCATTCACCTACCACCTCCTTCAAGCCCTCTTGGGGTTAGACTATAGACTCAATCTGTATGACCTGATGATGGATTTCCCAAGCTTGACTCAGTGTCAGCTTGGCCTTTTGGGAGCCTTGGGAAAAGCTGCTCAAGCAGTTAATACCTCTATTTTCCAGCTCAGTGACTGGCAATAGCCCATCACACACACCAAGAAGGAGGTGGGCAGAGTCGTGTGGTCTCAGAGAGTGAGTCAAGAGCAGCAGGTAAGTCAGAGGCCAAGAGGGATGCCCTCTCCACCCACCTCATCCAGCACAGCGTTGCGCTTTGCCCGCTGCCGTTGGCGCAGAAGAACCAGGCCTGCAATGATGTCAGATGGGACGATGTCAAGGTCTCGGAAGAACTCAGCAAAAAGGTAGGCAATTTCTGAATAGGCATCCTGCAAAAGCCAAGGAGAGAAGAGTTTAGAAGGAGGAGGAGTCTGGGTATGAGGAGCTCCAAAACGGGCCACGGAACAAGGACCATTGCAGCAGCAATGGCCTCATTTCTATAGCTCACGCACCAAAACATCCACGAGATTCCTTTAGGGAACACCATATCTGGTCTGATCAGATGAGGATCCTGTTTATTTTTACATAGTCACACTGAGAGGCTTCAGCTGAGGCTGAGTTTGTACTACACTTGGTGCTGATGTGTGGGCAAGCAGAGCACCTCACCATCAAAACACAGCAGGCTGAAAGGGAGAGAAACGGTCTCATCTTTACACTGTAAAGAAGACAGAGGAAGTATGAGGAGAACCAAGCAAATCCCAACCCAGCATCATCTCAGAGTCATCCTTGCTCCTCAAAAGCAATTTCATCCTCAGGATGAAAACCCCACTGATTTTGTCCATATTTAACCCAGAGCTCACCACTGCAAGCAGATAAAGGTGATAACTTTTGAATCCTGCCACTCTGTAGCTGCTCATTGCTCACCATCATCCTCTTTGCTATGTGATTTCAAAGAGTTCATTGCAACAAGGAAGTGTTACAGATGGCAGCTCCTGGTGCTGAAGGAGCTGACCAAGTTATGAGGCTTTTCCAGGTTTATCCTGGACTGCATCCAAGCAAAAGGGCCTGAAAGGGAAAACCTGGATAAAGATCCGAGTCATTAAATGCAGAGTTCCCAGAAGAGAAGGTGGCCAAGAAAGGAAGACACCACAGGAGGGACAGAAGTGGAAGTGATCTGAGAGGGTCAAGCAAAGGCTCTGAAGCAGAATGACAAAGGTGTTAGGAGGAAAAAAAGTCTTATTTTCCCTTTTGCTCTGTACTAAAAACGATGTTAAGTGGGAATGGTTTGGGAGCTGGAGATGGGCTGGACTGTGAGGCAATGCTGATGTGGCCACCTCTAAGACCAGCAGACTCAAAGACAAGGGTGATCCTGAGGTTGGATCCCTGAGCAAGTGCTGGACTACACCAATGGTACTGGTATTTTGACTCCTACCATCAGTAACCTTTCCTATCAAGGTCTGTCACAGCCTTACCCTGAACTTTCAGCCTGTGTTTCCAGAGCATCCTTTACTCAGCACCAACTGCAGTCTTGTCTGTAGAAAACCTGAGCTGTGCACTAACAGAAAGGCTGAATTTCAGGCCAGGATCTCTCTCTGTCTCTTCTTTGACTGGGAAGAAAGTAAATCCCTTCTCTCCCAAGCAGTCCTGCAGGGAATGACCTATATTCTTTCATCTCCGATAAACTCCTGGAGTGCCAGATTACTTTCTTTCATTTTTCACTTTCGCCTACAAAAGCAAGTTAAATCACCATTAAGAACAGGGCTTCGGGTGCCAATTGTGCAGGTTTCCACACCAGCTGTGCCTTTTGAAGAGCAAATGGACTGGCAGTAACCTCTGTGACATTACAACTGCAGCAGCCTTCAAGTACTGACCCCATAAAGCTCAGCAGAGCTCCTATAAGCACACATGAAATGCAGCCTCAAAGTAAAACCACTTATTAACCCAAAGGGGCAGCAACACCCCCTCTGCTCTGCTCTCATGAAACCCCACTTGGAGCCCTATGTTAAGTTCTGGTGTCCTCAACATAAGAAGGCAATGGAGTTGTTGGAGCAAGTCCAGAGGAGGCCATGAGGATGCTCAGGGGCTGGAGCAGCTCCTGAATGGGGCCAGGCTGAGAACATTGGGGTTCCTCAGACTGGAGAAGAGAAGCTGTGTGGAGACCTCAGAGCAGCTTCCAGTGTGTGAAGGGGGATACAAGGATGCTGGAGAGGGGCTCTTCATCAGGGACTGGAGTGATAGGACAAGGGGTGATGGGTTCAGACTGAAATGGGAAGTTCAGGTTGGAGATAAGGAAGAGGATGGTGAGGTGCTGGAACAGGTTTGCCCAGAGAAGCTGTGGCTGCCCCATCCCTGGCAGTGTTCAAGGCCAGGTTGGACACAGGGGCTTGGAGCAGCTGCTCCAGTGGAAGGTGTCTCTGCCCGTGGCAGGGGTTGGAACTGGGTGATCTTAAGGTCCTTTCCAAGCTAAACCATTCCAGGATTCCATGATTGCTTCCAAAGGATGAGATTTTGCTGGAGCATCTCATATTCTATTGTAGGATTCATTGAAGCCCTGATTATTTGCTCCAGGGCTGGAGACCTCACACTTCACTCCAGACCCACATTCATGCCCCAAACACCATGTCCACTCCACAGAATTATTTTCCATCCCAGAGGATGATGATGATTCTGTGTTAGAACATTATTTTCCATGAAGACTGGGAGAGACAGCAACGGATTCATTTCTCATCCATTACACATGCATTCATTCCACACGCTGTCATGCCAGGACACACAAAGTCAGAGCCTGTTTCTGCAAAGAAAAGAGCCTGGGAATTGCTCAAGCTGAATGCAAAATGGAAACTCAATAGCACAAAGAATGTGAAGACTGTGGTATCTGCTTTTATCCTGAACTAGAGAAAAACGTCTAAAGTAGAAACAGTCACTGCAGAATGAGAAGCTTGTTTGAAACAGCTCCATACAGGGAAATATTTCACATTCCTGAATAAAATAGAGTTGTTCAGAAACCAGGACATTCAGAGCTCTGGAGCCAGGCTACAGCATCCACGGGACACACACCTCTGGGTACCTGGGTAAGGTGACCTGGTTGTGCTCCCAAAGGGAATGGAAGGTGCCTGTGCTCTGGTAGCACAGGAGGAGCAGCAAAGAACCCCCAAGGAAATGGAGCTGCCCTGACACAAAAGCTCATTTTGTTTCAGTTTTCCACATGGATTTTCCTCAGCAGATGAGCTGTGAGCACTGCCAGGCCTGGGCTCTGACTCCTCAGTGGGACAGCAGGTTGGGACCATGGTGGCATCGCATCCAGTGCCGTTGGGAGGATCCATGTGCCAGGACGCACTGCTGGATTTCTGCACAAGGGTTATGACAATTGCTGCAGCCATCCACACTTTGGGAACGCACCCTGTGGGTAACTCCACAGCACTTCCTAACACACTCTTTTAATCTAATTCATACTGGTTGCCATCTGTGAGGAACAAATGTTCAGGTAGCCTTCACCTGACTCCGTTATTCTTATACAGCTCTTCATCTTATTCCATCTTCCTTTTTGAGGTTAAAATCCCAATGTCATTTCTCTTCCAAGTCCATATCCCCTCCAATATGCTCCTTTCTCTGCTGCACCTTTGAGAAGACCCAACCCCAGGCTATATTTAGTGAGGACATCACTGATGTGGTCGGTCCCTTGGAGGATTCCCTGTCATTTTCTATGCCCTTCTACTGATGCTAAATGTTCTTGTGATTTTTTGGCCACTGATGTGAATTGATGTCTTTGACAAAGTGTCCTTGATAACTCCCAGCTCTTCTCCTGAGAGGCTGGAACTAAGTCAGAACCAGGGTACATGTGCATTCATCACTTGGTCTTTATAACTATCTCTGATAAAAACACCCTGGTTCTGTTTGGTCTTCCAGGAGTTCCCAAATACTCCTGATTCTGACCCAATTTAAATATTAGGAGTCTTAATCAGCAAAGTTTTCCATGTTCCTGCTCACATCTCCAGCAGGTCCTCAGGAATCCTGTTGAACACAACCCCAAGACATAAACCTGCTCCTACTGCTTCCAGTAGGAATGGACTGGTAACTTCTGGGGAAGCAATAGCAAACCCCTTACCCTTCTCTGCTGGACAAGAAGGGAAAATCCCAACTGTAGCACATGAAAACTTCAAACCAACGATCTCCTTGTGAATCTAGGGATTAAGTAGTGGGTTTTGGCTGTTAGGAAATCCAGAAGTAGTCTTCAGCTGCTTGACAGGCTTACATTTTCCTGGTTTCAGAGAGGGCTCTCTCCTCCCCAAGTGAATGAGACTGATGCAAACGCCACGAGAAACTGCCTGAGCAAACAGAAACTGATCATAAAGTCAAATGTTGAGCCCAAATATAGTGAAAATAGGTATTTCTTCCACTGCTATCTTCACTTACACATTACTATCCCAGTTCACTGCAACAATGAGGTACACATCAACTACAGGAGAAGACTTTAGCACTAACATTGCTTTTCAGTGCTGGCTTTACCTTCAGAGTTTTCTAATACTCAAAACCAGAGGGTTAAGACTAGTTATTCTGATCGATGCCCTACTCAGTGTTGTTACATCAGCTTCTGCATGGAATACCAAGTCCCCCCCTGCAGAAATGGGGGGGAAAGGGCTCCTTTAGGCTACTTGGGCTGTAAGGATGGAAAAGGAATCAGCATGCATCAAAGCTCCAAGCCTGGTGATCCTAAGGAAATGCTTCTTGGAAGGGATTTCCAGTCCTTGCATGTACACAAGGCTCCCTGGATCCCTACTGCCTCCACATCTCACTGTAATGACACCCAGCTCATGGAGGTAGGATGTTATCTCCTGCTCTGACAAGAGTTATTTGGTACCTACCGACTGAGAGTCTTTTGTCCTTGTGCAGCAAAGGAAAACCTTGAGCCTGCGTGTCCAGCTGCTGGCTTGTCCTTCTTCCAGGCGGTGTCTGTGAATGAAGGGTAGAGTATGAGCAGGAGAACAGGCAGGAGAACATGTCTGCAAACACATTGTAAGATCCAAAGTCACCCAGTCTATGCTATCACGCTAAAACACATGCTAAGCTGTATTCTTCTATGAATCCTGGTCTAGCAGAGGCAAAGAGAGCACATAAAGATGAACAACTCAGCTCATTTTATAGGCTAAGGAAGTTGGGCTTGTTCAGCCTGGAGAAGAAACTGCATGGAGACCTCAGAGCAGCTTCCAGTATCCCAAGGGGGGCTACAAGGATGCTGGAGAGGGACTCTTCATCAGGGACTGCAGTAACAGGACAAGGGGTGATGGGTTCAGACTGAAACAGGGGAAGTTCAAGTTAGAGATAAGGCAAAAGCTCTTCCCTGGGAGGGTGCTGAGGCACTGGCACAGGGTGCCCAGAGAAGCTGTGGCTGCCCCATCCCTGGCAGTGCTCAAGGCCAGGTTGGACACAGGGGCTTGGAGCAGCTGCTCCAGTGGAAGGGGTTGGGGTTGGAGCTGGAAGAGCTTTAAGGTCCCTTTCAACACAAAACACCCTGGGATTCTATGGTAGGAAGGTAAAATCTAACTGTCCTCTGTATTTATGTACATGATGTCCCACCTGAATGAACTGGCCATAATGAAGCTCCTGTTGTTCTATACATCTGCTGGAAACAAGATGGTCAAGAGCACCCGGTGCTGCGAATGGAAGGAGGATCCACTGGCAACTTGGCAGCTCCCTCATGTGCCAGCACATCCCACCACTCAGGAGGAAAACTCTACCTCAGTGCAAGGGGGTGCAAATGATACAAAAGACCTCGAGTCCATAGCATGAGAGGAGCTGGGGCATTTTTTCTCCCCAGTAAATTGTATATTTAGGAAAAATATATTTATAGAACATAATAGAGGCTCAGAACTGAAAAAATTTACACCCTTTCTTCAAGTACAGTGCTTAGTTTTCAGCAGAAAGAAAAGGAAACTTAGCTGAAGGGTCTCTTTCCATTTAGACACAGTTAAAACGGGCTGAATAGAGCAGGTTTAGCTCAACCCACATTCGGTTTCTGTGACATTTCAATTCCAGCTTCAAAACGAGCTAATTGGACAGCCCTGTCTGAATGAAGCAGAGCTGACTTGCCTCCACTGTTGTCAGCTTGTCCCTGTTACTACACTCTGCGGGGTGACAGTCCCTTCTTTTTGACTGGCATACCTGCTAACAACCCTGAGCTTAGTGGGGTTGAAGTGGGTGTCTATGCGAGTCTGTGCCAGAGTGCAATGTTACCAACAAAGGCCACAGCTGCCCTGAAGCAGGGTCTGCAAGGCAGACACAGATTAAGCCAAAACAGGTCAAAGCAATCAAGAGAAAAGACCACTGCTGTTTTTCTGGCAGGGTCTTACATGAGCAAAAGCCCAAGCCCAGGAAGTGGGTTGTACCTGGAAGAAAAAGATGCTGAGAAAGGAGAATTTGCCTGCAGAGGAGGAGCTGATCCCACAGGGCAATCCATCAACTGACAGTTGAGCATCTGAAAACAACTATGGTACAACTATCATAGAATCCCAGCCTGGTTTGGGTTGGAAGGGAGCTTAAAGCTCCTCCAGCTCCAACCCCAACCCCTTCCACTGGAGCAGCTGCTCCAAGCCCCTGTGTCCAACCTGGCCTCGAACACTGCCAGGGATGGGGCAGCCACAGCTTCTCTGGGCACCCTGTGCCAGCGCCTCAGCACCCTCCCAGGGAACAGCTTCTGCCTCAGAGCTCAGCTCAGTCTCCCCTCTCTTGGGCAGGCTCAAGCCATTCCCCTTGGCCTGTCCCTACAGGCCCTTGTCCCAAGCCCCTCTCCAGCTTTCCTGCAGCCCCTTTAGGCACTGGAGCTGCTCTCAGGTCTCCCCTTCAGGAGCCTTCTCCTGTCCAGGCTGCCCCAGCCCAGCTCTCTCAGCCTGGCTCCAGAGCAGAGCTGCTCCAGCCCTTGGTAACCTTCACCTATCCACAATGTCCAAGGAAGACTCTAGAAGAGGAAGAGGAATACACTCATCCCAAGGCAGAGCTGGCAGCACTCTGCTCCACCAAATGCCAAAGTACTTGGGCAGCAATGCAAAGAACTTGACAACTTCACCGCGGGGGCTGAACAAGCCAAGTGTGCTCTGAGCTATTTTCACTCCAACTTTTCCCAAATTCTTTCTTCCTGACACTGAACTTCCACATGTTTAGTGGGCTCTGAAGCAAGTAAAGCCTCAGTACAATCAGCTGAGCCTTTTGTTTTGTTGCTTTATTTTCTTAGCTCTGCAAGAACAGAAGTGCCCACACACATCACGATGCCACTGGTGAAGGAAAACCTCTGTGTAAGAGTCCAACACCTACATCAAGTCACCACCAAAGGGAAGATAGAAGTTAGATATCTCCTTAATGCAACAAATCACGCTTATTCATGAGTTACGGCAGAGGAAATACAGCTCAGGATAAACATAATGCGAAGGTCAAGTTCCTGCTGTACATCAGAGGCACGTACTGATGCAGCTTAAGGGTTTTCAGTAGCAATTCCTGGCCCTCAGCATCTTTTCTGGATCATGATCCACAAACAGGCAGAGAATTTCACAATGTGCTCTTTGGGAGCAATTGCTTTAGTAGTGAACGTGTAGTAACATCTTCTGTTTGCCTTTCACATCAGAGCCCACAGCGTTTTGCTTGTTCACATCTGTTCCCATTCCCTTTGCAGAGTGGGAAGCTGCAAACAGCAGGCACAAGCTGTCCAAAATGGGTACAGGCCTGGAGGGAAAACCTGGCCATGGCCCAAGGGATAAATACCTTCACTTATAGAACATTCCATCAACCAGGTTGGAAAAGACCTTGAAGAATACCAAGTCCAACCATTCCCCAGCACTGCCAAGGCCACCACTGACCCATGGCACTGAGGGCCTTGTCTATGGGGTGTGCGAGCACTTGCAGGGCTGGTGCCTGCAGCCCTGCCCTGGGCAGCCTGTTCCAATGGCTGAGCACCCTCTAGGGCAGGAATTGTTCCTCAGCTCCATGTAAACCTGCCCTGGTGCAGCTTGAGGCCGTTTCCTCTTGTCCCATCCCCTGTTCCTTGGGAGCAGAGCTCAGCCCCTCCTGGCTCCATCCTCCTCTCAGGCACTTGGAGGGAGCCATCAGGTCCCCCCTGAGCCTTCTCTTCTCCATCTGAACCCCACAGCTCCCTCAGCCCTTCCCCATTTCTTGTGCTCCAGGCCCTGCACCAGCTCCATTGCCCTTCTCTGGCCCCGCTCCAGCCCCTCAAGGTCTCTCTTGCAGTGAGAGGGCCAAAAAACCTTTGCCACCATTGGCACTTAGTTTCCCTCTGGAAAAATAACACCCTGAGCCACATAGGTTTGAGGGAGTGTGGGATACTAGATCCATAGTATCATCAAAGCTTCTTATCCCAATCCCCCTGGGAAGGTCCTGATCACACAGCAGCAATCACACACATTAGGCTAACAGGGAACTAACTCCAAATAACCAAGTTTAGTGTCATGTATTGGAGAGGTCAGGAAGAATGTCTTGCATTCCACAATGAAATCCAGGCTCCTTCAAACAAAACTTGCTTGCACAGTGCTTGGAAAAGGCTTTTTCTCCCTCAAAAAGACAACTTGAAGGATCCCATTTCAAGCCAGTGAAAGAGCACATATTCAAAATGCCCTCTTGGATATACATCCCTCATGAGAAATGCAAGATTTGCAGAGTATTCTTTCAAAGCCTCAGTTTCTAGTGTTCAAAACCCAGTGCCCTCAAGTCCTACAAAGCCACATTCCTTGCTGACAGTTGCATATGTCAAGGGTGCATAAGAAAACAAAGGCTGTTTGTGTTGTCCCCCTTCTGAAAAATGCTTTGCTTGGTGAAATAAAGCTTTCCTATCCCCATCTGGGCAGCTCCCAGATGTAATCAATTCTTAATTAAAAGATCTGCTTGCCAACATAAAAGAAATCGCTTCTTGGCCACAAGCATAGACAAGAAACCTCGGGGCAAGAGGTTGTATTCTGAAGACAAAACTAAAGGATGAAAGGGGCTTTGGAAGAAGATGCTCTCTCAACCTAAGCAGTATCTAAGCACTGCTTCACAGTTACCAGGCAAAAGGCTGCTACAGGAGGGACAAAAGAAGCTGTTGTGGTCAGCACTGGCTCAAGAGGCTCATAAGGCTTCACAGATGCAGTGACTAACACACAATGCAGGCAGCTACCGCATCACTTCGCCTCCTTTGGATGCGGATGCCCACACACAGCACCTGACAGTCTGAGCTGCATCTTTCCCTCACCAAAGGGAAGCAATGCCTGAAGCTGGATGCTTCCCTGAAGGAGGGATGTTAAGCATGGAGAAAAGCAGGATATCCTTCCGGGAATGCTGCTTTACCTCAAGTTGTATGTCCTCAGATTGCGTTGTCTCCGCTTCGTGGCACGTAGTTTGACAAAGGTGCGGCCTGTGGGGTCGAAGACGCACAGGACAGTGATGCAGACACTCAGGATGACAACCCAGTTGCACACCACCATTCCTGCAAGGAAAGAAGAGGAATGAGGTGCTCTGACCCCAAGTCATGGCAGCAACACTTCCTGCTGTTCATCACACACATCAGACCCGTCTCTCCATTGCTGCAGCAAGAGAAATCCTCTGGAAAAGCTTCTAAGTTTCCAGCTGTTTTAGGATATTGCCCATGTAAAAGACCATTGAGTACTCAGTGAGTAGCTAAAGGGACTAACAACACTAGTATCACCCCTGCCAAGGGACGGCCTGAGACTGCAAAGGAGTTCCAGGAAAACAGCAAAGCCATTTGGAACTGAAGAAGGAGAACCAGACCTTCCAGACTCCCCAGCCAGACCCTTGCATGGGAACACGGATTCTTGCCTCAGCACAGACAGCACAAACAACTGAATAGAACAACTGTTCTGAGCACTAATGTCTCAGGAAAACAAGCACCACATTTACAGCCACAATCCACTTCCAACAGTCAATCCCCACATGCAGGAATGAATTAGCTCTCTGAGGCGAGAGGATGTCTGCTCATCCACAGGGATGCACCCAAACCACACTCCAAATACATACCCAAAGTGACACTCTTTGCTGTGATATCATTGCAGGAAGTGTAGTACTGCGTTAGCCAAACGATGCCCACGATAGCATACACAAACTCAATCAGCAGGATAGCTGCAACAAAAGGAACACAATAGAGAGTAGCAGCATCTCCCTAAGGATTAACCAGAAAGGAAACACAACGAGGGACTCTTTAGCAGGATGGTTGCACAGAGTTAGTGACTGCAGGATTGGGCCTCATGCTTTGGAAGGTGATATTCCAAAGATATGAACCAAAAGCGTAATATGGCCTTAAAACTACTCCTAAATGATACAAGGACCACATGAGTACAGAGTAATCACCGTGTAGCAGCATCCAGGACTTGACCACCTTGGCCAGCTGGTCTGATTCAAAGATGGGAACTAAACAGTAGTGAGTATCCTGGATTAATTCTGCTTTCTACATTTAGTAAATGTTCCAGCACCTCTGCCCTTTGCAGTCTTTCCAGTAACAGTTCCCAGGACACAATCCTTAAGGAGTCATTTACTAGCTCCTCAGTTTTGCATGTTACCCTCTGAGCAACCTGGCCTAGTGGAAGCTGTCCCTGCCCATGCAGGGGGCTGGAACTTGGAGAAGCTTTAAGGTCCCTTCCAATTCAAACCAGTCTAGGAATAAACAAGGAACTGGGGATTCAGGATGGTTCCCCGGAACAAAAAAGTTGGGAAACACTACTGTGAAGTGCCCATCCCCACACTTTCTCTCCACATTACAAGCCCAAAGTGCAGGTGAGCAAGGAGATATGGAGAGTAAATAGCTTGCTTAGTAATGCCTAGCAAGGTTTGGTGGAGCTGAGACTAAACCCACATCCCAGCCTAGCTAACTAACCACCCACCCTCCTTATCTATGTGTTGGCTTGGTGTCTTTTCACAGGTGGCTTACTACAGGTTCTCACCAGCCTGGAAAAACCAGTTCAAAGAGACACAAAGACTTTACAACAGCAGTGGGCAAGGAACCAGGGCTGGACCTGGTTGCTGCTCAGCACCAACTATGTGCTTAATCTTAGCTAAAGCTTTGCCTACCATGGCTTGTCTGCCCTCCAAGATGACCTGCTGCAGGACAGGAGCATACATGAGACTTTCCTGGGTTCATATAGGAGCTCTTTCCCACATTCCTATGTAATAAACAGCACATGCTTCAACTAGGACAGTCACATGGACCTTGCCCACATGCTGGTCACATTCCTTAATCTATCATCAGAACTCATGAAGCCATTAAGAGTAAAAAGCCCCATGAAACAACCACAAACAAGACCCAAAATACAGTGTAAATACTGATCCATGTGGAGTTTAAGGCAGACAAGGAGGAAGAGTGAGTGTTTCTTGGGCAGGAAAACAGCTTTTTGGATCTTTCTCTATCTCCCTTGCCCCATTTAGTCTGGTTTTAACACAGTATAACTCAGTGTCAGGCTCCACGTGCTTCCCTAGGGAGACTGCAGTGTGTCTGGGAAAGCAAAGAGAAGGATTTGTTTGCTCTTTGTGTTAATGACTTGCACTTAGCACTCAAAAGGTGGAAATGTCTCCCAGACAGAGCTTTCAAGCAAGGCTAGCCGTCTTTTAGTGACTTCTGCAGGGAAAGGATCCAGCAAAAACAGAGATGCAAAAGCCTGAGGTGTTTTGTTTGGAATGGGGTTGGCTCTGCAGCTCCAAAAGGATTTTTCCCCTCTTAAAATCTTCACACAGCACAGGAAAAATCTGCTCAAGTTTCTGTACCTGGAAGACAACAGAGCAGAGGAGGGAAAACAAAGTAAAAGGGAAGCCTTGAGTAAGAGATCAAGGAACAATCTCTCTTTTCTGGTCTACTTTTTAGTGGGTGAGAGAGACAGGAAACATCTTTAGGAAGACAAATATGCACTCAGAGAGAGGATGCAAGCAGTGAGCAGGTGGTAAACCTATTTATCTCACTGTGCCTGGAGGTGGAGAATTAAAGGCACTGGATGGAGATGCATCTCCTGTGAGTCAAGAGGGCCAGTATACGTCTCAAGGTAGATGGGTGTAGATGTGTCTTGTTGACAGGCAAGGACACACACATACCTCGGGGTCAGACCCACCATGATTTACAGAGACACATGCCTGGATCCTAGGAAAACATGAGGAAAAAAGATGGGGGAAGAGGTGTAGATACATCTCACTGTGGCAGATCTGCATTGTGAGACAGAAGGGGAGCACATTTGGTTCGAGGAAAAGGCTGTACCTGCATTGCAATGAGCACGGCAAGCTAAAAGGTTTGCTAGAAAGATATTTGGGGCATTGCATGAGAGTCTTACAGCAATGACAGGGTGCAGTCTATGTGATGTATTCAGATGCATAGCACATACAAGTGGCCATCTGGATGTCTTTCAGAAGCTGTGTGTTTGTCAGGGTGTGGGGAGAGAAGTCTTCTGCGCTAGCAGATGGCAGTGTGGAGGCTGAGTCATTAGGAGGCCTCAGGCCTCTGCCTCTTACCCAGTCTGACATAGAGCACATACTGCATGGAGTCCCGGGGCTCTGTGTACAGGATACTGCCTCTCATGCTGAGCCAGATGATTGCCACCTCTGCGATCATGCAGCTGAGCAGGATGCCCAGGTAGCCTCTGCCGTGGTCCACCAGGTTGAGGGAGCAGGCCTCGTTGGGGTTGTACACCAGCCCAAAGAGCACCACGGAGAGGATCACAAACCTGCCAGTCACAAAGCAACTTGTTAGCAGCAGGAAGCTAAAGAAAGCTGCATGTAATAACCCACACCAAGCTCCTGAGGCTCCTCAGTCACCCACAGCTACTTAATTTGGTCTGGAAATCTCCCCACAAGACATCCAGAGTCCGAACAATCTGACAACCAAGTCCCATTATCCCACTGGGATCTGCTATTCCAATTGTTTAACCTGAGCCCCTGTAAGGAACAGCCCCAGGCTCCAGTGGACAACCTTGGGTAGCACAGGGGGATGAAAGGAGCTGGTCAAGCTCCCTCTTTGGAACTAGAGCTTAGAATAGAACTTATTTAAAGAAGCTGGGAATACGTTGGTGTCAATGAGAAATGCCCCAAACAAGCCTTCCAGCCGCATGGATAAGCATGGGAAGAATTACAGCTGCAAGGGATAGGAATAACAACACGAACTGATAGGAGACTTCTGCCCTTCTCACTTACCAGGTGGTGTGCAGGAGGAAGAGGAAGACTGCTGGCAAAACCAGGTCATCGCTGCCTACAGACCAGCGGCGGCGGAACACGACAATCCCTGGCATGGCTAGTGGGTCTGAGGGGGTTCAGCAGGCACAGCACTCACCTCCTGGAAGAGAACAGAGCCAAACCATGCTGCTGATGGTCCTCAAGAGAAGCCCACAGCTGCAGAAGGATGGCACCTGAGCCGTTTTCCACCAAAGATGGCAGAGGTTCTTCCTTCCAGCACCAGGGGGCATGGCACGCTCGGGAAGAAGATGTACGGGAGAATGGAGTTGAAACAGTGGGAAGTATTAGGTGAAGCCGGTGTGTAACTCGCTGAACATAATCATTGCTCCCCCAGCTCCTGTTCATAAGATTACCTGGAATCCTGTTAGGGTTGTGTGTTGGGCAGCAGTCACTGTGGGGTGCTTTGGGCAGGTTATACTGGCCTCAGCTCCAAAGAAAGCCCTGTTCCCATGTTCTTCCAGAGGCACCCCTGCTGCCAAGCTCTTCTCTTGTTGTCCAACACTTCCCTTCCTCCCTCAGCAAGCCAAAATACCCATTAGCAGTTAGCAGCAGTGTCTGGGGAAGCTATTGACCTGCTCTCAACAGCAAGCACTTAGAGCTGAGGGAGCAAGCTCCTAGGAGATCTCTCGCTCCATCATCAGAAGCACCCTGCCAGCTCCACGTCTTTGTGTTCACACTGATGGGCACTAACAATTAAAAGGTCAAAGACTGAGGAGCTGGCTGTTCTTCCCCACATTTTGTTTGTGCTCCTATTTTTAAAGCTCCATAAACCCTTTAAGAACAGCAACAGCAGTGGTGTAAGTCACGAGACTCAACAGGGCTCCCCAACCGCCTCCTCCCAGCACAGCTCTCCCACACCATTCCAGCTCTGCTGTACACACTCCAGTCCAAGCCCACTGCATCAGACTGCCTCAGTCCTGTCCTATGTTGTACAACATGCTTCAACCATGACCCCTGTTCGGTTTGGGCAACCTTTGGTTTCTATGACTGTGTCTATGTGGTCTGCCTGCTGCCAGCAGTGATCTCCTGCCTGCAGTGGTCAGTCCTGTCCCTCTTTGCTGTGCCCTAACCCCTGTCACACATCTTACCTGTACCCTCCTGTGCTACCAGACCAGGGGACACCACACATTGGCCTGTGCCCCTCTGCCCCAAAACACCATCTCACCAGTATGAAGTTCTGCCAGGTTGGATGGGGCTTGGAGCAACCTGGTCTCATGGAGATGTTCCTGCCCATAGCAGCGGGTTGGAACTGGATGATCTTAGGGTCCCTTCCAACCCAAACCATTCTGTGATTCCATGATTCTCCCAATTGATGCATCCCAGCTCAAAATCACAGCACTTTCCATGTGCTAACCCCACCAACCTCCCAGTCTTCACATTCATGCGCTGCTGCTGGAAGTGCTCCATTCCTGACCTGCAGTGACCACACTGATCCAAAGCTGCATCTCCAAAGCCATAAAAGCTCTTTGTACTGATCTGGCAACACACTATTGTGCTCAGAGGCAAAAATCAAAGTGTTCCCATTTGTTACTTACAATATACTCAGGATTTCCAATAGCATTGAGGAGGGAACATCATCTGCCACACCGCATGCACAGGACAAAACCCAGTCAAACTCGTATGTGATGTATCTCATTTAGCACTCTGGGTAAAAAAGGGCAGGGAGGAGCAACACCATCACATTTAAACTCATCTGAACCTTCAAAGTAACCCCAGTGTTGGGTTTGTGACAGACCACCAAGTATCACAGCACTCATTGCTGCAGTAACAGTACTCAAACCTATTCCATGGTCAGACATGGTTACCCCATCACTTACCTACTGTGCAGATCACCTCCAACCAGAGGAGGGACCACTCTTGAACCACCACCCACAGCCACTGGACTAAGCCTTCCCCCCCATTTCAGTCACTAAGTATTGAAAACCTCCACAAACCTTCCTCGCTATCCAGGAGATTCCATGGTTAAGAGGCTGACACACTCCCAGTGCATGGAGGGAATGCTCTATTCCACAAACAAAGCAAATGTGAAATTCCATCACCAGTTGGATTCACACTTCCTCAGCACATTACAATCAGAGCACTCAGTACACTGCAGCTTCAAACTGCTCACTCCTCTGGCCATCTGGTGACTTCTTCTAGCCCTGCCCTGTATAACCCACCCACATGAAGCATTTATACTGGGAATATCAGTATCCCTGCCCAGGATTTGGGGATGCACTTTCCATTGTGCTCATTCATTCTGCCTCTGGCCACCACAGCACCTCCCAGTCAAGCTCAGACCTCCATTCCCATCATCCCTCAGCTTACGGCTGCATCCCACCAACGCATTTCCCACTTTCCCAACAACTCTTCCACCTCTCCATGCACAAGTGGTTGTGCTCTCCCTGCTTTTCCCTGCCAGCTGAAGAGGCAGGGAATGGGCAAGAACAGCAACCATCCAACATGAATTCCTTTACCCACAGCAACAGATGGGGCTGGAGCAGAGCAGCCTGTCACTCACTGAGGGACTGTCACTCCTGGCTCCATGCTCATCATGCTCCCAGTGCACTGCAGGAAGAATCACAGCTCCCAAAGCCCATCTATTGAAAACCCAGCCCAGGAGGGATGGGGCCAGTTTGGAAAGAAGGGAAATGGCAGAAGGCCTGAGAATAAAGCCCCCAAAGGATAAACAAAGCAAAGCTCTCAGTGTAAGGAATCCTGGCTTCATCCCAGCAGATCCCAGGAGTTGCTTCAGATGATGAAGATGTGATTTAGCAGAAGAACAAGGACAAAAGTGCCCAACAACCCTGAGACCACTGCCCCAAGTTTTGCACCAGCAAAATCCCCTTTGCACCATCCCTAAAATTGCTGGAAAGAGTGGGGAAAATTCCCAGGACCTTGAAGCCTGAATCCCAATACAAGCAGCACCGAGCTCCCAACACAGGAATGAGGGGAAGCACATGCAGGCACCAGCTTTGTGCACAACAAGTCCAAAGCCCTTGACCCTCAGCTCAAAGACCTACGGAAGCAGGAATCTTACCCAGCACATTCTTCTCTCCCATAAGGGTATCGCAGGAATAGTGCATATCCACGGAGACAGGCATCACGAGTGAAGGAAGGCACAGCAAACTCTTCTTGCAGCCATTGAAAATCCCACTCGGCACAGGGAAGGGCGGCGTGGTGACTGCCTGCTGACAGAGCTGGGCATCATCTCCAGAGCAACTCCCTCTTCCCAGGCAGGCAGCAACCTCAGCTCTTCCTCAGGGCTGCCAGGGGTCGTGACTCCCCCCTTCCACACCCCCGGCACCCTCTGGAAGGAAGTGACATCATCCCTATTCTGAGGAGCTTGTATGTGGATTGTGGGAAGGAGGACCGGGAGTGATGCTGTCAGAGCCACACGGAGATGGGAGAGAAGGAAAACCCTCCAGCAGCAGCAAGTGCAGCAGCACAAACCTCCTCCCCTCTTGATGCTGGACCAGGAGCACTGCGGCAGCAGCTTGGGATCATGCTGGACTCTGAGCCATACATCCCATCGGCTGCAGTCCTGGAAGCAGGGCTGGGAAAGGCTCAGGATCGCTGCTCTCTGCTCTGGCATGGACTGAATGGGCAGGGGGAGGGGAATTGGATGGGGCACAAAAGGGACACACAGAGGGGGCCACCCTGGTCATAGAAAGGAGAGACTGTTCCAAGAGGAGCAGCCTCTCCCAGGCCTTTCAGCCCTTAATTCCTTGTGACATGCTCTGGGGTATGACAGGATGTGGGGGAAGGGGAGAATTAGCTGTCTGGAAGGGGAAGGCTTAAAGAAAAGAGCAAAGGAGAAAAATGCTCCAGCGAGACAACATTCCAGCTAAACCAAGGAGATTTAGGCTAATCCAGCATCCCATCCCATCTGACATTAGCCTTGGGAGAAGGGATACAAGTAAATACAAGCTGAACACAGCCGGAGCTGGAGGAAAAGGGCTGTGCATGGATCTTGCACCACAGGAGACCACCCACACCATGCCAACAGCAAGGGAGAGCATCAGCTACTCCCCACCACCCAAAACCCCACGAGCAGCTTTAAGCTCACCCATCACACAGGCACCTGAAGCACAGTCGCACCCACACAGCCCAACACACTAACCCCCTACAAACCCTCATCCCTAGGGATCTACAAGGGCTTGAACACTCACTCAGCATCCTACAAATGCTTCTCCTGGCCCACGCAACCTCCTGGAATTCAGAACATCCCTGCTTAGTGCCCTCAAGCAAATGATGGGGGCCAAGAAGACATTGAAATTGGATGTACCAGTACCAAGCTTCTTCCCACTTTGCCAGAGCACTGGAGGCACCAGCAGGAGAAAGCTCTACCAGAACAACTGATCCATCACCCACCTCAGCTGGTGACCTGCTTCCACATCCACATGCCCCAGCGATCCCAACTCATCTGTGGTTCCTATCTGTAAGCACACTTTGAGCCAGTCTCCTCAAATTCTGCCTTGAGGCTTACCTTATGATTCACCCAAGAGAAGCTGCCTCAAAGTAAGTGTTCAAAGCCCAGCGACCAGACCTTCATCTTCACGGCCTATAGGAAGCCCAAAAGAGATGGGATGCCTAGGTCTTGGCACTGGAGATGGTTGTGGGAGTCACTGCAGGAGAAAGCCACTGGAATCCAGCAACACATTGCTGTGGTACTGGAGGAAATGCCACTGTGTTCCAAGGGAACATCTCAGTTCCAACCTGCTGTCCCATTGAGATGTCACAGCCTCAGAGCTCATCTCCTGGAGCAGATGAAGAAAAATGATGGAGATGGAGAAAAATCCATCTGGAAACAAGCTTGAGTCAGGGCAGCTTCAACAGCAGCATCTCCTTTAGGGTTCTCCTCTGCTCCTCCTGTGCTACCATAGCAGAAGTACCTTCTCTTCTCCCCAAGGTCACTCAGCCCACGTACCCAGGGATGCTGGTCCTACAGGCACAGCACTGGTGCTGCAGCCTGGCACCACAGCCCCAATAGGAGAACAGAAAGCCCCACGTAATCCAGGCAGGAGCTGTACAATGTCTGAACATCACCAGATCAACTCCATCCTGTTAGCTCCTCTGGAACTGCCTTCTGCTCCCTACCACACAGGATGGCACCTGCAAGTACTCATGCACAGCACAACCTTCCTCATCTCCATCAACAGAAACAGGTTCTGTCCCTCGCTGGTGCATCTGCATTTCCTCTTTATCATAGAATCATGGAATAGTTTGGGTTGAAACAGAGCTTAAAGCTCATCCAGTTCCAACCCTTGCCACAGGCAGGAATCCCTTCCACTGGAGCAGCTGCTCCAAGCCCCTGTGTCCAACCTGGCCTTGAGCACTGCCAGGGATGGGGCAGCCACAGCTTCTCTGGGCACCCTGTGCCAGCGCCTCAGCACCCTCCCAGGGAACAGCTTCTGCCTAAGAGCTCAGCTCAGTCTCCCCTCTCTTGGGCAGGTTCAAGCCATTCCCCTTGGCCTGTCCCTGCTTGCTTTCATAATAAGTCCATCTCCAGCCAGTGTTGGGCCAACAGTCTGTTCTTGTTACCATCAGTACTCTTGTGACCATCACCATGCACTTCAAGGCTGTATTTCTGCCAGCATGTACAATTTAAGCTGGTGGGACCCATGGGGAAGTTCTTTCCCCCTGGGTTTTGAAGGTCAGCTTCCACTCTGAGATGTATTTTGGGTATGTGTGTCACTGGGCAGTATTATAGCTTCAGATCTAATCATATAGCTCTGTGATGAGGACACTGTAGTGAGAAGATTGTGGGGCAGCAGCCTTATCCTGGGGGAGCTGCATCTGAAATGTGCCAAGTCACAAGAGGCTTTTTGAACCTTTTTCTTTCTTGAACCTGATGCCTCAGTCCCCAGGCTCTGGCACTGACTCATTTTATCTCCTTCTCCTTGGAAAATGGGATAAATAAAGGAGAATCTTAAAAGCAGGTGTGAAACTGATATTCCAGCATTAAAGACCCCACTGATTTTTGCCATCATCCCCTCCCCATGCTGAGCCACCTCTGGCTTAGTTGTAAGTAGATGTTACACTAACACAGACAGTATTCTTTGAAGTACAGATCTGTTCCCTTAATCATAGTCATGCTAGAACTATCCTCACATCCTTCTGGCTGCTGCTGTACCATCTACCCCCAGGGAAGGAGCTTTCCCTGCAATTCCTATAGGCATTGCTTGCAGCAGATATCCTCTGCCACTTGTAAAAGGCAGCTCTGCCTTGGAAGAGCTCATCTTCCTTTGGTGCTGTCTCATTTGGCCCCACCTTATGTTATGAGCCTCTGATCCACATTGTGATACCATATTCCATACCTATTGCTGGGTCCTGCAAGAGGTGCTGGAGGAGAACTGGGTTTGCATGTGGGCAGACACAGGGAAGCAAGTGCCTCCTATCAGCTTCAGGACACTTTGCATGGATGTAATGATATCCTCCCTTCTCCCGGCGAGGAAGAACAATTCCCAGATTGTGAGGAACAAGGCTCAAGCAGAAAGAGCTCCATTTAAAGCTCTTAAAAATAGCTGGATGAGGACCGATGAAGTTGGATCCAAGTTCTAATTGAGGATTTCCATCAAGGACAGGAAGTGCTTATAGAAAGGCTTATTTAATGGGAACAGCAAGGTTCTGTAAGCTGCAGGGACAATGGCCCAACAGGGCTAGAAAGCTCATGTGGAACATCCTTGTGAGGAGAGGAAAGATGGGGGCTCAGGTAAGGGGTGACTTGATGGGGCCTGAACCCCATCTGTTAGTGAGGTGCTATTTGTAGTCCCATCCCTGGCAGTGTCCAAGGATGGATGGGGCTTGGAGCGACCTGCTCTAGTGGAAGGTGTCCCAACCTATGACAGGGGATTGCAACTGGATGAGCTTTATTGTCCCTTCCAACCCATTCCATGATCTCCATTTCAGCTTATTCCTCCCTGTATTTCTTCACACAGCCCCATTGCCTCAGCAGCATAAATACATGGAGATGTTTTCTATGTAAGCTCCTTGATTAAATCCATCCCCTTTGTGCCTTACTCCAAACACCTCTTGCTTTGGCTAGAAATAGGTCCCATGAGTCCCACACTATCTTCAAACACAGGCAACATCTCCTACTTGTTCCCTTCTTTAACCTTTCAGCCTTACAACTTACACCCTTGAATTTCAAAAGCCTCTTATCAGGTTTTCCTTAAATGGTCCCTTTTCTCTCCTGAGACAGGAAAAAACATTCAGCTCTCAAAAACCTTCCTACTAACACAGAAGATTTAGTATCACATTTGCTATTCACTCCAAACTGGTTATTTCCTTGCAGAACAATGCTGTGCACACCACAAAGGACCCAATGCTGACATACTGCCTGCTCCTGAGCAATAGTATTGGTAATCCCAGGCAGTCTAAGGCATTAATTGAGATGTCAAAATCCACAAGTATTTTTACAATGAGATGTTCCCACTGAAATATTTAAATCAGAGGTTTAGGCTCTGCACACAAAGGGCTCAGGTTTTTGACTGTTTTTCTGCGATTCTAAGGATTAATACATTTCCCCCTGTCCAAAAACCACATGAAAGCAATCGTTTAAGAGGAAAACAACAAATATGCTGCAAGTTGGCAACATCCCTTTGCCTCCATTCAGTGGAGACACACACAAGCATAAAATATGCAAAGGGAAACAGCACAAGAGGGACCTGGAGCTGTTGGAGCGAGGCCAGAGGAGGCCATGGGGATGCTGTGAGGGCTGGAGCAGCTCTGCTCTGGAGCCAGGCTGAGAGAGCTGGGCTGGGGCAGCCTGGACAAGAGAAGGCTCCTGAAGGGGAGACCTGAGAGCAGCTCCAGTGCCTAAAGGGGCTGCAGGAAAGCTGGAGAGGGGCTTGGGACAAGGCCTGTAGGGACAGAACAAGGGGAATGGCTTGAACCTGCCCAAGAGAGGGGAGACTGAGCTGAGCTCTTAGGCAGAAGCTGTTCCCTGGGAGGGTGCTGAGGCGCTGGCACAGGGTGCCCAGAGAAGCTGTAGCTGCCCCATCCCTGGCAGTGCTCAAGGCCAGGTTGGACACAGGGGCTTGGAGCAGCTGCTCCAGTGGAAGGGGTTGGGGTTGGAGCTGCATGAACTTTAAGCTCCCTTCCAACCCAACCCAATCTGTGATTCTGTAAGATTCTCACCTTCAGCCCATAGCCTCTTTGCAAAGCTGAAGCCATTTCCTGAGTGATTAATTTCTATTAGAGAGACAGGGGAACAAGCACTGTATCTGCTTGGCATGGACTGGTCCACAGTGATAAAAAGTCTTTTCTTTCAGGAAAGAAAGCATCATCTTGCAAATCTCCTTGGTTTTAGTGTAAGAGTTAACTGAGAGCCAACCGCTACTATTCACAGCACTTGTTCACAACTTCACAGCCACCAGTGTAAAAACAGGAGAAGGGAGCCACTGAATTAAAAAGAAACTCTCTAGTATGGGATATACCTCCTTTAATCAGCTGGTATCAGCTCAGAGCTTCCTGGGTTTTTTCCAACTGGAATACCCCACAGGCCAGTATTTTTCCATTGGCAAAAAGCAGCTTGTAAGGATAAGCACAGTCCTCTTAAAACCACTTTCAATTGAGGACATCACAACCATGAACACTGTGAGACATTTCAAGTGCCCAAACTAAAGGCAGAATGATGTTGTGAGGGAGGTGAAGGAGCCTCCTCACCCTCCAGCTCCAAGCTTACCAGCACTTTACTCTATGACCTCAATGGAGCACTCAACTCCAAGCTTCATACTTGTCAGACTAGAGAAAATCCAAAGCCTTCCTTAATAACTGGATGAGAAACAAGAGGAGCTGAGAGATGAACTTACCTTCAAATGAGCCCCTGGACTGCAAACCTGGGAAGGGAGCAGGAGCACCCTCCAAGCCTACTGACAGTTAAAACCAACCCCCAGTCGTGGTATCAGTGCAGACATATCTGCAACCACCTACAGCTTGTGCTAGTGAAGCCCACAAGCTGAGCTTTGCTGAAGCCTCCAAGCTTGAGCAAAAATACATGGCCAAGTTGCTAAGGGGAAAAAAAGAATGGATTCAAGAGTGAAACTAATTCTGGATTTAAATAGAACTTGCTGTTCTACTGGGTAATAAGATCTGCTAATGTTTAATAGGCAGTGACAAGGAAAGCTGAGTTTGAATGGGACAGGGGAAGGATGTAGAAAGAGAACATTTGGATGAGTTGAATTAAGATACAAAAAGCACCTTGCTTTAAAAATGCACCCTCAGTCTGACTGGCATCAGTACAAACAACCCTAACCAATCCACACATGTGGTACACTAGGTAATTCCTCCTGGGTGCATCCAAGTGCTTTGGTTTTGTTGTAATATCCCATGGCAATATTTCAGATTAGTTAATTCCTAGTTAGAAACCACACAACCATTCATTTGTCTTAAGTCAAAAGAACAAAAGGCTGGATTAAAGTCAGCCAAGGCAGAATGAAATGGTAAATGGTACTTACGAAAGGAGTATTGCAGCTGTAGCTGAGTGGTGCCAATCTGACAGCCTCATCTCTTTAGGCAAGCTATTTTTCACTATAATCCTGGCAAAGTCAAACCTGTCACTTTTTCTCCACCCTGGAATGCTTCTCAGATCAGCCACCTTGAAAGGAAAAAGAGGAAAACCATCAGGAGGAGCATATTGCAAGGTGAAAATCCATCTATTCACTACTGAATTCATGCTATAGCTTATCTGGAAGTGCCCTGCCTTTAGAAAGAGAGCAGACAACCAGTCCCAGTGAAAAGTAATCCCCTCTACAACACCTCAGGCAGGCTCCCTGGCTTCTTCATTTACACCAGTGGGCAAACAGTTTTCCCAATCACTTGACTCACTGCTTCAGGAATTCCCTAGAGGATGAGTCACAGAGAGGGAAAGCCACCAGTCATTCTCCGGGAGCTAAAGGGACCACCGCTGCCAATACGAGAGGAGCGAAACAAGTGGGAGAACAGCAAGATCAGTGCCAAACTGGAGAAAACTGTGTGGTCAACACCATTCCTTGGCAGAACTTCCCCATTTCCCTCCCCAAAAACCCATGCTGGAGAGCAGCAGCAGCGCACCAGTGCAGGCAGCACAGAGGCAGCTCCAGAGCAAAGGGAATCACTGCAGAGTGGTTTCCTCCACGTGTAACTGCCAGGAGAGGAAGAGGAAATGTGCTGGATCTGCTCACATCCAAGGACTGTTTGATACAGGAAGGAGTCTCTGGAAAGGAAAGATGCTGTGCAATGAAAAGCAGCGCCTCTCCTCCCTCCCCTGCTTGGGGATACCACAGAACCACAGCCTGGTTTGGGCTGGAAAGGACCTTAAAGCTGATCCAGTTCCAACCTCCTGCCATGGGCAGGAACACCTTCCACTAAAGCAGGTTGCTCCAAGCCCCATCCAACTTGGCCTTGAACACTAAACCCTAATGTAGTTTTTACTCACTAAACCTGGATGCAAACTCCATGAAGCTTCCAGGCTCAACCACATTGGAAATGGACTTCAAACAGTCTAAACCTTACCTGGAGATGATCTAGCCTCATCTTACTGGTGCTGCCTGCTTATTTCAGTGCTTTCCCTCAATCATGGCCCTGATGATGGAACCCTGGACCAACAGCTCTGTTTCTCATCAAACATCTGGCTCCCACCTCTTTCCTCTGCTCTCTGATTTCTCCATGTGCACTGAACCCACCTGCTGATCTTTCTGGACAGCTTGTACCTCCACCTGGCTTCAAAGTGCCACTTTTGCTTTCTATTCTTGACTCTAGGCAAGGCCATGCCTGTATCTTCTGTTCCTGGAAATCATAACTGAAAGGATTGGGTCGTTGAGGTCATACACCCCAAAGACATGAATGTTCCATCAAGTCCTAAAGTTACCCAGGATGAGAGCTGAACGTAAAAGCTCTCTCTGGGTTACTGTGCATGACTTAATTCAGTTCTCACTGTTCTTCCACGTTATTTACCACTGAGGATTGCTTCCTAGAAGTTCAAATCAGCCATTTCTGAACATCCTCCACTCCCACACACAGCCCCGTAAATGCAGTCAACATAGTTCCCAACTACCTTTCAACAGGTCACTACAAAAACATTAAGTCATGGAAGTCCACCCAGTCTCCCACAATCCCCAAGCTGTTTTCTTCCAATGTTCACAGGAAGCTCCCAGTAGACAGACACCAAAACACTGTTCCAGGGGCCCACCTCATCCTGCAGCAGCATTTCAAGTGCTGGGCTGGGGCAGCCTGGACAAGAGAAGGCTCCTGAAGGGGAGACCTGAGAGCAGCTCCAGTGCCTAAAGGGGCTGCAGGAAAGCTGGAGAGGGGCTTGGGACAAGGGCCTGGAGGGACAGGCCAAGGGGAATGGCTTGAACCTGCCCAAGAGAGGGGAGACTGAGCTGAGCTCTTAGGCAGAAGCTGTTCCCTGGAAGGGTGCTGAGATGCTGGCACAGGGTGCCCAGAGAAGCTGTGGCTGCCCCATCCCTGGCAGTGCTCAAGGCCAGGTTGGACACAGGGGCTTGGAGCAGCTGCTCCAGTGGAAGGGGTTGGGGTTGGAGCTGGAGGAGCTTTAAGGTCCCTTCAACCCAAACCATTCCATGATTCTATGAATTCCCTGAAAATACCACATCTGTATTCATCCCAAGTGCACATCTGCCTTCTCCCACTACCCACCAGACCTTCCCAGTTTCCCACTTTCCCTTAGCTTATCCCTCCTGAGAGTATCAGCCTTGCCCCTTATCAAGCAGAATCTCTCTTATTCCTTGCCCACCACTCTGGATTTCTTGGAGCCTTCACTGAAAATCGAGTTAACAGCAGGATCTACTGCAAGAGGAATATCAGTACCTGATAAAACAGAACCTAAAGCAGTATTTATGGCATCCTGTTTAGAAACTCTATATTGCCATCACTCACTCTACGTGCTACAACCCTGACTACACAGAAAGAATGTCAGTGAAAACCCCTGAATCCTTTTCTTCCCAACAAGAGCAGTGTATCTAATAACCTCCTAACATGCGCAGGGCTACTGCTTCCAGAGGAGAGCTTCTCCAGGCTCCAATCCAGGCCACGTGTCCGTACCATGGAACAGATCCACTTTCACTTCAAAGTCTCCCCTGAGGCCTGAACAAAGCAGAGATCAAACACCAAAGTAATGAGCTCTGGTTACTGGGTGTCTGTGTGTTGCTCAGCACACGTGAACACACACGTGTTGTCACCAAGCCAAGTGTCACTGTGGCAGTAACTTAACCTACACCCCCTATACCATTAACACTGATGAAACCTTGCAGCATTGTGGATTTTAGCTTGGAAGTTTCCTTAGCTGGGATAATACCACATATGTTATCAAGGAGACCTTGCCTCTCTGCTCTGCTGAGACCCCACTTGCAGCACTGGGTGCAGCTCTGGTGTTCTCAGCATCAGAGGGACATGGAGCTGTTGGAGCAAATCCAGAGGAGGCCATGAGGATGCTCAGGGGCTGGAGAAGCTCCTGTATGGAGCCAGACTGGGAACACTGGGGCTGTTTAGCCTGGAGAAGAGAAGCTGCGTGGAGACCTCAGAGCAGCTTCCAGTGTCTGAAGGGGGCTACAAGGATGCTGACAGGGACTCTTCATCAGGGACTGGAGCAACAGGACAAGGGGTGATGGGTTCAAGCTGAAACAAGGGAAATTCAGGTTGGATGTAAGGAAGAAGTTCCTCCTTGTGAGGATGGTGAGGCACTGGAATGGGTTGCCCAAAGAAGTGGGGAAAACGCCCCATCCCTGGCAGTGTTCAAGGCCAGGCTGGACAGAGCCTTGGGCAGTATGATCTAGTGTAAGGCATCCCTGCCCATGGCAAAGGATTGGAATCGGATATCTTAAAGTCCTTTCCAACCCAAGCCATTCCATGATTCTATGATAAACACTGCACAAGGCCTTACAGCATGTGACAGCAGAGCATTGCCATCACCTGTCACAGAGACACAGCTATCACCCAGCTGGAACTGCACACTGACCCTCTGCTGCTCCCAGTCCATCCCTTTGGCTACTCATAAAGCAGCTTGTCCCATTTGAAAGGAAACAGCTTTAGAAGGTATTTGATAGGAGATCAGCTCTGTATTGACTAACACACTTTTCTCATCTTGGACAAACCCAAATTAATACAGATTATAATCAGCAGCTGGAGTTTTCTATCCCTCCTAAGCTCAAAGTGAACATTTCAACTCTGCAGTTTCAGATGGTGCCTTCAGGCTGCTGCAACTTCAGAAGCAGTGTGGTTCTGTCCCTCCCATCTCGTGGCTTCCACCTCAGCACACGAGAACAGCCCCTGAAATAACACAAACGATGAGGATAAGTATTCCCAGAAGACAAAAAAATCCTGCCTGGAGAACACAATCTTCTAAAGAAAGCTGCTTGCTCTGACCCTGCTCATGTAAAGCTTGGTAATTACAGTGAAAATGTGAACAAGCAAGAGCAGAGGGAGGAGGGAGAGTGAGATTCCAGCTCTCTGGCTCACACAAATGACAGCTTGAGCAAACTTTTCCTGCCTCAGTGGTTGCTGCTATAAATAACCCCCTCCAGGGCTGAGTGCTGCAGGAACCCAAATCTTCATCACCTCATTTACCTGGGGGTGCTGACTGACAGAGGTGAGCAGGAGCAGCTTGAGCCCAGGCAGCCAAGGAGCCCCCAGCATCCTGGCCTGCACCAGCACCAGTGCAGGAACAGGGCAGGGATCGGGCCCCTGTGCTGGGCACTGGGGAGGCTGCAGCTCCAATCCTGTGCTCAGCTCTGGGCCCCTCATTGCAAGAGAGACCTTGAGGGGCTGGATGGGGCCAGAGAAGGGCAATGGAGCTGGAGCAGGGCCTGGAGCACAAGAGATGGGGAAGGGCTGAGGGAGCTGAGGGGTTCAGATGGAGAAGAGAAGGCTCAGGGGGGACCTGATGGCTCCCTCCAAGTGCTTGAGAGGAGGATGGAGCCTGGAGGGGCTGAGCTCTGCTCCCAAGGAACAAGGGATGGGACAAGAGGAAACGGCCTCGAGCTGCACCAGGGCAGGTTTAGATGGAGCTGAGGAACAATTCCTGCCCCAGAGGGTGCTCAGCCATTGGAACAGGCTGCCCAGGGCAGGGCAGGCCCCATAGACAAGGCCCTCAGTGCCATGGGGCAGTGGTGGCCTTGGCAAGGCTGGGGAGCGGTTGCACTAGCTGAATCAACCTAGCTGATTCTGTGATTCACTGAGACCCTCTCTATAGCCTGTGCTGCTCCATACCCAGCTCTGCACACAACAATGTGCTTCTCCTACTCATAGCTCCCTCATACCTCACCCCAGACCTGTTGTAACAGCACTGTCCTGCACTGACAACTCGTCTCCACACTCAATCCCTTCTCTTTTACACGTCTTCTCTCTCCTCTACAACCCACTCCCCCATTATTCTGTCACTCTTCCCTTTTCTTTTTCTCCACATTTTCTGTGCTTTGCAGCTCTCCATCTATTCCTCCACTTTTTGTTGCTAAGAGGCCCTGGAGTATCTTGAGACAATCAAAGCTCCTCCTTCCAGCTGCTGACAGCTGTTCTATAGCCCAAAAGGCTTGTCCATTAGGATCCCAGAGGAGATCAATGAGAAAGAGCACAGCAAGAAGTCAGAATCACCCAACTGCTTGGTGCGTGCAGCAAAAGCTCCCTCCTGGCTTAGGAAATTAAGTCCCAAATTCAGCCCCAGTGGAAATCAGATCCAGGCAGCTCCCCTGTGACTGATCACTTTGCTTTCCCTTGAGCCATGTTCACCAGCTGCTGCTTCTGATAAAGATGCTGTAACCCCACACGTACAACACTGCTGCAAGAGGCACAAGCAAACAAACAGAACAGGTCCCATACCTCTGTGTACAGATCACAGGGACAAGCAGACCACATGCTTCCTCCTCTTCCCAGGGATCTTTGGCTGGTGTTTCCCTAATGACACAGCAAGAGGAAACTGAAATCCCAGCTGATCTTGCCAAGCTGAAGGGAGCTGGACTCTTCCTGCATCTCAGATTTGGATGCATATGATAAAAGGCTGGAATCCTATTTTCATTTTGCTTATGTAAGCAAGGATGAATCAAGCCCAGGTTTCTCTGCTCTTGTGTCAGATTTAAGCCTTATGTATATGTATCTTCCTATAACCCAGAGCTAAAAAGCCCTTCCCTTCAGACAGAGCCTCTATTAGCTGCACTCGTCAACACCAGCACACACATCCCTCCTCTGCAACACCCACACACAGCACCTTCTGCACACACAGACAGCAAATATTATACACCTCTACTCTGCTGAAACCACCCTGCATTCGGCAAACAGCTCTGAGGCAACAACACGAGGGGCATGGAGCTGTTGACACGAGTCCAGAGGAGGCCATGGAGATGCTGCGAGGGCTGGAGCAGCTCTGCTCTGGAGCCAGGCTGAGAGAGCTGGGCTGGGGCAGCCTGGACAAGAGAAGGCTCCTCAAGGGGAGACCCCAGAGCAGCTCCAGTGCCTAAAGGGGCTGCAGGAAAGCTGGAGAGGGGCTTGGGACAAGGGCCTGTAGGGACAGGCCAAGGGGAATGGCTTGAACCTGCCCAAGAGAGGGGAGACTGAGCTGAGCTCTGAGGCAGAAGCTGTTCCCTGGGAGGGTGCTGAGGCGCTGGCACAGGGTGCCCAGAGAAGCTGTGGCTGCCCCATCCCTGGCAGTGCTCAAGGCCAGGTTGGACACAGGGGCTTGGAGCAGCTGCTCCGTGGGAAGGTGTCCCTGCCCGTGGCAGGGGCTGGAACTGGGTAAGGTGTAAGGTCTCTTCAACCCAAACCAATCTGGGGTTCTATGATTACTACATACCTCTTCATACAACCACATATGTTATAGCTTGTAGCTGATTATATTAAAACTCAACGCAAGCAAAGTGTTTCCAGCCTCTCCCTAGTGTTGCCTTACTATTTTCATGAAGACCCCTGTTGCCACCATCCTCCTTATTCCCATATCCTCCTCCCTTTCTCCCATTAGCTGCTGGCAGGCACTACAAGAGCCTGTCCCTGTAGGGACAGCATCTCCCTCTTGCTGTCCATCCAGCTCTGCACCTAGAATGACTTAAGACAGACAAAACTGAGGTGAAAGGAGGTGAGACAGAAGCAAACATTCCATGTGCCAAGAGCTGCAGCAGTAGAAATACCCTCGATAAAACATTCCTTGGCTTTAAGCAGCTGTAGAGACATGAACCAAAAAGCACAGCCTGCAATCGTCTGTTTCTATGGCCAACACCTGGGTGTACTGACAGCAAATGAGGAACAATTCTTCCAAGCTCATGGTGTGCAGGAAGCATGAGCTGGCCACACACAGGAGGCCACCAACTCCAGTGCTGCAGACTGCTAGGACTATGGCTGGAGGTACAAGAAAGCAGCAGGAGACTGTTCAGAACATAAATCACAACCATGGTTACTGGAAAGCAAGAGAAGAATCATGCAGAGGAAAGGGATCAGCAAGCACAAAAGAAGGGTTGGGAAAGGAGCTAGGTATCCTCTCCCTGCCAAAGAGAAGGGGGCAAAACCTATGTACAAGGTCTAAGTAACACCACCTTGGTGCCAGTGAGCTGCAAAGGAGCAAGGAAAGAGAGTGGAATGGCATAACTTGCTCCTGAAACTATCACTGGAGTCTGAATGGACAAGGAAAAGATCATCTTTCCTGAGTATTATCAGCAGGGTCATCGTCAAAGCCATACACAGCCTTGATACCTGCTCCCAAGTCCAATACAAAAGCTCTAGGACAGACCTGGCTGCCATACATCTAGGCCAAAAGCCAGATCAGATCCCTATTGAATTCCTTTCCATTGGCAAATTAAGACATCAAGAAGTTAGCAGTGTTTGTAGAAGAAAATGAAGCAACTTGACTGTTCCATCAAGAAGATAAGAGCAGAAGCTGACCCCAAATCTCATGCAGAGAACCTACTAACAGAGGCAGGCTCCTGCTCAACCAGTCGATGGGTTGCTATTCCTTGGAAAAGAATGGATTTTAAACTGATCTCTGTAAGAGAAGTCTTTTTTTCTCTAGCCTAGCAGGAACCAATTTCCAATGCTGAGTATTCACACTTGGATTTACAATCTAAACAGGATTATAAAGAGAAAAAGAAGCTGTTTATTCACATATACTCCAGGACAAGAAATTGGCTCTGGGCAGACACACTTTTAAGACTATTAGAAGAGAAAGTACTTTTCCTTTTATGCTGTAGGCAATGCATCATTATATCCCTGTAATTAAATGTAGTGCCTTTGCAGCAATGTATTCTGCGGGATTTGACCTGCTGGAGACTATTTTCCCTTTCCTTTAATTAAATTACAATTAACCATGAGGCATCCAATCCTTTCAGGCTTTCCAATTGGGCTTCAGAAGAAACAGTCCTTGGTAAGAATGTTATAATGATAGAACCATGGAATGGTTTGGGTTAGAAAGGACCTTAAGATCACCCAGTTTCAACCCCTGCCATGGGCAGGGACCTCTTCCACTGGAGCAGCTGCTCCAAGCCCCTGTGTCCAACCTGGCCTTGAACACTGCCAGGGATGGGGCAGCCACAGCTTCTCTGGGCACCCTGTGCCAGCGCCTCAGCACCCTCACAGTGAAGAGTTTCTTATCTCCAACCTGAACTGCCCCTGATTCAGTCTGAACCCGTTACCCCTTGTCCTATCACTCCAGTCCGTGATGCAGGGTCCCTCTCCAGCATCCTTGTAGCCCCTTTCAGACACTGGAAGCTGCTCTGAGGTCTCCACGCAGCTTCTCTTCTCCAGGCTGAACAACCCCAACTTTCTTACCCTGTCTCCATATGGGAGGTGCTCCAGTCCCTGATCATCTCAAAAGAGATCCCAAGCACAGGATCTGAGGGCTGGTAACCAGTTCATTCACTGTTGTCACAAGGGAACTTTCACGGCCTGCAAACAAAACATCTTCAGTTCATCTTTTTCACTTCTAGTCCTTGGTTCAGAGCCTCATCTTTGATTACAGCTCAAAAGCCTCAGAGCAATATTATGTTGCAATTAATCCACCTGATTAAAGCATAATCAAGCACCCAAGTACCAGACATAAGTCCAGCCCAGGTCTGAGCTCTTCTGCATCCTAATGCTGGGCTACTTCTTTCACCCCTGCTCTTCAACTTCTTCCCTCAGTCACTTGAATTCTGAACACAGGCACAAACACTGGAGCTGAGGTCTCCTCCACTCACCTACAGGCAAGATGGGAAGATGTTCCCAGCCCTTTGGGAAATGAATTCTAGGAGTGATGCCTGCATTCTGGCAGAAAGGTTTAGGCCAGACTGCAAGGACCTTGCAGACCACCCAGCACAGCCTGCAGCACCAGCAAAGTTACCTCCAAATCCTCACCTGAGATCTGGGTGCCTAACAGTTTGCAAGGCCAAAAGCTGCAGAAGAGTCGTCAGATGGCTCCAAGTCTTTTCCAAACCATGAATAATCTCTTGGAGAAGGGGATTTCCTTGAGTACTCAATAACAGATCACCAGACAACTGCACTTAAATGCCAGGTAGTTTCTCACATACCTTCACTGCTATCCTGCTGACAGCATTTCTCACATTCCACCTTCTCCAGTGAAGAAAATCCATACTTCTAACATTGGACAGTCAAATTCTGGTGACCTCAAGAATCCATGCTTAGCCAAGCACTCGCCTCCTCCCTCCAGCCTTTCCCTATGCAGGTATCCATCATTCAGTTCCATTTTCCCTGTTCATTCATAGAATTCCAGACTGGTTTGGGTTGGAAGGGACCTTTAAAGCTCATCCACTTCCAACCCCTGCCACAAGCAGGGACCCCTTCCACTGGAGCAGCTGCTCCAAGCCCCTGTGTCCAACCTGGCCTTGAACACTGCCAGGGATGGGGCAGCCACAGCTTCTCTGGGCACCCTGTGCCAGCGCCTCAGCATCCTCCCAGGGAACAGCTTCTTCCTCATATATAACTTGAACTTCCCCTGTTTCAGTTTGGCCCCATCACCCCTTGTCCTATTGCCACAGTCCCTGATGAAGAGTCCCTCTCCAGCATCCTTGTAGCTCCCTTCAGACACTGGAAGCTGCTCTGAGGTCTCCACGTAACTTCTCCATGCTGAGCAGCCCCAATGTTCTCAGCCTGGCTCCATACAGGAACTGCTCCAGCCCCTGAGCATCCTCATGGCCTCCTCTGGACTTGCTCCAACAGCTCCATGTGCTGATGTTGAGGACATCAGAACTGCAGCCAGTACTTGCAGCATAGAGGGTACTTCAAAAGAGTTGCACAACAAAAAGGTGCCTGATGAATGTCCTGCAGCATTTGCACTGCCCAGGGAATTCATGATGAGAACCAGTCAGTGATTAGGTTGCTGCTGGATGCAAGATAATGAAGAACTCTTATTTATCCCTATTAGCATTGCTATTATTCACATGAACAACTCATCTTTCTGTGTATCTCCAGCTGCCCAGCAGCCAATACATCATGTGGCAGAAACCACAGAGATAATTTAGGATCTTCTTTCCACTGTAGAGGAGAATAGCAGAGCAGACATACCCAGAAAGCAGAGTCTACTGCAGCATCCCATCTGAGTAATGACTTGCCCAGCACATGATGAATTCCAACATTCCTTAAACTGGAAAACATTAATGTCCACAAGCTTCTTCCTTCCTCCTCTACACTCTTCAGTCACACAAGAATGAATGTCCAGCAAACAGCATCCAACTCCAACCAAATGAATGATACCAAGAGGTCAAAGTGATCACTGTGGAGTGAAGAAATACTAACACTGGTGGAATGATCCTATGAATAATTCATCAGCAGTTCAAGGATCTCTCCTGACACCACTGAAACTTTACAGGTGTTCCAGTTGACAGAGTCAAGTTCATCTGGCAAAGGGAAGAGTATCTACAGGGCACAAGATGACCCTATAAGTATGTTTTTGAACTGCAACATCAGCAGCCTCCTTCCCTCTCTCCCTCCTCCTCCTCCTCTCTCTATGCTATACCCCAAGAAGTCAGGAAGCAGAAAAACACAGAAAAATGGAAAACTTTTGTGTTTCCATCAGGGATAGGCTGGGCATGAAAGGAGAGAGATAGACAGTCTGGTCTCTGAAATGCCTTAGGGTATGAGATAAATAGCTCACCTACACACAGGAGCACAGAGGCACTACAGCAGACAGAAGAACACCATTAATCTAGATGGGGAAGCAAAGCCTTGGCTTTGGCTCCTCTCTGGGCTGTCACAGGAGAAAGTGTATCACAGAATAGTTTGTGTTGGAAGGGAGCTTAAAGCTCCTCCAGCTCCAACCCCAACCCCTTCCCATGGAGCAGCTGCTCCAAGCCCCTGTGTCCAACCTGGCCTTGAGCACTGCCAGGGATGGGGCAGCCACAGCTTCTCTGGGCACCCTGTGCCAGCGCCTCAGCACCCTCCCAGGGAACAGCTTCTGCCTCAGAGCTCAGCTCAGTCTCCCCTCTCTTGGGCAGGTTCAAGCCATTCCCCTTGTTCTGTCCCTACAGGCCCTTGTCTCAAGCCCCTCTCCAGCTTTCCTGCAGCCCCTTTAGGCACTGGAGCTGCTCTGGGGTCTCCCCTTGAGGAGCCTTCTCTTGTCCAGGCTGCCCCAGCACAGCTCTCTCAGCCTGGCTCCAGAGCAGAGCTGCTCCAGCCCTCACAGCAGCTCCATGGCCTCCTCTGGCCTCACTCCAACAGCTCCAGGTCCTTCTTGTGTCTGTGCTCCAGAGCTGGATCAGGACTGCAGGGAGGGTCTTCCCCAGAGCCTGGGAGAGAGAATCCCTTCCCTCAACCTGCTGCTCATGCTCCTTTTGATATATACATACATTCTGGTAGGTGTTGGGTAGATATGTGTGCGCCTAGAGGACTTAACATGCTCAGCCTCACTTCTGGCTCAATCTGGGCCACAGCTCAAGTGGCCTCACCTCCATTTGCCTACCAGGGCTGGCAACAAAACATACAACTTTCTAACTGAGTCAGTTGGAAATGGTTTCTATAACAAAAGCACCACCAGGATTAGAGTCAAAGAATCCAGCAGCAAAGCATCAAGTAGACAACCAGGAGGGAAGGTGTTAATGACACTGAAGGAGAACAAGCAGAGCCTGGCACTTTAACACCCCTCAGCAGCTGACAGCAGCCAGGCATCCTGTTCCTCCTCCAGGCTGCCAACCAGGGCTGCAGTGACCTTTGTGATCTCGATCTCTGGAGGACACAGAACCACAGACCACAGCACAGAGCTAACAGGCAGTTTGCCTTCAAGCACCTACCTACAGCTTTGCTACATACCCATTTTAAGGGAATCACATAAAATGTTGGGGGTTTTGCAGTAAAGAACAGCAGTTCAACCTCTCTCCCCCCCCATTTCTAAGGTAGGTTCCCCCCCTTCTCTATGAGGAAGCTGAAATCATGTTCTCTAAATAGTTGCAGGACTTCAGTATGCACCTCAGTGTAAAGGCAAGGCAGGCAAGGAAAGCAAAGCTGTTCTTCAACTGAAGCACTTACTGTCCTGCACACCTAATGATCTTAATTCAAATTGCATTCTACAATGTAGGTAGCACATTAAGTACTACAAAGAAACAGTATTATTTACCCTAAGCACAGTGAAGTTTAAGTAGCAGGTATCGGATTTAATGGCCAGCTAGGAATTAACTGAAAACCCATTGATTTGGGACATAAACCTTACAGGTATCCCCCTTATAATACAGTTAAGAGACTGTAACCTCCAGGCAGCACACCCCAGATGTGCTGACCACAACGCAGGACAGAAGCAGCCCTGGAAGCTCCCAAAGGGATAAGCTCCACCATGCACAACTGCTTCAGTCAGGACCCTAACACTAGAACAGTCCTTACCACAGCACTGCCAGAGCATCCCTGCAGTTAAACACATCAACTGCTCAGATGATCAGCAGATACTGGTTTTACTCACTGGCTGCATTGGGTTGACCTTGCAACAGTCAAAGAACCAAGATGTGCCCCTAAAATATTATGTATATAGAAGAGTATTAAAGAATATTAAAAGGAGCTTTTTCTAAGAGGTAAGTGCAACTTGTACTCACCAACAAGGTCCATTTTAAGCCCAACACTCCTTTGTTCCCCGAGCCTTTAGCTACTGTGACAAGCCACCAAAGCCACCAGCTTTCTTCTGTTCTCTCTAATAGAACAAAAGCTCTTGCTGGTGACCAGGAAGTGCACCCACCCAAGCACCACCTCTGGGCAGGTGCTTGCTTTCCATTGAATTTAGCTGGAAACAAGAGACTCACTGTTAAAATCCTCAGCTTCTTCATTCATTGAGCTCCTTTTTGCCATTTCCTTTTCAGTTTTCAGATGGAGCAACCTAACTTTGGGACTGAAATTCCTCCTGGATAGTATCATGCCGCTGTTTTCCTTCCTACACCAGCAATCTTACAGCACACAACCTTTCTGAACAGGGAGAACCTACTTACAGTGTATTGGCTGATCTTCCCAGGAAGAGCTTAAACAGGGCTGGGCAAAGTCCCACCTTAGCTAGGAACTGCTTTAACAACAGGCTGCAGCTCAGGGTGGTGGAAACAAAGCCGGATGTCTCTGCCCTCAAAATCTTATCTGCTTTAAATGGGGTGGTAAAAGCGGATTCAGAAGTAGTTTAGTCTGGAGCATTCACTCAGATTGGGTTACTAACCCTGCTCCACAAGCACCACTGCTCAGTGGGACGGAGCTGTGTTTGCATTCCCATCCAGCATGACATGGAGCTGCTGGAGCAAGTCCAGAGAAGGCCACGAGGATGAGCAGGAGCTGGAGCAGCTCCTATATAGAGCCAGGCTGAGAACACTGGGGCTGTCCAGCCTGGAGAAGAGAAGCTGCATGGAGACCTCAGAGCAGCTTCCAGTGTCTGAAGGGGGCTACAAGAATGCTGGGGAGGGACTGTTCATCAGGAACTGCAGCAATAGAACACAAGGGATGGGTTCAAACTGGAACGGATTGGATATGAGGAAGTTCTTTAGTGTGAGGGTGGTGAGACACTGGCACAGGGTGCCAAAGAAGTGGTAATTGCACTCCCCTCCCTGGCAGCATTCAAGGCCAGGTTGTACAGGGCTTGGAGCAAACTGCTCCAATGGAAGGTGTCCCTGCCCATGGCAGGGTTTGGAACAGGATGAGCTTTAAGCTCCCTCCCAACCCAAACCACTCCGTGACTCTGTATGTAGTCTTTTTGCTGCCCCTCACCACACAAAAAGCTGAGTCAGCAAACCAGCAGCAGGGTGGACCCATACATCTCATTGTCCAACTTGGAATTAAAGCCTGTGACCAGGCTCAGTGAAGCAGCCTCAAAGATGCTGCACAAGATTCTGCCTCCTCTTCAGCTGCCTTGAAGATGCTGCACAAAACTCTTGTCTCCTCTTCAGCAGAAAAAGAACTTGCAGCCAGGAGCCAATCAAGGGGGAAATGAATATTAATTTCCCACTCAAATCAGAAATTAAATCCTTTTCCCACCTTTCTTGACAAATTCCCTGAGAGTTGAGAATTCAAGGCCTTGCAGCTCCTATCTGTTCCCATAGGAACGTAAGAGCCACAACTGCTTCCAACCCCATTGCCTTTTCCAATAGGATAAATCTCTGATGAAGCCTTGGTAGCCTTGCTCCTGTGCAGGAGGCACACTGTGCATATTTGAAGAGAAGATAAAGATAACGCTTTCTCATCTCCTACTCCTGCTCCCTACAAAGAGGCAGCAGCAGCCACACAGTCCTGAGGGCGACCAAGCTTTGGATAATCCTATTTTCCTCCCTTTTTCTCTCCCCTCATTGGCATCTGTCACTTTTTTCCTCTTCAAAAACCTCGAGTTTAAACAAAAACTCCATTATGAAACACAAACTCCTGGAGAACTCCTACACAGAGGCAGCAATGAGGTGCAAAGCTGTTGAGCAAACACCAACATGTTCAGCTAAAGTACAAGGAAACAAATGGACCTGCATTTCTGGAAGCAGGATCTCCTGCTTCTCCAGGCTTGGACAACCAGGAGTTCTGGTATCCCACCCTCTGGCACTGCTACAGTGAGAGGTTTGTGCCTCCAGATGCAAAGGCAGAAGAACAACCTATAGTTCATAGTGTCAACGCGAAAGCTGCATGCCCAGACGCACTGGAATGATCAAACTAGGCCAGAACAGGAAGAGAAAAGGGGGTTCACGTACCTCAAGCCAAAGGACTTACTCAAATATTCACATTAAAAGAAGTGTGCTACTGCTGAAAGAACTGAAAGTTCAACTTACTCTTTCTTCAGAAGCCTTTAGCTCTTGTGGTGTAGACCAGTGGCTCAAGAGTTGTATGCTCACATGCTTGTCAAGAGGGAGCGGTCTGGCATAGCACCAGGTAGCTTCCAGTCCAATGGTTTGCAAAACAAATCTATGTTAACACTGAGATCTGCATTTCATAAATCAGGTAATTCGAAGTGAAAAGGTTCTGATGGCTTTAACCGCACCCTTTCATGCTTTTGCACTTAAAAGGATTTCATTCCATGGCCATGATTATGCAGAGCAGTGACACCAAATGCCAAATACCTGCAGATACCGCAACAGGAACCAGTGTGATTCCTTCCTGCCAGCCCAGAACCCCAACCTGTGTGCTGGGCTGCACCCACAGAGCATGAGCAGCAGCTCAGGGAGGGGATCCTGTCCCTCTGCTGTGCTCTGGGGAGAGCCCCCCTGCAGCCCTGATCCAGCTCTGGGGCAGCAGCACAAGAGGAACCTGGAGCTGATGGAACGAGGCCAGAGGAGGCCATGGAGATGCTGTGAGGGCTGGAGCAGCTCTGCTCTGGAGCCAGGCTGAGAGAGCTGGGCTGGGGCAGCCTGGACAAGAGAAGGCTCCTGAAGAGGAGACCCCAGAGCAGCTCAGTGCCTAAAGGGGCTGCAGGAAAGCTGGAGAGGGGCCTGGGACAAGGGCCTGTAGGGACAAGCCAAGGGGAATGGCTTGAACCTGCCCAAGAGAGGGGAGACTGAGCTGAGCTCTGAGGCAGAAGCTGTTCCCTGGGAGGGTGCTGAGGCGCTGGCACAGGGTGCCCAGAGAAGCTGTGGCTGCCCCATCCCTGGCAGTGCTCAAGGCCAGGTTGGACACAGGGGCTTGGAGTAGCGGCTTCATGGGAAGGGGTTGGGGTTGGAGCTGGAGGAGCTTTAAGCTCCCTTCCAACCCAAACCAGGCTGGGATTCTATGATTCCCTTCCAGCTTAATGTTCTTACTTTCCAAAAACCATTCCTTCTCATGCAGTGCTGTGATCATAGGAACAAAAGGCCTTGTTTCTTATGAACACATTTCTGAGGGAAGCAAGACTAGAGCTTTGTTTCTTACCGTCCTCTGTTCAATCAAAGGCATTTTACCACTTTCAAGTCTTTTTATAACAAATTAGAAGTTCACTAGAACAGAAAGATGAGCAGAGCAGTTGGTAAACCCGTTCTTCATAGGATAAACACATCAGCACCGGGGACATGAAGGATATTGGCTGGTCCAGTGCACAAAATTGCAATGTTTCAAGAGAATCATCAACTCAGGTGGCTCAGAGAGGGACAATCCAGGATAATCAGTGCTGGAGAGACCTTCACATTCCCTTGGGCAACTCCATCCTCTTCCTCAGCCTCCCCAGGCAGCTCAAAGGGGGTAACAAAAGCACCATGTACACCCAGTAGTAGCTGTCACATCAGTTTAAAAAGTAACCCAGCACTTCATATTAGCATGCATGCTGTTTGAGAGAGTGAACACAGGGAATTTCCTTCCATTCTTTAGGCTCAAGAAGTATTTGTGAGTTTGGAGGCAGTAAAAGCAGCCTCCTATAGGTCTGCTTCAACAGCTCAACCTCAAACTGCAGAACAGCAGCAAGACCTTACTGGCTTTTCAATTCACATTGTGCCACAAGTTCAACCCCAGCAAAAGCTCATTTCCTTTTCTTGTGTTTGGTACTGGACACTTCCTTCATCATGTCTCTGTTAACGCCTCCAGTCTTGAAAGCTCTTTCTATAGCCTCACCCAGCCACCCCCAGCTCCTCCATCAGCAGGCCCAGACACACACCGGAGGAAAACACGGATGTGTTCTGGGCAAAGAACAGCACAGAGCAGTGGGCTGAGTTCCTCTGCTCTTTACCACTCCCAGAAGAAAATCACTATTTCTGTGGTGATAACATCTCCGTGAGGAGCTGGTGATGGTAATGCATCACAAAATAAGCATTAGTTGTCTCAAAGTATGAATGCTGAGTTCAATATATCGTGCAGTTCCCAAGCAGAGGGTTTCAAGCCATTCCAGGAGCAAATCATAGAATCATAGAATAGTTAGGGTAGGAAAGGACCCTAAGATCATTCAGTTCCAACCCCCTGCCATGGGCAGGGACACCTCACACTAAACCATGGCACCCAAGGCTCTGTCCAACCTGGCCTTGAACACTGCCAGGGATGGAGCATTCACAACCTCCCTGAGCAACCCATTCCAGTGCCTCAGCACCCTCACAGCAAAGAATTTCTTCCTTAGATCCAGTCTAAACCTCCCTTTTTTAAGTTTGAACCCATTACCCCTTGTCCTATCCCTACAGTCCCTAATGAACAGTCCCTCCCCAGCATCCTTATAGCCCCCTTCAGATACTGAAAGGCTGCTATCAGGTCTAAATACCCAAGGAGTCAGTAAAACTAAGGCTAAAAGTAGATCCCTCATGCTAGGAAGGGCACTGGTGGAGCTGCTCTCCTCTGTGCAAGTCTCATCACTCAGAAGCCTGTGGCCTGGACATAGACAAACAGGTGTCCTCCCAACTTGCACACCAGATTATAAAGTAATTTAATCTCTCTTTCTTCTCCCCAGATCCCTACTCTCCACCTCACAGTGGATTTTCAGGCTTTGCACCCACTCCTCCCTGAACAAACTTAAACACACACACCCCTTCACCGGGGCAAATCAAACACTCTTGATGCTTGCATCATACAAAAACCCATGCACTGCATACTCCAGATTCACACACTCTGTAAATACTAGCAGCAGGCTCCCATGAGGCACTGGGATGGATGCACCACACTTACTCAGCTACCCGTTCACAGCAGAACAACATTTTCTGCAGCATCCTACGTGGTTCCCACCTCCAGACCCGCCTGTACTAATCCCTCCACCCTCAGGCAAGAGAAAGACAAAGTCAGACCAAGGCCTTGGAGAATGGATAAGTTGTCTTTCATGGAATGGTTTGGGATGAAGGGAGCTTAAAGCTCCTCCAGCTCCAACCCCAACCCCTTCCACTAGAGCAGCTGCTCCAAGCCCCTGTGTCCAACCTGGCCTTGAGCACTGCCAGGGATGGGGCAGCCACAGCTTCTCTGGGCACCCTGTGCCAGCGCCTCAGCACCCTCCCAGGGAACAGCTTCTGCCTCAGAGCTCAGCTCAGTCTCCCCTCTCTTGGGCAGGTTCAAGCCATTCCCCTTGACCTGTCCCTCCAGGCCCTTGTCCCAAGCCCCTCTCCAGCTTTCCTGCAGCCCCTTTAGGCACTGGAGCTGCTCTCAGGTCTCCCCTTCAGGAGCCTTCTCTTGTCCAGGCTGCCCCAGCCCAGCTCTCTCAGCCTGGCTACAGAGCAGAGCTGCACTCCTATAAAAGAAGGTAAATAATAGTTACATGCACCCGAAGTTCTTTATCTCAGTCTCTTCAGGCCAGTAACATTCGGAACAATCCAGGACAACATTTCATTTGTGGATGTCTCCATTCCCTATCAAGTTAAATTCAATGATAGCCCCTGAGGTGCTCAAAAGGTCTGAAGGAAAACATGGTCTTTTTTGCTCAGAAAAGAATCAATGAGGATAAAAGATTTGTTTTCTAAAAGCAAGATATTGAACCAGGAATAGGCTTGAAACTTAGAGGGGAAAGGGCTCCTGGAGAATGAAGCTGAGCACAATTCCACGTTTTGTCTTCTCCTGTCACTTTAGCTCAAGGAAAGCTTCTACTCCTTCCAGTTTTAGAACACACACGTAACATCTCAGGAAAGGCATCTCTGGCTTCCTGTGTGCTTCATTATTCATGCACCAAATCATTTTAGCCCTTTATTAACCTCGGAAGAAAGACTTGAAGAGAAAAAGCAGCCTCTTTCTCTGCTGGAAAATCAGTGGAAATGACAAAGGTGAAGGGAAGAGCAATGCCACAGCACACAGTCTCTCAAAGAAATGTGTTATTACTCTCCATTCTATTCAGGGAAGAAAGAGAGCATCCACTGCAACAGGAACTTAAGAGACAAGCTGCAAATTGCTGCTGCTTCTTTTCCTTTAAGGATGTAACTTATCCACCATTCAGCAGAGCTAAAGGGAACAATTTTGCTTCCTCTGACAGGATTACAGGCACATGTTTCCCCTCCGAGCAAATACATAGAGGTTCCTATCTGAATACTCTCATTTAGTGAAGTGGTTGTCCTTGGGTACCATGGAGATGGTGACAAACAACTGAATCAGACACAAAGCCAGTCACAGAAAGAGCACTGTGGTTTAAAAGGTTAAATCTGGCTGAGAGGTGAAGCACTCACACAGGACTCTTGAAAGGGAAGGACACAGCCTCTTTACAGGGATATTCTGGAACAAAAGACAGGCCATTGGGCTGGAAAACCTGACAGTTCCAGAGGGTCTGAGGCTGAAGGTCTTCAAGACTGGCTGGTGCCCTTTCAAAAGGGGGTTTGTCTGGAGTTCAACAGCAGACAAGCAGCAAAGTGGTCCAGAAACATTTAGCAATGGAGATCAGCACCGAGTTCACTTCATTTACTACTTCTCACAGCTGAATTTCCAAACACTGAAATCTGAGTTGCGCTCCCAAAGGAAAACATATTTTGGACAAAGCCAAGCTGTACAAAAAGGGAAGTTACAGACAGTGCTAGGTTTAATTTCTATGAAGAACACTTTTAAGGGATCCTGATATGACCAAGAACTATTGTATGTGCAAGACAACACAAGAGGCTTGGACTACCTTTATTCAGGGCAGTCTTAGGCCAGCTGAGATGCTGCAAACTCACAAGCAGCTTCTGACTTATCTTTATTTCCTGGGAGCTGAAATGGTTAATTCCTTATGAGAGCAATCGGGATCATTTGGCAGATCCCATGGGGAACAGACAAACCTCCAGAAGCTCAGACTTTAGAGCTGGAATCTATATTCCAAAAATACATCAAGGCTTTATCTACAGCTGTAAACACCAGCAAGCACATCACAGAGCTCTGTGCTGACAAGCCATGACATAACATTCAATTTCACTCTTCTTTCCAAAAGGTGCAAAGCTGTTTAAATTCCAGCTTCTAACAAGGAGCAACACAACAGATCTGAATGGAAACCTTTCAGGGGAGAAAGGAACTGGAGGGGTTTTTGTCCTATTGTACTTACTGCAATGAAACTATAATAGCAGGGCCTGAATTTCCCTGTTTCTTCCTTTTATCCAGTTCAATTTATTTAAGGTGGTCTGAGGGATTCACCATATTATTTGCATATTTGCTTCAGAACAGAGTAAGGACTCAGTCTAGAAGCCCACCTGGATCTAAGCTGAGGATCTCTCAGGTCTGTGCTGATAATCGTATCTATGGACCAACAAATCACAAGCATGTTACAGAGGAAAAAAGACATGCAAAGCAAAGGCTTAGAGGGCCTATTCATTTAAGGCAGCCTTCTCATATTTATCCATTAGCTAATTACTCACAGTAACCATATATGCTGTTTAGAATTACCTTACCATGCCTTCACAAGAGAAGAACCTCACACAGCTTCAGTATCAGCAAGTCTCTGCTCTCATTCAGCACGAAGCTACAAGCTCTTCAGTAATATAACTCATCATTTAGATGCTACAAGCAAATCTTCCCATCTCCCATGTCACAGAGCACCAACTGCACCCAAGAAGCTATGCCACAGATCCTGAAGAGGATCTTCAGTGCTTACTCACCCCTACAGATGCCAGTGCCTGACAGAAAGGAGCATGGTGATGAAGACAGACTGACCCAGACACCCTCCAGGACAGCTTTCTCAGCGAGCTCCCCCTCAGGGCACAAGGACATTCTCACCCTGAGGAAGACTCAGAGAAAATGATAGTGGAGCAGCACAAACCTCTATGTGGATGAAGGAGCTCACAAAACTTCTTATGAAACAGCAGGCATTTAGAAAATATACATAACACATTAGGCACAAAACTCCACCCCAACAGTCTTCTCTAGCATTCCCATAATAACCACACACCAGCAGGCCTCTGGTAGGAGAGGGCTCTTCAGCACCAGGTTCCTGCCAATGCAGCCATGTAGATCTGTGCATAAGGTCATGGAAATGAGATCAAACAAGCCAGAGAGAATTTAGCATATTACGAGCTTACTAGAAATCAGTTCCACTGGGTTTTGTATCAGTGCCTGCTGAACAGCAGCTTTGCATGATGAAAAGGCAAGTGAAAAACCAAGGAAACTTAGAATTTTAAAGACTCTAGAGTGTATCTTGTATCCTGTTCTCAGGGAGAAATTTTTATTAAGGTCAAAGACATCACTGAGGAATCCTCCGGTTGTTCTAATTTCACACAAAGGGAATGTGCAGGAACCAAAAGCAGGCTGGCTGCTGATGTACTTGAACAGAACTGAGAGGGCTGGAGCAGCTCTGCTCTGGAGCCAGGCTCAGAGAGCTGGGCTGAGGCAGCCTGGACAAGAGAAGGCTCCTGAAGGGGAGACCCCAGAGCAGCTCCAGTGCCTAAAGGGGCTGCAGGAAAGCTGGAGAGGGGCTTGGGACAAGGGCCTGGAGGGACAGGCCAAGGGGAATGGCTTGAACCTGCCCAAGAGAGGGGAGACTGAGCTGAGCTCTGAGGCAGAAGCTGTTCCCTGGGAGGGTGCTGAGGCGCTGGCACAGGGTGTCCAGAGAAGCTGTGGCTGCCCCATCCCTGGCAGTGCTCAAGGCCAGGTTGGACACAGGGGCTTGGAGCAGCTGCTCCAGTGGAAGGGGTCCCTGCCTGTGGCAGGGATTGGAGCTGGATGGGCTTTAAGGTCTCTTCCAACTCAAACCATTCCATGATTCTATGATTCTAAGAAGCATGAATTCACAGTTCCAGACATCTGTAGTCAGCCTGAAGGAGACCATAAGGCTAGGTCTCCTGCAAGAGAGACAGAAGATCCAGTGGAGGGGGCAGGAGTGGGAATTCCAGGGGCCTGCACAAGTCTGCAGGAGCATGAATCCAGTTAAAGAAGCATCAATGTAAAAGCACAGACTGGAAGCTTGGGGGTTAAGAGCCCATGACAAAACTAGTCCTTACCCAAGCAGGCTCTGCTTGCAATGCAGATTTTTCTACTCTTGCTGCAAGGAAGAGGAAAATAATCAACAACCTTTTTATTTCATCTTTTAGCTTGACACCTTTTCAAAGAAATCCAGCTTACGAGGTAAGGGATCCACAGCCCTTTCACTGGGAGGAGAAAAAAAGGGTAAAAAGGAGGAAGGAAAAGAACAGAAATAAGAAAGGACTGAAGACAGAGAGCATGTTTTTCCCCAAGCTCAGTAGGAATTCTACTTTGTATTTGAAATCATGACCAAGCTATAGCAGCGTTATGCTTTGCATTGAAACCCCAAATTTTGGATGCATTTTAGAGTAGAATGTTCCTCTTTATGTTGCTTCTAATAAATAAACCCATCAATTTTCACATTATCACTTGTTAAAGCTTGTTGTGATCCTTCAAAGAGTTCATATTCCGCAGTATTTTAGGTATTAACAGATCAGTTGGGTATGTTCTTATAGACAGTTTGATAACTTAGGATCAAGATGCCAAGTACCACGACTTAAACTCGTGCACCCAAGCAAGCAGACTAAGAGCCTTAGCATCTAGCACTGTAGAATTATAAGTAGGGTGATTGCTGCTGTAGGGGACAAGAAATATATTGCATTATTGGGAAGCAGAGGGAGATCTAGTGAGCAGGATCAACATAACATGGTTGCACAAAGGGAGCAGACTCTAGAGTCTCATTTCTGTGCCCTGTGAGTAAGTATCAACTCCCAGCTAGTCGTGCTCTTAAAATACAGTCATTTAAGGGTTTTATAGGGCAAAAATTTCCATTTTTTATCAAAAGCAGCAAGATCATTTCAGTTTCTTCTCTCATAGAAGTTCAAAGCTGCACAGATAAAGCACCCAAAACAGTTACAAGATGTTTTTCCTCTGATTTCTCTTCAGAAATACACAAAACGAAGCGTTGGCTTAAAACAGAAGGAATGGAGTTCTAAGTAGAAGCATCACAAGGATTCCCACCACCGTGAACCATGTGCCATGTGTGTTTGTTCTGGCAGATATACACTTAAATTAACGGTATCACGTGTGTATAGTGCAGATAAAGGCGGTATCAGAACAAGCGAGCGTCAAGTCTGACTGACTCCAAAGAATCTATTCCAGTAGGAATAAACATCCTAAAGCTAACCCCAGATCCCCAGAGTCCATTTGTCACGCTCCTGATGGCACAAAGGCCACTTTCATAAATTCCTTTCCCCCAGCTCTCTCAAAACGCCAGCCCTGAAGCGCTCTCAAAGCAGCTGAAAAGAGTTTGCACTCATCCAAACATCTCAATAGCTGTCTCTTTAAATGGAACTTCCTCAAACTCCACTGCTGAATCCGGCTCAGGATGTACTTATTCATCTGCTGGATCACTGTCAGAATCAGCTAGCTTTAAATCAGTATTATTTGCTGCTACCTAGGTGGCAAGCTGAGAAAGGGAGCATGCTGCTTTCTCAGAGGAAAAGCAGGGTGGAAGCAGGCTCCCCAGAGTAAAAGCCTCTTATTCTAGGGTAAACACATGCTGCTGCCCAAGGAAGAGGTCTCAAACATCCCTTCCCTGTCTGAAGACAACAGAATGACTGCTGTTTAATGCAAGAAAGCTTATTTAATTGTAGGCAGGCCTCTAAATAATAGAATTATGGAACGGTTTGGGTTGGAAGGGTCCTTAAAGCTCATCCAGCTCCAACTCCCTGCAATGGGCAGGGGCACCTTCCACTAGAACACATTGCTCCAAGCTCTATCCTTTAACACTGCCAGGGATGGAGCGAATGACAACCCAAAGCCTCACAGGCTCTTGGCTGCCCAAAGCTGAGCAATGTCCCAAGCCTGTATTTCCTACAAGCCTCCAGCCTGGGGGTTCTTGCCTGGAAGAGATGCACAAACCCAGGAATATTGGTATCTGTGCTGCTTTCAGGAGAGGTTTCAAAGTCACAGGGGCTTGGAAGCAGCATATCAATCTATTTTTTGCAAAAGCATACAATTATATCCCAGCTCAGAAACCAAAGTGACCTCTTTTGAGGAGCTAACTCAAAATTAATGAATTTCTAAGAAGAGGCTGCACTGGAAACACCCATCTGCCTGATGTTAGTCTTGGCACCTTTAAACAGGGCCCCAGGATTAAAGGTAACCTCACAGATAGAGCCACAGCTTGAACTTCACATGGGGGACAATGACAATTCCTATCTCCTGCACTCACATCCATGGGGAATGCCAAACCTTTTGGGTTTGGGTTTTTTCCCCACCAGAGGGAAGCACAGACAGGTGGGACTGCTAAAAACATGGAAATCAAATGGATTTTCCAAAGGGCAACCAAGGGGCTCGCAAGTTTACGCCTCCAGTTCCTAGTTAGATGTACACAGTGTTTAAGGGGTACATAAAAGTCTCTTCATAGAGCAAACGGAGGCAGACCCAGCACAACCAATGTGATTTCTATTCCCACATGAAGTCCAAAAGCACGTCCATACAAAGCAGATATTTTTGGCTGTTCATAGGGATTTTGACAGTTTGCTGAGAAGTTCAACTCTGCAGAGTTTAGCAGAAGACAAACACAGAGCTGCTGCTGAAGGAAAGACTTAACACTTCCAAACAGTCTGATAACAACATTCTTTTCTCCCGTTTTATGAAAGGTGTTTTACTTTACCCCACTTCTCTATTTTTTAATGTAACTTTGGCATGGGAGGATTTTCATCCTCCCACTTTTCCTCCCAGGACAGAACATTTCTCAGTTTCAGCCACTCAGTCCATACCTTGTTGGACAACTGCTCCTTTCTAGGGCTCTAGAGGAGACACAGCACAGTGAAGTCTGACTTTCTCAGCACCCATATCCTAACAGCAATTGAGCTGCCAGGGGCTTAAAGCAATCCCTGTTTCTGTGTGACTTCTGATTTGATTTTGCAGCGAGCAGGCAAAGGACCTAAGCCCAGCGCCTGAAGTTAAAATGGAATTCAGATCAAATCTGGTTTTTACAGGTCAGTGCTACCAAAATCTATATAAATTCATATCCTCACGTCATTTTGACTCTTAGCATGTTATAGAAGGAGTAAAATTTGTGTAAACCAGATGGTAACTCCCAAATCTCTTCTTTAAATACAGACTTTAAGAGGAGTATTTCTCCTCCTCCTTTCTGAAGAGCTTTAGTTACAGAAGTTCCAAGCCACATACATTATTTACCACGTAGCAGATGCTGTCCGAGTTTCTCGTCCCCATGAGCTGCTCCTGGCCTGCCTGTCCACTGCAGCCTGACACACATTGAGGGCTGAGCAGTAACTTCAGCAGCACCCTGTAACTTTCATGACACAGCAAGCTAACACCAAGGCCAACAAACAACGACACCCTGATAACGTTTCCTGTTTAGAAAGCTCTCCACTTGCACCCACCGGAGATACATTTTCATTGTAATAAACCCAAGAAGCCATTCAAGACTTGGCTGTTACAAAAGCCACTTCCTGCAATTTCATTATCCCCCAACCACGATGGTTTTAAAGATGCTCAGCCTGACCACACAAAGCTCAGCCTCTTCCCCCTGGTTCATCCAGGATGTAAGAACACCCAGCAGCACGAAGTTTAACCCTGGCAGGCAAGGATAAAGCCTTCCCACCTTGGCAGAGGTTACACTTACCCTCAGAACCTCCCCTTTAACACACCATGTAACCCCCCCACCCGAGATCTGCTGCTCACAGCACTGCAACACTCCAGCATCCCAGGAGCTGTAGAGCACCTTAGGCAATGATGCTGCTGTTTCCCACCTGGTAAGAACCATCAGGAGCTGCAGCCTCAGCATCCACCATTCCTACATTCCAAGCGGCAGCTGAAGCCTGTCCCAAACACAGCGGCAGGTACCGATTCCCAGCATGGGCACATGGCTGAGCAGCCTGGCAACATCCCAGCAATGCGATCTCAGGGTGATATATCCTTTACTTTTATAAGCATGCGGGTCACTGTGATCCTAAATGAGGACTTCTACAGCCAGCGCTCACCTCCCACTGTGGTAAACCCGCATCACTGGGGTACTTTAACCCCATCTAACCGTCCGTGAGCCCGAGGCCCTATGGAGAAGCGAGGACCACTGACGGAATCCATGTGTCACACCCCCCCTCCACACACCAGCAGCGCTCACTGCACACTCAGCCCGCAACACCCATCCCATCCCCGGCCCCAGCCGGCCGCTGACAGCCAAACCCAGCCTGGCTCGGGGGGCTCGGGCCTTCATTGCGAGCCCCACATCCCCGGTGGGGGCGATCGCCTCCTCCACCGGGCGCAGGCCACGCTGCGAGGCCAAGGGAAGCCTGCGGGCCCTGCCCTGCTCCGCTCGGGATGGAGAGAGGCTCCCCCCGGGCACGGCGCTCCCCCCACCAGGGCTGGGTGAACCGGAGCACCCCCAGCACCGCAACCGCCGCCCCTCAGCACCTGCCCCGGCCGCCTCAGCCCCTCACGGCCGCCGGGGCCCTGCCCTCCCTCCGCCGCCATCCTGCCTCACCTCAGCCGCCGCCGCCTCCATCCCGGGGGCCCGGTGGCCCCCCGATTCTCTAACACCGCCTCCGCCCGTGCAGGGGCCGCCCCCGCCCGTGCCGGGCCGCCCACTGCGTCAGCTTCGTAAGGACCGCTACGCACCCAGCGGTCCCCATGGCGACGGCTGGGGAGGAGGAGGGAGGGGGGGGAAAGGGTGAGTGAGAACGGGAGGCGGCGGCGCCCCCTGGCGGGCCTGCGGCGGAGGTGCAGGTGGGATGCGGGGAGCGGCGGCCGGTAACGGGGATCGGGCACTGGTGCGGCCGCTGGACCCGCACCGAGCCCGGGGCCCCGACACCAGCATCCCCCCTATCACCCCGCTTGGCATCAGGGCCACAACCCCCTCGAGGGAGCCGGTTCTCTCCCCACTGCCAGCTCAGCCCCACAGCCAGAGCTCCCATAACCCCACTGCAAGCATGAAGCAGCTTTATGCCACCAAAACACCGTTGAGGGACAGGAGCCAGACACACCCGGCTCTCCCAGCATCCCTTCCCTGATTAAAGGCCTCCAGAACACCATGGAAGCCTCTTCATGGACCCTCTCAGACTCCCATGTTCACTTACCAACCAAAGCCTCATTAGGATGGACACAACAGCCTTGCCTCACTCATGGCATTGCAGTGGTGGAAGGGCAGCAGTGGCCTGGATTGAACACAGCAAGGACCCAGCAAGTACCAAAGTATCAGCCAAGAACATCATGGAATGCTGGAAGGGAGCTTAAAGCTCATCCAGCTCCAACCCCAACCCCTTCCACTGCAGCAGCTGCTCCAAGCCCCTGTGTCCAACCTGGCCTTGAGCACTGCCAGGGATGGGGCAGCCACAGCTTCTCTGGGCACCCTGTGCCAGCGCCTCAGCACCCTCCCAGGGAACAGCTTCTGCCTAAGAGCTCAGCTCAGTCTCCCCTCTCTTGGGCAGGTTCAGGCCATTCCCCTTGGCCTGTCCCTACATCCCTTGTCCCAAGCCCCTCTCCAGCTTTCCTGCAGCCCCTTTAGGCACTGGAGCTGCTCTGGGGTCTCCCCTTCAGGAGCCTTCTCTTGTCCAGGCTGCCCCAGCCCAGCTCTCTCAGCCTGGCTCCAGAGCAGAGCTGCTCCAGCCCTCGCAGCATCCCTATGGCCTCCTCTGGCCTCACTCAACAGCTCCGCATCCAGAGCTGCCCAAGGCTGAACTCAATCCTCCAGGTCATATTTTAGATGCTGCTATCTCACAAGACCAGAAAAGCAGCAAAAAGAGCCTCCTGTGGGCAGAAATGCGTGTCCCAGAAAACAGTTCAGCTCATCCAGCAGGGAATAGCAGCACATACCCATCTGTCCATTCCTCCTTAAAGCAAGTGGAGCAGCCTTCAAACGGTCTGCTCGGTGAAATCACCGTACCTTGAACATAAAATAGCCTGACAGTGCTAGAGGTGGTAGAAAAACATCCAGCAAAGGCTTTGAAGCCCCAGGATTCGTTTTTCCTGAGGTCTTTGTGTACTGTTCAGGCATCAAAATCACACTCACGCTCATTTTAAGTCCCTTTATCTCTCCAGACAGGTGCAAAGTGGCTCAGGTTTAGATGAAAAGCTGGTGCCAAATATAGTATTGAGCCAAAACCATTTTATCCTTCTAAGGTTTTCCCCTCCAGCATGAGCCATTGTCAGCAGAGCCAGTGCCATCCCAGTGGGCAGACACTCCTGGAACCTGGAGGAGACAGGAGCATGAACGTCAAGAAAACCATGAGCAACTGCTTAACTAATGGCAATACAATCAGTAGGGGCTTTATTCCCAGTGCTTCCCAGTATATTCCAGCTTGGATCCTGCCAATTGATATATTCAAGTTATTAGACTCATAGAGCTCAGGCTTTCTGCTTGTGATGCTCAGATGTCCGTATCTAACTCAGCTCCATGAGAGCTGCTGCTTATCAAAGGCCAGCCTGTATTTATAGCACAGCCCTATCCATGGAGCTCATCCCAGCCAGGAGCAGCTCTTCCTTTCCAGACTCCTCTATGGCAGGGACACCATTCACACACCAATATGGGCTTTGCTTTGTGTTGATCTGTTCCCTTAACCCGCCCTCAGGTGCTCATGGAAGGACTTCACACACCTCATATCCCCTCTGAACAAAGGGCATTGCCCTCTCCTTGCATGCAATAGGGAGAAAGTGGCAGAGTACTCACAGTAGTAACCCCTCACTAGCACCAAAGCTACATAAGGTGTTCATTTGAGTGCATCACAAGAGAGGTGGGATGCTCACTAAGCCCCAGTGAACCTGGTCCCCACCTGCATCCTCTGCAGCACAAACATCAGCTCAGGAGCATCCCAACCTGGGGAAAACAAAAGACTTGGGGCCTGAATGCCCAGGACAATGGCACAGAGGTGTCAAGGACAAGTCCTACATGTTAAGAGGGACCTAGGAGAGCAGATCCATCCATCAGATGGGTTATCACAGTGGCTCCCTCAGACACACGCCTATTACAGTGCACTTACTTTATAGCCTCTCCATCAGGACATCACCTCTGCTAACATCCCACCATCAGTTTCACATGAAAACCTGCAGCACCAGCACTGCCTTCATAAATCCTGGCCCTCGTGATCCCTGCTCACCCTTCGATGGCTCTGCAGCCAAGCTGGGCTGAAGAATATGCCAGGAACATGAAGGAAGGGGACATTCTGTGTTGTTCCTTAAGCCACAGTACATCATACTTCAACCCGACAGACAGGTAGAGAGCTGCTGTCACCGCAGCCTTGGAATTGCTGATATCAGCTCTCCAGGACAAGAACCTGGAGCACTGCAGGCGGCCTTGGCAAAGCTCCGGGGATCTTTAACATCCCAGCAATGCACAGGGAGGATGCGATAGACAGTGAACGCATCCGGCTCTGCTCTGTGACAAAAGCCAATGGGATTCCAGGATCAAGGATCACATTCTCCTAAACCTAAAAGCAAAACAAATCCCTCTCTAGGAAATTTGGGACAGTAACAAGGCTCCCAAAGGCACAAACCCTAGAGCCATCAGTGCCCAAAATAGCTGTGGACATGGGGAGCTTTATAGTGGTGGTATCATTCAGTTGGGTTTAGGTCCGGCCACCCCCAAGCACAGCACATCCAATCCCACTGCTCGTCCATCCCGCTCCTGTTTGCTTCCCAGTTGGAACCAGTTAGTTCATTCCTGCTATTGTAACAAGCCCTGCTCCTCAAGCTCAGTGCTGCCAGATTCCCAAAACTGCTCCATGAGGATTATGATCAAATCATATGGAAATACATTAACAAGCCTCTATGGGATCATCTGGGAGCACTGCAGCCTCCTTGACACAGTGATTCAAGCACCAGAGGTACCCAACCACCTTCTGTCGCCTGTTCAAGCCCTGCAAAACAACAGACCACAGTGATCCCCATCACCCCTACTGCAGGTGTTGTGCCAGGCTCATTTCTACTTCCCTGCAGGCTAAAACTGCCTTGAGATCCCTTTTGTGTAGCACAAACTCATCATCAAGATGAGCTTCTTCCACTGCACACAGAGGGAAATAGGACAAGGGAAACAGGGGATGGTTTTAAGCTGAAAGACAGCAGATTGAGCTGAGCTCTGAGGCAGAAGCTGTTCCCTGGGAGGGTGCTGAGGCGCTGGCACAGGGTGCCCAGAGAAGCTGTGGCTGCCCCATCCCTGGCAGTGCTCAAGGCCAGGTTGGACACAGGGGTTTGGAGCAGCTGCTCCAGTGGAAGGGGTTGGGCTTGGAGCTGGAGGAGCTTTAAGCTCCCTTTATCCCAAACCATCCCATGATTAAGCTCCCCATCTACATCATCTCTGCAGGTCCTTCATTACCCACTATCACATCTCCCCAGCAGCCTGCTCTGCCTCAACACGGAAGCAGCTGTAATCCCAACTCAAAAGCCACCACCTCTTCCTCTTCCCTTCCCTTTCCCCTGGCACCAGAGCCCAATGTTAATGCCCCGCAGCAGGACCAGCTGCTGCAGCACTGCAGCTAAACTGCATTACTCAGATCCTGACTAAAAGGCACTGTCCTAACAAAGGTGTTTCTCCTGCGCTCAGCATGTCTTATGCTAAAATGTTCCCCAAGATGAGTCAGGGCCTGATCCAGGCACCAGGACATGCTTTGGAGGACACAGCATGCACCACACTATGTCCCTACTCCTATATCCCCACACAGGGATCAGGGCTCTGCATCCAGCCTCCCCTCCTGTTAAAGTGATGCTCAGTAGCATTTGAGAACCAAGTAACCAGCTGTGGTACCCAGGCAGCTGCACAAGGCAAAGCAGGGATGCTGTCAAGTCAAACTGCACAGGGCACCCCTGGAGAGGTGTTTGATTCCTGCTGAGGGCAAACACAAGCTCCCACTCGATGCAAGCTGGGTGCCCTGTCCCCTTTTGTGCCTTTCAAAAGGGTGGTTTAGTCTGGAGCAGCCCAGGGGCCTGGGTCTGATCCTGTTCCTCCCTGTGTGCATGGACACCTAAACCAAGTTAATCCCTGCTGTAAGCTAAGGCTCATTTCAGAGATGAAATGACCCAGGGAGAGATGCTGGAGATGAGCTGAAGCAGTTGCTCATCCCTGGAAGTATCCAAGGCCAGGATGGACACAGGGGCTTGGAGCAGCTGCTCCAGTGGAAGGGGTCCCTGCCCATGGCAGGGGTTGGAATTGGAGGAGCTTTAAGCTCCCTTCCAACACAACCCATTCCATGATCCTATATATGGGACACATGAAGAGACCATTACAGACATGTGGGGCATCACTCAATGCCCATCACAGGTAAGCAAGGCAGAGCATTGCTGGCCCATTCCCAGCTCCTTCCCTTTGACCACAGCAGACACCACACTGCTCAGCTGCCCCTTTTGCCCAACCATGAAGCTTCCCAGCTCTGCCTGGGAGGTGAAGCCACCTTCCCAGCCACAAACCTGCTTTCCAGGGCTTGCTTTGCATGATCCCTTCTTCCTACAGCCCATCTCCCTGCAGGGCATCTCCTAGCAGAGCCCTCCATCCCTTTACACTGCTGTGGGTTTGCTTTTGCCATGTAACAGATGCATACACGTGCACCACGTATTTGCTTTACTGGCTTTAACAGAGAGCCTAGAAACCATTCCCCCCCCCTCAGGTTGCATTCAGTAACTCAGCACAGCCCTCGCTGCTAATGATTCCAAGCACAAACTCATCCTCCAGCTGCTTTGCTATATTTGTGCCAGATCTAACTATGGAAGCCAAGCCTCAAAGACTTGCTCTACATCCCGCCAGCACTTTCCCCCCCTCCCCTTCCCTTCCCAAGGACATTACCCAGCATTAGCCAAGCTGTGACTCCTCAGCCCAGAGATTTCTCACTGCTAAATGGCCATGTCCGCTGAAGAGGAACATTAAATAACCTTCCATTGGGCTTCTCACCACTGCTGAGGCTGCTCAGCAAAGCCCAGGGCCTTTTCCTGCCCAGCAGCTGCAGGTGGCCTCTCCATCACAAGCAGCAGCAGCAGTGCTCAGGGCTCTTGATGCATGTGCCATCATCCTCCAGCTCTGTCGCACATTCCCGCTTGGATGAACCCCTCGTTTCTCACACACCATGGGATGGAGTTTGCTTTTCCAGCCTCATGGCTTTGCAGAGAGAGGGAAACCAAGGTGAGGAATGAACTCGAAAGGCTCAGAGGGGACCAAAATACAAACCCACAAGCTCCTGATCCCGAGGACCTGACTCATGGTGTTGTGTTTGCAGTGCTGGCGGCTCAGCAGAGCATCCGGAGCATCCCAGCTCCATCGCAGCATCAATTCAGGTGCAATAACACCTCACATTCCTTATCTGCTTGAACCCCCCCACACCCCTAAATTCCTACATGCTCTTATTCCTCCTCACCACCCACCTCTCAAATGCCCTTGGCTCCATCCTCCTTGCTAAAGCCTCATTTGAAAGGAGAGCTCCAGCCCAGGAATGAATCAGGAGCTTTAGGGATGTGGGATGCATTCACCCCCACAAGCAGGAGAGCTGGCCTTATCCCAGGGCTCAGGTGGCATTAACACAGCTTCCCTGGGGAAGGATGCTGCCTGAGATAGCAAACCAGGAGACTTTACCCTAAGGGCTGACCAGGCTGCTTCCTGGTTGTCAGACGCTTGCTAACCTCCTGTGACAGGAATGGCTGCAGCAGGATAGGGAAGTTTATGGTTCAGCTGTGTTGTGCCTGTCAGTGCTGGAGAGAAGCACTTGTAAGAGAGCACCAAGTCTGCCTCTTCCTCGCCGAGCAGCACCTGCAGCCTCCCAGGCTCTCTAGGAAGCAAGAGGGGCCAGGAATACCGCTGTGGGATGCAGGCAGAGCACAGAGGATGGGGATGATGCAAGGAGGATGCTGTCCCTCCCTGCTTGCCATGTCTCTGGACATCAGACAGATGCAATTAGAAGCAGCAGCTGGAGCCAGAGCACTTGGATAACTTCATTAAGCCAAATCCCTTCCCTGCTCACTCGCTTGCTTCCAAGGGTGATCCTTAGCAGGGCTGAAGCATCCGGACCAAGCCAGAAGGGCTCACATTAAGGATTCCTCTCTCTGGCTCTGCTCCTGGCTCCTTGCCCACTGCTCACACCTCCTACAGAGCCATCCCTCAGTCTCCAGGACCTCAAAGACCTTCCTAACCCACTTGGCTTTATCCCAGCTTGGAACTGCCCAAGGGGGAGGGCTCTGCTCTCGCCTGGGGATGGAGCATCCCATTGCAATCCTAATCCTCCTCGCAGTACACAGCTCCTCCAGCAAGAAGTGCACAGAGGTGTTGGGATCACAGCCAGTCAGGCAGGTGGGAGAGGGACCTAGGAGCAAAGCAGAGGTTGCTATGAAGACCAATATTCCTGGAATAATTATCCTATGGAGAATTCCCAGTTTTCCCTTGCAGAGCATCGCATTCTCCCTCCCTTGAATACAGCTTGTTCAATACTTACAGCATCAGCTGAGGTGTCACCATAGGGCTCAAGTCTCCATGATGGCCTTGGCTTGGCAGAGAGCATCCTTCTTCCCAGTGGGTTCCTCCTCCAGGACCTCCCTGGCAGAGCCCTGCTGTGCCACAGTGAGAGACGCATGGCATAGTTTGGGATGCACCAGCACCCTTACCCTTGCCCCAGGGGCACAGAAATGAGCCCAGCTGAGGTATTGCATCCAGGTGGCCTCTTGGAGCTGCCTTCACCACCCAGAACCTGGTTTTGATGGGAGAAGAGCAGCAAACCCCAGGCTGGTTCTTCTTGGTGCACCTTTGGGTCAAATAACAGCAGGAAGAGCTAAAGCAGCAGGGCTGCATCTCCAGGGGTGCTGGATCCCTATGTGAGGAGCACAAACAGCACAAGGAAGGTCGGATCTGAGCAGGCAACGCTGCAAATGCAATTGCTCGGCTCTGTTGGCCATGCCCAGAGATGATGGGTGGGCAAGGGGAAGATGGGGTGGGGGGACCAATGCTGAGCCTCAGCTGTGGGCACAGCAGCTCTGTTATTGTGGCAGTCAGCAGTTCAGTGCCTCCATCCTCAAATTAACACGTGCCCAGCTCCGGATCCAAAGGCTCTTCCCCAGGAATTACAGGTTAATTGCAGCCCTGCATCCCAACGAGTCAGAGCCCAGATGTGCCATGGGAATAGTGCCAGTTCCTGCTCCGTCCTCAAAAGCAAGGCACAAGCTGAGGAGGCAGCACATGGATCAGGATGGGGTGAAGGAACTGGGTAAGATCAGGCTGGAAAGAAATAGGCAGCAGGGAAACCAGAGCCTGTCCAGAATGTGAGCGAACAGGTCCCATCCGAACATGCCTATGGATGTGTCCCCTGCATGGGAAGGCATCGTGTTCCCAGGGAAAGAGCCCGTGACACAGGGACAAGCAAGAGGGATGATCCAGAGAGGCAAAAAGGGAGACAAGAGAGGGGCTGACAGTCAGGATCTGCTTCAGATCCTTAATGAAGGAGAAAAGGACGGCTGGTTGCTAAGGGAAATGGGACAGATGGCTGGAAGGGGAACTTGCTGACTCCTAAAACTCTTTTTGAGGGGGGGTTGACAGAGGGGAGCAGGCACATACAGCGGTGAAGTGCAATGATGACCACGTCCTCCTTCCCCTCCACTTCCAAGTGTCAGTGTGGATCATCTCACAATGGAAAAGGTCAGGCTGGCAGCAGGAGACAAGATGCATTTGCGCTTCTGCTCATCATGAGCTCCCCCCCCTCTTGCCAGCCCTTCATCCCGCTCCTCTTCCCCATAGGCCACGGCCACCAGCATCCTTCCCCACACTGGGTGCTCCACAGGCAAGCCCCAGCATTGCCATGCAGCAGCACCCAGGCAAAGTCACAGCTATGAGAGAGGGGAAAGCCATAGGGATGCTGGCTCTGGAGATCAGGCTGTCTGTAAAATACCATCGCTCCTGGACATGCTGTCTCTGAGATACATTTACACCTCTCGCTGACATTTAAAACCATCTGAGCCTTTTGGCTTGTGCTGCTGTCATCCCTGTGCCAGGTCTTTTCTGGCTCTGGAAGTCTCCGACTTGATTTCCCTGCAAGGCTCCAAGCAGGTCTCAAACCGCAGCGGCAGGGCAAGGGGGAAGCAGGCAGGAGCTGCTGCTACCATGGCATTTGCTGGGATGGGAAGGTGCCAAGAGCCTGTCAAATCCTGACGGCCATAAACAAGTCTCTGAAGGAAAGAGCTGGAAAGAAAACCCCATCCCAAAGCTTGGCAGCAAAGGCAGCGGAGCTTGGAATGAGGCACGCATGGAACAGAGCAGCTCTGCGCTGGGCTTTGAGGGGTGTGAGTCCAATAGGGAATGCTGTTGGCTTGAGGAACCTCTGCATCCCGTCAGGCTGGACCAGGCTGCTTCCCATCACAACCTCTTCAACAGCCACAGGGTGTAAAAGAGGGACCTGTCCCCCATCCAAACTCCCATCACTTGGGCTTGAAATCACCCCAGAAGGTCCATGAGGAGCTGCAGATCTCAATAAGCACCCACATGGGACCTGCACCAAGCACTTGTTCCCAATGAGCCCGCATCTGTGCACATGGACTAGACAGACACACACAATCTGTGCACATAGAACAGACACAGACACACACAGCCTTGAGGAGCATCAAGCAGCAGGGACAGGATCAGTCACTTCATAGGGCCAAGCAAAGCAGGAAGACTTTGGGTTGAAAGGGACCATAAAGCTCATCCAATTCCATGGGCAGGGACACATTCCATTAGAGAAGGATGCTCCAAGCCCCATCCAACCTGGCTTTGAACACTGCCAGGGATGCGCCAGCCCTGAGCACCAGATTCCCACCGCCCTCCTCATGAAGATCAGACATTAGTGACCTGGATCTTCCTAATATCCATGGCAGGAGGCACACAGATGTGCCCATTCCAGGAGCAACAGCAGGCAGCACTATGGAAAACACCATTGGATAGCTCAAGGCAGCAGAGCAGGGATGCACCTCTGGCAGGGCAGGACACAGGACACACCACCATCACTTTATCCCTTTGCTATGAGATAGATTTGGGTCCTCATGCCACCATCACTTTATCCCTTTGCTATGAGACAGCTTCGGGCCCCATAGACACTGAGGGGAGGGAAGAAGCTGAGGCATGATGCCAGTACCAGTTCCAAGCTGCTCACCCAAGCCCCTTCAGCTGGCTGTGTAGGCAGCTCCATCTTGGAGCTCTGCTCAAAGAAGCTGCAGAGAGCAGCAGCTCCCATCCTGGTGCCAAACTGCCAGGGCTGCTGTTGAGATAAACCCACACAAACAAACAGATGCTCAGGATGATGCTCACACAGCACTGGGCTTGCTGCTCTCTGCCTTGTCCCCTGCTGTGGTGCTGGTGTGGAGGAGAAGCCATCAGCATCCCTTGTCCATGGGCAGCAAAGTGGGGTTGCAAGGGAGAACTCAGCCCCCTCATTGCCAGCCCATTGCACCAGCAGCTTCAGTTGAAGATGGGAGTGGGGATGTTGGGGTGATGGAGCTCGGAGAGGAGCAGCCAGGCCAGGGGGATCTGTGTTGCAGTCAAAGCATCTTCACCCTGGGACACTGACACAGCATCTCCCAATGGAAGAAAAGTGCCTTAAAAGCAAGTAAATACTTGAGGAGAGCCTGGAAGAGCCCATGCACAGGCTCTGCATTCAGGCACATCTGGAGGTCACTTGAACACAGACTCAGGTGTTTTCTTCCTAAATCCTCTCTCCTCTTCCTACAGCCATTGGATGTAGGCTGATGATACCCTACGTTGGATGCAGGCTGATGATATCCTACGTTGGATGCAGGCTGATGATACCCTACGTTGGATGCAGGCTGATGATACCCTACGTTGGATGTAGGCTGATGATACCCTACGTTGGATGTAAGGTGATAATAACCTACGTTGGATGCAGGCTGATGACACCCTACGTTGGATGTAGGCTGATGATACCCTAGGTTGGATGTAAGGTGATGATACCCTACGTTGGATGCAGGCTGATGATACCCTACGTTGGATGCAGGCTGATGATACCCTACGTTGGATGCAGGCTGATGATACCCTACGTTGGATGCAGGCTGATGATACCCTACGTTGGAGGCAGGCTGATGATACCCTACGTTGGATGTAGGCTGATGATACCCTACGTCGCATGTAGGCTGATGTAGGATGTAGATACCAAAGGACATGGAAAAATGTAAAGGCAGAGGGCAAAATAAAAGGATGCTGGCTAAAGCCTTATTGTACCCGAGAGCCCTCCTGCCCTGTATCCACAAGGACTTTGATGTCATGGAATGGTTTGTGTGGGAAGGAGCTTAAAGCTCCTCCAGCTCCAACCCCAACCCCTTCCACTGGAGCAGCTGCTCCAAGCCCCTGTGTCCAACCTGGCCTTGAGCACTGCCAGGGATGGGGCAGCCACAGCTTCTCTGGGCACCCTGTGCCAGCACCTCAGCACCCTCCCAGGGAACAGCTTCTGCCTAAGAGCTCAGCTCAGTCTCCCCTCTCTTGGGCAGGTTCAAGCCATTCCCCTTGGCCTGTCCCTACAGGCCTTCTCCATCCCTTCTTCCTGGGTGCTAATGGGAACACAGCTTCCCCTTTCCACCCTTCCCTAGCAGCAAACCCTCCTCTTCCATGGCAGAGGGAAGTGCAGCCCTGCTCTGTCCACCTCTGGCAGGCACAAGGCCAGGGATGGACGGGTACCACACTGCCTGGATGCTCTCCCAGCACCTCCCGCCTGTCCTGCAGATGAGCTTGGCACCACATGAAGAGCCTGATTGCCACAATTAGGCTGATGTGATTACTCATCCTCAAAGCACCGGCCTCAGCTGCTCACACTGACACCAATTACACACCCAGCACCACACCATTGCTGCCTGCTGTTGCTCACCTGAGGATGCTGGTACTACAGCCATTCACAAGGCATGGAGCACAGCACCAACAGCACAGTGTTGGTGCTTCCCAAAGGCCTCTTAGCAATGCCTTAATGCCACCATCAAGAGCCAGCAACTCCAACAGAGGGTGGTGTCCCCTTCCCAGTCACAAGCACCTGGAATTCTCCCAGAGCCAGGAATGGGATCCTGCTGACGGGAAGGACACAACTTGTGGACCACAATGATGTGGCAGCAGGGCTCAATGAACCCAGCCACGATTTGAGGCTCAGCCACTAAAAAGCAGCACCAAATGAGAGCAAGCAGAGGTTTTATGGCCACACAGCCAGGTTTAACCCCCAAGAGCCAGGTTATAACCTATGCTGTTATCACAGCAGCCTTCTAGCATCTGAAGGATGCTGGGGAGGGACTCTTCATCAGGGACTGGAGCAATAGGACAAGGAATGATGGGTTCTGACTGAAACAGGAGAGGTTTAGGTTGGATATAAGGTTGGATATAAGCCATCCTGTGAGGGTGCTGAGGCGCTGGCACAGGGTGCCCAGAGAAGCTGTGTCTGCCCCATCCCTGGCAGTGCTCAAGGCCAGGTTGGACACAGGGGCTTGGAGCAGCTGCTCCAGTGGAAGGGGTTGGGGTTGGAGCTGGAGGAGCTTTAAGTTCCCTTTATCCCACCCTCAGGGCAGAGCAAATCACAGCCAGGCAGTGCTAAAGGAGAAGGAGCCATTTGGAAGGAAGGTGAAGGAAACCTCCTGGTCCATGTGCTCTGTACAGGCTGCAGGTTCTAACTCACCTTCCTCTGATGCATCCCAACCAGCACACCTCATCTCAGCCCTCCTGCAGACACAGCACTGAACCTCAGGCCATGCTGCCCTCCCAATGAGCTCCTGCCTCCCTTTTATCCCTCATGTGCTGCAGGTGTGATGCTGATGGACAGCCCTTGGGATAACTGGGAAGGCAGCTGGGGCTCAGCCTTGCCTCTAGGGCTGTGCTGCAAGCAGGAAAAGCATTCCAAGGGTAGGGAAGACCTAAGCCAAGGGTGATGTGAGGATAGTGGAGCCCACACTCCTCTGTCTGCCCATCCATCCATCCATCCATCCATCCATCCATCTATCCACCCACCCATCCATCCATCCATCCATCCATCTATCCCTGTCAATGCCATCCCTTCCTCCTCCTCAATCTGCCACTATTAGCTCCTCACCTTTCATCTTGCTCCAGTCTCCCTGGATAATGGGGGCATCCATCCTTCCCTCCCACTCAGGGCTTCCCAAATCCCCTCCTTGTCAGGGCAGAGCCTGATTTGCACATCCCAGCCCCGTGTAGGTGCAATGCAGAGACAGAGGGAATTAATGAGGGAGCTCATTTGGCTGCTCACATCAGTGACCTAGATATGCCAGCGTGCTCGGCTCCCCTACCCTGGCACCTCTGGAATACAGGGGGAAAAGTGGGATAACTTCATGGGCAAAGGAAAGGAGCAGCCCCTCTCTATCCCAGGCTGGACCTGCAGCATCCCCCATCCCTCTCCCTGCTTGCCATGGGGCTGCTCCTGCTCCCTGTGGTACTCTCTGTCATCCCTGATCCCACAGCAGCCTATGGGAATGGGTATCCAGGCTCTACTCCTGCCCACATCCATTATTCCCTCTGGGAAAGGATGCAAGGGGATATAGAATAGTTTGGGATGGAGAGGCAAACTGCTCCAACCTGATGGACACCTTCCATTACATCAGGTTGCCCAGAACCAAATCCAGCCTATAGGGTAGCCTATAGGATATCCTAAATAGGGGTTGGGACTGCTGGAAACCACCTTATCCCACCAGCCAGTCCAGTTTGGGAAGGGGACAAGATCATAGGGGACCAGTTTAACATCCCTATCAGGAACAGGGGCCTGGGGCAACAAGGAGCAAAGGAAGGGGTGGCTGGGGTGGAATATTCCAGCACGGCCAACGTCAGCTCCTTGTCTTTGGCTGGTGCTTTTCCAAGCCCCTTTCCCTTGGGATAACGCTGCTAATTTAGCCCGAGGTCTGTGTCCCTGGGTCAGCACGGAGGAAGGATGCAAATGGGACAACTTGCTATAAAAAGCAGCTCGCAGCTGCCTCCTTTTTGCAGCCAGGTATTGATTTTTCCTTGTGTTCTCTATAACTGGAGGGTATAGAGTAAGGGGGAGCAGCTCTGCCCGTGCAGGAGCCAGACACCCATTCCCATTGGAGCTAGTGGTAGAGCCAGGTGTGAGCCCATCCTGTTTGGATCAGCTGGAAAAGGGGGATGAGGAAAGTCCCAGCACCCAAAACGACTCCAAGTCCTATCAGTTCCTCTTGCCATGCTGCCAGGCCCTGCTCCCTCCATGGGGGATTGGCACAGGGGGATTCCTGCAGCTGATGCTGGCAATGTGCAATGTAAGTGAATGGAGAGGCAGCAACCTGCTGGGATGGGGACACAAAGTCCATGCAGGCAAGGAGAGGAGCACAGAGCTCTGGAATTCATCGAATCCCAGCCCCATTTGGGTTGGAAGGAGCTTAAAGCTCTTCCAGCTCCAACCCCAACCCCTTCCACTGGAGCAGCTGCTCCAAGCCCCTGTGTCCAACCTGGCCTTGAGCACTGCCAGGGATGGGGCAGCCACAGCTTCTCTGGGCACCCTGTGCCAGCGCCTCAGCACCCTCCCAGGGAACAGCTTCTGCCTCAGAGCTCAGCTCAGTCTCCCCTCTCTTGAGCAGGTTCAAGCCATTCCCCTTGGCCTGTCCCTACATCCCTTGTCCCAAGCCCCTCTCCAGCTTTCCTGCAGCCCCTTTAGGCACTGGAGCTGCTCTGGGGTCTCCCCTTCAGGAGCCTTCTCTTGTCCAGGCTGCCCCAGCCCAGCTCTCTCAGCCTGGCTCCAGAGCAGAGCTGCTCCAGCCCTTGCAGCAGCTCCATGGCCTCCTCTGGCCTCGCTCCATCAGCTCCTGGTCCCTCTTGTGCTGCTGCCCCAACGCTGGATGCAGGATGCAGAGGGATTCTCCCCAAAGCACTGCCCTGCAGGTCCTGTTTGTTCCCATTCCTCTTTTCTCCCTCTTATTTAAACACCTTTTCCAGCAAGGGGAAAAGCAGAAACTGCTGCTGGCAGCAAAAGTGCTTTTCCACCTGCAGCATCCCCACACTCATACCCAGCCTGAAATCCTGTTTCATGGATTCACTTAATGCTTCCTGGGAGCCAGCAGTAATCCTGCACAGAGCCCACACTAGTGGGGTGCCCGTGGGAAGCAAGCCGGGATGCTCATCCCATCCCTGCATCCCCATCACCGCCCGTTTACCGGGATGTGGCTGTGATCCCATAGGATGGGAGGGATGCACCGCGCTGTGCCCCCGGTCCCTGCTCGCTCCTCGGCCTCGGGCCGTGCCCCGGGGCTCTCCTACCGGCGCTGCCGGTGCCCGGTAATTCTCTGCGGGAGCCACGAGGAGGAGCTTTCAGACCGCACCGATACCCGGGGCGTGCGGGGCTCCCGCTGGGCACAGGGATCCCGGTGCTCCCAATGCATCCCTGTGCTCACAGGGACCCCGATGGTCTCAGAGCATCTCTGTGCTCACAGAGATCCCGATGTTCCCAATGCATCCCTGTGCTCACAGGGATCCCGATGCTCTCAGAGCATCCCTGTGCTCAAAGGGATCCCGATGCCCCCGGAGCATCCCTGTGCTCACAGAGATCCCGATGGTCCAAGTTCATCCCTGTGCTCACAGGTAACCCAATGCTCCCAGTGCATCCCCGTGCTCACAGGGATCCCGATGCTCCCAATGCATCCCTGTGCTCTCAGAACATCCCTGTGCTCACAGAGATCCCGATGCTCCCAGTGCATCCCTGTGCTCACAGGGATCCCGATGCTCCCAGAGCATCCCTGTGCTCACAGGGATCCCGATGCTCCCAGAGCATCACTGTGCTCACAGGGATCCCGATGCTCCCAGAGCATCCCTGTGCTCTCAGAGCATCCCTGTGCCCACAGAGATCCCAATGGTCCAAGTGCATCCCTGTGCTCACAGGTATCCCAATGCTCCCAGTGCTCTTGGTGCTTCCTCTGTTCCCAGGACTCCCAGTGCTCCTGCCACATCCCTGTGCTCCCAGGGGTCCCGATGCCCTCAGTGCACAGTGGATTCCTCCTGGTGCTCCTCGTGCTCCCATCACATCCCAGTGCTCCCAGTTCACCTCAGCCCTTCACACTGGTCCCCAGGGCTGTACCCAGAGATGCTGGAACAGGATCCAGGCTGCAGCAACCAGGGGCTGCCAGGAGCTGAGCTCTGTCCTCATGTCCCACATGTCCTCCCTTGCCATCCCGCAGGAAAGGCTGGATCCAGGCTGGATCCAGGCTGGGGCTTTCCCAAAGTCCCTGGGAGCTGCTCAGGCTCCTGCATCCCTCCTGCATGGTGGGACAGTGGTGAGACATGGGACATCACTGCTGAGAGCGCCTGAGGGATGCAGGAGCAGGATCCGCACCACATCCTGCTCCTGCATCCCTGTCCTCTGTGTGTGCTGGGAATTGGAGGCTAACGTTGTTCCACTGGGAAAGGGCTGTGTGGAGGTTTGGAAGTTCAACACTGGATGGGCTTTTCCCTACTATTGGAATTACAGCAGCTTCCCACCCTCCTCGCTGCAGCTCTTCCCAGTGAGGAGGTCAGAGGAGCTCAGAACACCCATCACAGGGCTCAGTGACCTGCATCCCTATGGATGGGGGGGATGTCCTCCCCATGGCACCCCACACATAGGGACTCACCCTTCCATGCCTTCCTGTGTGGAATACGACGGCAGCTCCCCCATGGGGGTGTCTGAGTCCTGCCTGGAAACCCCTTGGAAGCCTTTCCAAGCGTGGCTCCTGGTGCTGGGGGTGGCAGGATTTGCGTCACTGGGTGACACTCAGCTGTGGAGCAGGATTCCAGCAGGGAAGCAGCAGTGGCTGAGTCAGAAGTTCCCCATCCAAGGGGTGGGAGACACCCGGGAGATCCCCCCCCCCCCCCCCCCCCCATGTATCCCATCCTGGTACATGTGGGAGACAACCCCCCCATGCATCCCAGTATGTGTGGTGAGGAGGAGGATGGAAGGAAGGAGGAGAGGAGCCTTTCCCAGCTCCCTCCTGGAGCCCGCCCAGGGCTGGAGAGATCCCGGGATCCCGAGAGGGATGAGGTGTCCCCCCCTGCACTGCCCAATCAGAATAGCCCATCCCGGGGGTGTTAATGCTGCCATAAGGGAGCAGGGGCAGCACCCTGAAACATCAGTGATGGATGGAGATACCCTGCTTGGATGCTGTTTGATGGGCACTTTAGCCACCCCATCCCATATCATCCCCATCCCATCCCTCATCATCCCCATCCCAGCCCCTATCATCCCCATCCCATACTTTCCTACCCCATATCATCCCCATTCCTTCCCATCCCACCCCACTCCATCCCATCCAACCCTTCTCATTTCACCCCCCCTTCCATCCCAATCCTTCCCATTACATCCCACCTATTCCATCCCAGTCTTCCCTTTCCTTTCCTTCCCTTTCCTCCCCTTCCCTCCCCTTTCTTTCCCTTTTCATCCCATATCATCCTCATCCTCATTCCATCCCTTTCCCTCCTATCTGATATCCTTATCCATTTCCCTTCTCTTCCGATTCCGTATAATCTTCATCCCTTATCTTCCCATCCCATTTTATCCTCATCCTTGTCCCTTGCCTTCCTACCCCATATCATCCTCATCTTCATCCCTTCCTTCTCTTCCCACCCTGTATCATCCTCATCCTCATCCTTTCCCTTCCCAGGCCCCCCCCATCTCCTTCCCAGCACTCAGAGAGGAGCCGGGAAACGCAGCAGATGCTGCTCCAACACTGCAAATCCCTGTTCAGACCATTGAATATTCCCAAGCATCCCGGCGGAGGCAGCACGTGCTCAGCCTCTTTGGGAATTGCGGCACCTGTGCCATGGAACAGATCCTGCACCATCCACATGGGAATAACAAGCTCGGTCAACCATGCGGGGCCAGGAGGTGCTGGAAGCAGGTTCATCCTCCCATTGCTCCCTGCTTCATTGAGAATTGCTTCCCCATGCTGGAGCTCACTGGTTGCCCATCTGGTGCTCTCCACACCGGCTGAGCCCTGGGATCAGGGAGTGTATTCCAATGGGATCCAGTGCTGGCCATCTGCTGCCAGCCTCGGGGAGCACGGAGGCAGGAGGGGATGGTGCCAGGCAGTGGTGAGTGCTGCTGGAAGCCGCAGGATGCTGGAGGCATGCAGGCTGTTAACAGCCACAGCATCTGCCAGCGCAGGCATGGATGCTGGCACGGCACTGGGGCTGCTGTGAGCATCCCATACCCACACCCTCGTGTTCCTGGGATGGCTTTGGATGAGGGCCGAACACTGGGAACTGGTGTGCAACAGAACCAGGCTGTGTTAAGGACACCCCTCCAGCATCCCATGCACAGGAGGCAAATCCTCCCCCTCCATAAAACCAGGTGCCAGAGGATGGTGGCAGGGAGGAATCAGATGGGAGCAGGGATGCTCTCCTGCTCCCTGCTGCTGTAACCCATATGGAAACGATGGGGTGAAGCCTCTGTCCCCTGCTAGGTTGGGGAACAGCCAAGGATGGAGAGCAGTGGTCCAGGGATGCAGGGAGCTGGAGACCTGGGGGGCTGTGGGACACTGGTACAGCAACCTGGGGTCTGTCACAGGCAGGACAGAGTCATCCCAAGCCAGCTCTGCAAGGCTGATGGATGCTCCAGAGGGATTAGTGAGGCTCACTGTGCTGTAAAGGCTCCCATGGGTCCCTGGATATGGAACCAGCAGCTCCTTGCCTGGATACTGTTCCAGTGGCTCCATGGCCAATGGCACGGCTGGGACAAGAAGTTTCTGCTTCCCCCCATTGCCCTGAGCATGGCCATTGCCTTCAATAGCTGTTAAAGATCCCACTCTGGGCTGCTGGCATCCCCATGGCCTCAGGGCAGAGGGATCCCGTTGGCTGATGCCTGCGGTGGCATCTTCAGCTGGTTGGGAAGGAGCCAGGACTTAACCATAGAATCACAGAATCCAGCCTGGTTTGGGATGAAGGGAGCTTAAAGCTCCTCCAGCTCCAACCCCAACCTCTTCCGCTGGAGCAGCTGCTCCAAGCCCCTGTGTCCAACCTGGCCTTGAGCACTGCCAGGGATGGGGCAGCCACAGCTTCTCTGGGCACCCTGTGCCAGCGCCTCAGCACCCTCCCAGGGAACAGCTTCTGCCTCAGAGCTCAGCTCAGTCTCCCCTCTCTTGGGCAGGTTCAAGCCATTCCCCTTGGCCTGTCCCTACATCCCTTGTCCCAAGCCCCTCTCCAGCTTTCCTGCAGCCCCTTTAGGCACTGGAGCTGCTCTCAGGTCTCCCCTTCATGCAGCAGAGGAGCAGGATCCCCTTCCTGAGCTGCTCACGCTCTGGGGGTACAGCCCAGCACATGGGGGGGTTCTGGTCTGCAACTGAACCCTGATGGGTCATGGAGAGCTTCTCATCCAGCAGCCCCTCAGCAGCCTTCTCCTTGGGGCTGCTTTCACATCAATAGCATCCCCTTCCCCTTACTGTGAGCACTGGAGCGAGCGGCTGGGAGGTGCAGAGCTGCTCCTGCATCTCCATCACTGGGTACCCTGAAGGAGGCTGATGGAGGGCTTGGGCACAGCCTGTCCTCAATAACCCTATTAAAGCCCTTTCTCCTAAAAGCCTGCATTAGTGAGCACTGTTCTGTGCTGCTCCCTGCCAGGATGGGATGGCAGGTTCAGCTCCCACCTTTGCTCTTCCCGCAGCTGGGACAATGATCCCTCCCCTTTCCCGTTCCCTGCTCCTCCCTGGCACTGCTTTCCTGGATCCATCCTGGGGGTTTTCCTGCTGGATCTGCTCCAGCCCTCGCAGGGATATGAACTCTCCTGGACTTTGCTCCGGCGCCTGCAGTGGAGCAGAGATGTTTGGATTAGAGGCGGATGTGGAAGCGCTCAGCCATGCATCATCACCCTGCCCTGCATCATCACCCTGCCCTGCATCATCACCCTGCCCTGCACCATCACCTTTACACCCTTCTCCACATCATTCCCCACATGCTTCCCCCACCACATCCCTGCTTGCCCTGAGTCCCTATGAGTTTTCCTTTTGGGATCGTCCCAACCCATCCCTCCTCTGTGACTCTGCCCTTTCAGGACAAGGAGAGCTCTATTCTCCAGTCTGCTTCTGCCCCATTGCTGCTGCATTACGGGGAGGTTTCTTTAATGCCAGGGCAAAACGAGGCTTTGTGGATGCTGCTGGAGCATCTCATGGGGCTTTTGAGCCCAAAGTTCAGCCTGGACAAGAGAAGGCTCCTGAAGGGGAGACCTGAGAGCAGCTCCAGTGCCTAAAGGGGCTGCAGGAAAGCTGGAGAGGGGCTTGGGACAAGGGCCTGTAGGGACAGGCCAAGGGGAATGGCTTGAACCTGCCCAAGAGACTGAGGGGAGACTGAGCTGAGCTCTGAGGCAGAAGCTGTTCCCTGGGAGGGTGCTGAGGCGCTGGCACAGGGTGCCCAGAGAAGCTGTGGCTGCCCCATCCCTGGCAGTGCTCAAGGCCAGGTTGGACACAGGGGCTTGGAGCAGCTGCTCCATGGGAAGGGGTTGGGGTTGGAGCTGGAGGAGCTTTAAGCTCCCTTCATCCCAAACCATTCCATGACTCCATGGCTGCACAGGGATGCTCATACATGGGATAGAGCCAGAGGTCTGCTGCTAGTCTGGGTACTGAGTGTAACAGCAGTTTCTCCCTCCATCCCCTTGTATATCCCTGCCTGACCTCCAGGCACATCTTTTCCATCTCTATCCAACTTTTCCATCACAGACACCATCCCCACATGACCCTCACATCCCCCAGCACCCCCATCCATCCCCACGGCCCCCATCCATCAGCAGCTGCAGTCTCGGGCCTGATTCCTCCCTAATTGTACAGTTACTCGGCAGAACCTCACTGCAACGTCCTTTAGGAACCCCTGATGAGACTAATAGCATGACTAATAGAGGTCACTGCTTGTGATGGAGCCGGGTACCGCAAATGATACAAGCATCAGGACACGGAGAGCTTTTGTTTCGGATGCAGGGCGAGCTCTCAGGCCCACGTCGGCATCTCAGGAGCACTTTAGGAAGGGCAGCGGTTGCAGAGCAGCCCCAGCCAGCCTGCCCAAGGGCAGCATCTTCTTCCAGCACTGCCTTTCCCAGGCATCGACCGCCAACGCCTTCCAGCACTCATGAAATAAAGATGACCCGAGGCCAGTGCTGAAGGGCTCTGAAAGCAATGGGAGGGAGGATGGGGCTTCAGCAGGCTTTGGATGGGGGGTAGAGGGAAGAGCAGGGCCTGATGCGGCTGCAGACTGGTCCTGGTGTCTGCACCCTGCCAGCTTCTCCCATAGAAGTGCCTGGCAAGCAGAGCAGGGCCCCTGTGGTGCCACCATTCCCAGCTCATTGCGGACAGCATCCCGGACACTGGGAGCACATCCCTATCCCAACCCTTTGCAGGGGTCCCAGCAGGTCATCATCCAAAGGCACAGCGCCCATCACCGGGGAGTCGGGGCATGACCACAATGCCCAGCGCTGCCGGGCAATGGGGACCTGCTGAGTCAGGGCAGCGGGGCTGGAGCAGGCGCTTCGTCATCGATCGAAACCTGATTCCAAAGGCAGGGATGAGGAGATGAAAGCTCTCCTCAGGGAATGGCTGCTGATGGCCGCCGCATTGCTCCTTGTGTCCCAGGCCCTGCGTGGATGCTGGCATCAAGCAGGATCTTACAGCAGCCTGGATACAGGGATAAGAGGTGATGGGCAACCACATGTCCTTCGTTTCAGGCTCAGGGCTCCAGCATTTGTCTATCCCTTTATTTAATGACATATCAAATGAGAGGAGACACAGCCCAGCATGAGCAGGGTACAGGGAGGAGGGGAAATGGTCCCTCTATAGAGGAAGGACCCTGGCACAGCCCCACTCTTGGCTCTGTGCTGCCAGAAAGGACAAACATCAATCCAAGGTGGCTGCTCTGAACCAGTCACCTCCTCTACATGGCTTTGGAGGGCAGGACCCAGCCCAAACCCACTGCAGCAGCTCCTGCAGCATCACTGCCTCTATAAGGGTCTCCCTGCATCCCATGGCTCAGGGTGGATGGGGAGGAAGCAGCTCTTGGTGCAGCCTCAGCACCCATCTCACCTGCAGAGCAGCTGCTCCCGGTGCCACGGGCAAAGTCCGAGCTGTGACCTTCAGCCTCCATCTGCTGCCTTTCCCTGCCTTCCTCTGGGCTTGAATGCATCCTGGTGATGCCAATGGGATGAGAACCCTCCTGCCTGCACCAGCAGCAGCCGGGGTGGCCATCCCTGTGGTGTCAAGCACCATGCCAGCTCCCTGCATCGCCACACTGGGGTCCTGGTATAGCCCCACATAACCGGATACCCCAGCATAGGGCATGGGAAAACCTCCTGTTTCAATCCCACCCCTACCTTGGGTTTGGACACCCCTGCTAACACCAGGAAGGCAGTGATCCATGGGGAAAGGAGAGCTTAGCTGGGAGTATTTGTAGCCAGAATTGCTCCCAAAGGGACAAAAACTGTTGGATACCTGGAAAAAAACAAGGTATTAAACACCTTGAATGGAACCATATGGCAGCAAAGAGTGGGAATGGGGTGGCAGGAGGAAAGGGGGAGATGTGACATCCCCCAGGCAGTACATGAAACCCCCTCACCAAGAAGGGAGCTGGCACCAAGGGATGCTCAGGATAAGTGCAGGATGGAGATCAGGAGGGATTCAGGAGCCAAAGGGGCTTCGGAAAAGGGCATTGGGGATAGTCTGGGATGGGGAACTGGAGCAGGGCTCAGGGTCTGTGAGGCTGCAGGGAATGGTACCATGGACACTGGCTTGGCTCCAGCCATGCGACCACCTACTGCATCCTGCACCAGCGCTGGGGCAGCAGCACAGGAGGGATGTGGAGCTGATGGAGTGAGGCCAGAGGAGGCCATGGAGATGCTGCGAGGGCTGGAGCAGCTCTGCTCTGGAGCCAGGCTGAGAGAGCTGGGCTGGGGCAGCCTGGACAAGAGAAGGCTCCTGAAGGGGAGACCTGAGAGCAGCTCCAGTGCCTAAAGGGGCTGCAGGAAAGCTGGAGAGGGGCTTGGGACAAGGGATGTAGGGACAGGCCAAGGGGAATGGCTTGAACCTGCCCAAGAGAGGGGAGACTGAGCTGAGCTCTGAGGCAGAAGCTGTTCCCTGGGAGGGTGCTGAGGCGCTGGCACAGGGTGCCCAGAGAAGCTGTGGCTGCCCCATCCCTGGCAGTGCTCAAGGCCAGGTTGGACACAGGGGCTTGGAGCAGCTGCTCCAGTGGAAGGGGTTGGGGTTGGAGCTGGAGGAGCTTTAAGCTCCCTTCATCCCAAACCAGGCTGAGTCTGAAATCCCCCTCCAAGCCCCACACAAACAGCACTGAGCAGCTGCTCTACAGCAGCAGCACAAAGGATGCTCTCTCTGTAATTAAAACACACACCAAGGGATTCTCTCACCATCGAGCCCATTATCCCCATGGAGCCTCCAACTATGGCTTGTCACTGAGGGGACACCAGCCCTGGAATAGGATAAGCAGGTCTGCTGTGGTCCTTATGGATGGGATTCCAGTTGTCTTCCTTGTGGAGCCACAGCACATGTTCAAGGGGCTTTACTCACACACAGACTCTCAAGCTTGTCAACCAGCCCCATTTACACACTGCAAGGACCCACCAAAGGGATGAGCATCCTCTTGGATCAACTCCACTGCTTGTACAAGCTCAGTCCCTGCTCCCACTTCCATCCCATCCCAAGGACCGGGATGTGCAGAGAGAAGGAAGAAGGAGCAACGGCAAAGCCCCATTGCTGCTGCGCCTTCATTAACATCTTTATTAGCTGGAACAAGTGCTGGGTCACAGCCTGCTCGTGTTCGAGCTGTGAAGGAGTTTGCTTTCTAACCCCCTGTAATTACTGCTGTTCGGCTCTGGAAAAGGCATCATTGGAGATGAAATTCCCCCAGGCTTGGCCTCAGCCCCGACATTAATTTGTATTAAAGGCTCGTGTGAGGAGGGAAGAAAAGCTTCCCCCTTTGGTGGGAGGGGAGAAGGAGAAATGCCCATTTTCTCCCCATCCATAGAGGCAAAGAGGAAAGAAAGGAGAGTAATGACTCCTTTCTGAGCAGCGGGGAAGCCAAAGCAGCTGGGAACTGAGCACTGCAATTTGGTAGCAGAACCTGCCCTTGCCCTGTGTTGAACCTCCATAGAGAGTGATGGGGATTGAGGTGCTGAGCTCTGGCCATGCGGGAGATGCGGCTCAGGACCAAGGAGCACCCTGTGCCTGGTGCTGCAGGAAGGATGCTGGAAGGATGCTCCAGGTTGGAGCAGTGGTTAACGCAGTGAGGTTGGGAGCCAGTGTTGGGAGATGGAGCCAAGCCTTGGGGGACACACATGGTCCCCATGGTGCTGCCCCGGTACAGCCCAGCACCATGCCGGAGACATGGGAGCATCCCCCTGCCCTGTGGCCACAATGAAGGGGGTCACGCTGGGCTGGGCTTGGGGTGGCCAGGGCTTTGGGGTACCCAGAGGGTTGGGGTAGCAGAAGCTGCAGTTACCCAGGGGTTTGGGATGGCAAGGACTCCAGTTACCCAGGGGGTTGGGATAGTAGGGGCTGAGGTTGCCCAGAGCTTTGGGATGACAGGGATCCAGTTGCCCAGGGATTTGGGATACCCGGAGGGTTGGGGTGGTAGAAGCTGCAGTTACCCAGGGGTTCAGCATACACAGCAGTTTGGGATGGCAAGAGCTGAGGTTGCCCATGGGGTTGGAACGGCAGGGACCCAGTTGCCCAGGGATTTGGGATACCCAGAGGTTTGGGATAAGCAGGAGCTGAGGTTTTCCAGGCAAGTTGCTTTAGGATGGCAAGGAGCTGAGTTGCCCAGAGGTTTTAGGGGCAGAGGTTTGGGGGTGCAGGGGTTTGCAGGGTCAGGTGTTGGGAGAACAATAGGACAGCGCTGGAACCAGCTCCTATCTCCACCACAGGGATACATGGAGTGATGGATGACAGCATGGGGAGTGTGAATTGGGTGTCACCTCCCTCCCCCCCCCCCCCAACACCAACCCCGTCTGAGCTGGGTCCAACTCTCCCCCCACAAGGACCTGGCAATGCCAAACAGAGCATCCCTATGTGCCGACGGCAAAGCAGGAGCCCGTCTGGTGTCAGAGGCTCACGTGTGGCTCCCGTTGAGGCACCGGAGCCGGCTCTGCCGTGAGTCAGCAGCGATTCACACCCACTTGGCCCCCGGTGGAAGCGAGCGGCTGTGTGGGAGCGGAGGTTACGGTGCTGCTGCTGCCGGGATGCCTGAGCGTGCGGGGACCGGGAGCTTGGAGCTCGCTGAAGAGTGTGTGGGAAGCAAGCGGAGAGAAGCGGAGTGAAAGCAAGGGTTGGTGCCAAGGGTTTAATGAGAAGGTTCCCATCAAAGGAAGGGTTGGGATGGGGGGGAAAGAACAGGGAAACAGCTCTGCCAACCCTGGAGAAGGGAAGGGCAGAGGATGCTGCCTCCTTCCCAGCCCATCCTGGTGCTGGGAGCAGGCTGGTGGCTGGTCCCACTCGCTGGAATTGCTTCTCCCGGGGTGGATGTGCAGAAGTTTGCCTGGCACATGGCTCCCCAGCGAGCCACACCGGCTGCCAGCACCCGCTTTGCTGGCACCAGCCCCAGGATGGGTTGTGGCTGGCCCAGCTCCGAGGGGCTGGGAGAAGTCCCCGGTCCCCCGTGGTGGGTGACGTGCCAGAACAGGCTATGAGGAGCCTGCAGAGTGAGTCAGGCGCACGAGACTGGGTCCCTTATCACCCACGCGGCAACAGGCAGCAGCCAGTGCTGGCACCCCACTGGCAATGGAGCCAATGGTGCCGGGTCACGCTCCCATCCAGCTCAGCCCCATGCCTAAAAGTAGACCCTCATGGTTCAGGTTTGCCTCTTCAGGCCTTAAAAGATATTCCCTGCTTAGTTCCTTGCTCAAAATCCAGCCTGGGGGCACAGAAAGTCGAGGTTTAGTCCCAAGAGCCACCATGGTGGTGGGTTTCTGGCTCTTCCCAGCCCAATATCACTCCAGAAAGCTTCCAATTGATCCCCTCCATCCTTCAAAGCCACTCTGGTTTCTGCTCCTTGAGGTTCACACAAGACCTGGACCATCCATGCAAGCATCCCAGCCCCATTGCCCTGTGCTGGGATGGATCTCTGACCCCCTCACCCCAGCAGAAGGGGTAAAGCTGGTGCAGCCCCAATCCTCACCACCAGCATCCTCCCCTGCCCCACTGCATCCCTCCAGTGGCACCTCCTGTGTCCGGTCTCGGGGTCTCCTTGCACCCAGGAGCACCCACACCAGCAGGGCAGGAGGTGGAGGTGCACACCCCTGAGCAGCTCTCCCGTTTGTTTGCCTCTCTAACAGCCAACGTTAAACAAGCAATAAACGCCCAGGCGCAAACTGCGTGCTTGGGAGGGGGAGATACCGGGAGCCGGCTCACGGCTCGCACCCGCTCCACGGATCCAGGCCGGGTTTTCCACCGCCCGCAGCTCCCTCCGTGCCCGCAGTGCCCCAACAGCGGCCGCCGCGCCCCGGCTCCGGGAAGACCCGGCCTGGATCCAGCGGAGCGGAGCAACGGAGACCCCGCTGGTTGGGGGGGGGGCACAGGGGATGCTCTGCTTGGACCTCCCTGGGAGTGCCACCGTGTGCGCGCACACGCGTGTGCCACGCTCCGTGCCACCATGTGCGTGTGCGCGCTGCCGTGCGTGTGCGAGGTGTGGGGGTCTGTGTCCGTGTGTGTGAGTGGTACCCATCTGTGCTCACGGGTGCGGGGGTGTCCCCGAGGGTGGCACCCGCTCCGGGGCCGTGCAGGGCTCCGTGAGTGAGTGTCCCTGCTCCGTGGCCAGTGGCCATGGTTGGGGACATACCGGGGCTGTGTTCCCCCTTCTCCGTGTGCGGTACTGATGTCTCCTCCCTACATCCTTCCATCCATCCATCCATCCATCCATCCATCCATGCATCCTTCTATCCATCCATCCATCTATCCATCCATCCATGCATCCATCCATCCCTCCCTCCATCTCCCCATCTCTCCCTCCCTCTCCATCTCCCCATCTCTCCCTCCATCCCTCCCTTCCCTCCATCCCTCCCTCCCTCCATCCCCTCATTCCCCATCCCTCCCTCCCTCCCCGGCGGCTGCAGTTTCCTCTCCTGCCAGCAGCGAGCAGCAAGTGGATGCTCGCTCGGGGCGCACACACACACCCGCACACACACACACACACACCCGCACACCCCGCAGGCAGGCAGCAGGCAGGCAGGCAGGCAGGCAGGCAGGCAGCAGGCAGGCAGCACGGGCTCCGCGGTGCTCCCGTGCCCCCCCCCGTCCCCGCCGCCGCATGCGGGTCCCCGCCGCCCCTCCGCCGCCTGCCGCGGCCCCCGCCGCCGCCGTCTGATGAGCCACGGCCCCGCCGGACCGGGCAGCAGCCGCCGCCCCGCCGCCCGCAGCCATGTACCTGCACCCGGAGGCTGCACCCGCAGGTGAGAGCACGGCCAACGGGAGAACGGGGACAGGAACGCACACGCACGCACCGGGGGTTCGCCTCCCGCTGCCTCCGTGCCCGGCTGGGACCGGTCCCCGCTGCCCGGTTCCCCCCCCCCCCCCCCCCGGCTGCGGCTTTGCCCGAGTGACCGGTCGGGAGTTACGGTAGTTTAGGGACAAAGTCACTGCCGGATGAATCAGAGCCGATGGACACCCGGTGGCATCGGACACCCCCCCCCAACCCGCATCCTGGGGACACCCCCACCGGGGCCAGCTCCTCCATTCACAGGGCAGCCCCCAGCCCTGGGGCAAGCCGCGGGTGAGCCCCCAGCAGCCGGACAAGCATCCAGTGGTCACCCTGCTCCTCCTCTTCCACACCCCTGCATCCTTGTCGGGGTCCCCCAGCCCCATCCCGCTGCATCTCCTCCGCTTGCCGGGGTGGGCAACTGGGGAAGGGGCTTTGGCCGGTGCGGTTTTGCTGAGCTCATGCTCCGAAGGCATCAATCGGCCCCGTACCGGGGAATCTGGGGCGCTACCGGGAAGGTTTTGGGGCTGCCGGAGCCGGCGGCAGGCGGTGCGGAGGGGAAGGGATGCTGCTATCGGTGCGGTGCGGCTCACCGGGGCCTGGCAGCCCTCACCTGCGGTGTCCCGGGGCCCGAGGAGCAGAAGGACACGGTGTCCTGCGGTGGCGTGGGGACGTGCCGGCGCCGAAACGGGCGAGCACGGATGCAGGGAGAGCCGCTGGAGCGAGCTGCAGGTGCTGGGCAGAGCCAGGCCTGCGGGAGATGCCACATTGGGGACAGCCACACGTTGTCACCCGTGGCCGGTGGCAGTGGCAGTGCTGCCCCGGGACCCGGCGGCTCCACACGAGCTGCCTTCGAGGGGAAGTTTCCTGCTGCCCGCAGGCTGAGCATCCCTTCCCATCCCTTCCCATCCCTTCCCATCCCTTCCCATCCCTTCCCATCCCTTTCCATCCCTTCCCATCCCTTCCCATCCCTTCCCTTCCCTTCCCATCCCTTCCCATCCCTTCCCATCGCAGCTCGGTCCTGGGATACCCCATCCCTGGGAGCCCGCAGGGATGCCCAGTGAGCCGGGCACGGCTTGGCCCAAGGTCACCGGGTGGCTTGGTGGCACAGTGGGGACACCAGCTTGTCCCCACCAGCAGCACCATGGCAGAGCTGCCCTTCCCTCCCAGGGCTGAGCTTTGCACTGGTGTTATTCCCCCTCCAAACTTAGCTGCCCCCTTGTCCCTGCCCCATGTCCCTTGGTGCCCTGTGAGCATCACCGGCTGCCTGTGCCACTGCTGCCCTTAAGGTTAAAAGGCAGAGCCTGATCTGCTGGGGGCTTTTGGGGGTGCAGACCCCTTGTCCCCCATTCCCAATCCCCCCCATTCCCGGCTGCCGGGTCTCCCATCACGTGGGAGTTTTCCCACGTCAGCGGCTGTGCTGTGGTGCCTGCAGCCGTGGGGTGCTGTGGTGGGGCCCGGCTGGTGCTGGGACACCATCTGCTCCATTCCCTATTTCCCTCCTTGCTCCTGCTTTTCCTCCTGTGCCGCTGCTCGGCCACGGTGCTGTGGGGGTACTGGGTCTGTCTCCCAGTGATGGAGCTGGGGGGGGATGCTGGGGTCTCACCCCCCCCACACATTGGGTATGGCAAGGGCCAGGGTGCAGCCTTGGGTGAAGCAACGCCTGTGCCCCCAGTACAGCTCCTTCAGCTGGAGGTGGCACCAGCCTCGTCCCCTGCTCTGTGTCATTGTGGTCCCCAGCCCTGGATGCTTTTCATGGGGGGGAGAAGATGCCATAGGGGGAAATATGGGACACTTTGATGCCGTTTGCACTGGGCTTTGTGAAGGGGGTTCAGGGGTGAAGTAGAGATCGGAGGTGATGCTGGTGATGGCAGGTCCAGTTCTGGGGTGAGAAATGCCTTAGGGGAGCCTTGGTTAGGGAGAGGTATTGGGGCTTGGGATGGAGCCGAGGTGCTTCCCAAAGCAGCTCCTTCCAGCTGGGGGCTGTGCTGCGATGGGGCCATCATCCCATGAAGGGCTGAATGCAGAGCAGCGATTGGGTTTGGAGACAAAGGTGCCCTCTGTGCCACAGGGACAATGTCCCCCACGCCAGCTCCGGGGACACCAGGCATCACTCTCCTCCCTTCTTCAATGCAAGACCCCCCCTCTCCATCCATGTCCCTCTCCATAGAGGTGGTTGCACCCCAACTGCTTCAGAGAGGTTCTGGGGGGCCCTGTCTTCCCCCTACCCCCCATCCCCATGTCCCAGGCTCCATTCCTGCCGGAGCAGAGCCGTGCTGCTGCCGGTGGTGAATCAATAACCAGGCTGCTGCCTGTTTTCCCCCCCGCGCTGTCTCAGGGTGAGCGATGGAGAGGGCTGTGCCATGGGATCACGTCCCCATGGCTGGGACAGGAGCCGAGAGCCGGGTTGGGAATGAGCTGGAATGCCCCGAGGAGCCAGGCAGGGGGCCGGGATGTGCGGGGAGACGTTGGGAGCATGGGGGGAAGAGCGGCAGCAACGGAGGCAGACAAAGAGCCGAGGGCTGGGAGCCAGGCACCTGCTGCAGCCACACGTCCCGAACGGTGCAGGCTCAGCGCTGCTGGCTCCGGTTCCCCCCCTTGGCACCCGCATCCTGCATGGGTTGGGGTTCTCCTCCCTTCCAGCCTCTCCGCAGCACCTCAAGCCTGAGGGATGCTCCTGCCTGCATCCCAGAGCATCCCCGTGGCCTCACCGTGTCCCTTTGTCCCCCAGAGCTCACGTCCCCCCCGTGACAGCTCCATCACATCCTGCACGGCAGTGGGGTGTCTATACAGAGCCCCCCTTTTGCGTCTTCTTCCCCGTCTCCCTCCCATGGGCCCTGCATTTTGTCCCCCCCCCAATCCATTTATTAGGGGGGGTGACCCCCCAAGCAGACATGTGTGTCACGCGTGGGGCAGCTGATGCACCACGAGTGTCCCATAGCCCCATGTATGACTTGGGGTCTGCAGGGACAAGGATTGGGGGGGGGGGGTCCACAAGCAGGCAGGGGTCTGCTTGATCCCCCCCTCCCCATCACACCAAGGAGCAGGATTGGAGCTGGAGGCGGCTTCCCACCGCCACATCTCGCGGCTTTTCGGGCTGGCAGGGAAGGGCGGGGGAGCAGGGAATGAAGACAGATGCAGATAATATCACTGCCACCCCCCCCAGCCCCTGGGGGCTCAGCTACAATATCTATTATAGATGCATTCAGCAGGGGAAGGGCTTCGGAGAGCAGCCGCCAGCCACTGTGCGTGTGCGAAGGCAAAGCAGCACCCGAAGCATGGAGCAGGGGCCGGGCTCCCTGCGTTACAACTTGGGGGGCTCGGGGGGCAGGGGGATGTGGGGCTGGGGGTGGGCGCAGGGAGCAGTGGGGCAGGTTGGGCCGGAGCAGCACATCCCGCTGTGGGGGTGAGCGTGGTGGTGGTGCAGGGGTGCTGGGTGCCGGCCTTGGGGTGCGCGCTGAGCACCCCATCCCCTCCTGTCCTCGGCTGCTGCAGGAGGGAGCGGGGTCACCTTGGGGGGAGTTAATGAGGTTTGAAAGGGAAGCGGGCGGTGGTGGTGACGGGGATGGAGCCACGGGGGTGGCAGAGGGACAGGAGCCTTCTCCCTGCCTTCCCCAGGGGGACAACAGCCCTTTGGGGGGGGATCTGGGCCCCCTATAATGAGGTGCACTCAGTCTATGGGATGCTGGTGTCATTAAGGGGGTGATGGGTGACTGTCCCCACACCTCCGTATGTGTCCATCCCTGCTGCCCCGGGGGCTCAGTGTGTGTCCCTGCAGGATGCAGCCGCAGGAGCGGGGTCTGCAGGAGGGTTTCCAGCAGCCCCGCATCCCCCAGGCACCTGCCCACCCCTCTGGGTCCATCTGGAGCCTTCCTCTGCCCTTTATTCCCCTCCTCTGCCTCCTCTCTCCTCCCCTCCGAGCTGCATTTCTCCATCTTCCCATGTGCTCTGCTCCCTCCCACCCTCCTCTCCCTCCCTCATCACCACCACCCCCTTATTTCGGGTGCTGCGGCCGGTCCTGTGCTCCCTATGGGGCTCTTCCCCCCCTCACGGTGACCCTCTTGGCCTCAGCATCAAGTGGGGCCACTTCCCTAGGGGGAGCAAACAGGGGCTGATGGGGCTGGGTACGGCCATGCGGAGCCTGCTCATCCCCATCCATCCCTCGGGAGCCTCTGGCTTTGTGCTTCCCTCTCTGCCGCTGTCACCCCAAGTGCCCGGCAGTGATGGAGGACCCTGGGGCTAGAGGCTAAGTGCTGGTGACGGCAGAGCCCATCCTGCTCCTCCGAGCCTGCCGCTGCCGTTCCCTGCCTGCAGGAGGTGAGGCTCGGGGCGCAGGGCTCATGGGTTAGGGCGGAGATGACCCGGAGCAAGGAGCAGGAGCATCCGAGGAGGGATGGGTTTGAAGCAGGGATGGATGCAGGGATGGGGTTGGGACAGGAGGGCAGGAAGTGTTGGATGGGGGGGGATGAGGAAGGAGGGATGCGGTGGGGACCACGGAGAGGAGAAAGCAGCCACACGTCTCTCCGGAAATCCTCAGCCAAAAATAGCTCAGCACCGGGGGAAGGAGCTGCCTTCGCTTGCCAAATCCTCCCTCCACCGCCGGCTCCTGCTTGTGGCTGCCGTGGGGTCTGCTCTGCCGTGGGGCCGTGTGCTGGGAGCTGACGGAAGGCCGGGATAGAGCAGGGAATGGGGATGCTGGTGGGCAGCAGTGGGGCTTGGTGATGGACATGGTTTCAGCATCCTCTCTCCGTGACCGGGCGGTGATGAGAGCACACACTGGATGCTGGGCGCTCTGGATTGGCTTTCCATAGGGAATCATGGGCTGAGCCCATCCTGGTGGGCATGTCCCATTGGCAAGAGGGTGAACCACGTTGCATTGGTGCCTGCCAGACTTGGGGAGGCTGTTGCATAGCCCTGTGTCATATCCAGACCATAAGTGGGGGTCTTGCTCCGTGAAGGCAACGTGAAATGAATCCTGACTGCATGAGGGACCCGATGGCTTTAGTGGCAAAACACCCATCCCATCCTCCATCATAGACCATGGAATGGGTTGGGATGAAGGGAGCTTGAAGCTCATCCAGCTCCAATGTCCATCATTCAGGGACCCCTTCCCATGGAGCAGCTGCTCCAAGCCCTGTGTCCAACCTGGCCTTGAGCACTGCCAGGGATGGGGCAGCCACAGCTTCTCTGGGCACCCTGTGCCAGCGCCTCAGCACCCTCCCAGGGAACAGCTTCTGCCTTACATCAAACCTGGTTTCTCACTGTGCCCCTCACCGTGGTGCCAGGGCTGTGTCTGTGCATGGCAACAGGTTGGATAGGAGCTATGTGGTGTATGGGAGACAGCCCACATGGTGCCCATGGGCACGGTCACCCTGTCCCCACCACGATGCTCCTGCTGGGTCCTGGTGTCTTGGCATCACCACAGCACCAGGCACAGGGAGAGGTGCTGGGGGTGCCCATAGAGGAGGCAGCACCACACCGGGGGTCCGGAGGCAAAGCCCCCCAGGGCAGGCAGCATTGCATGGAGGAGGCAGAGACAGACAGATTGACAGCTCCGGGGGATGGACAGATGGCTGGATGGAGAAGCAGATGTGTACGAGGGATGGATGGATGGAGAGATTGATGGATGTGTTGGAGAGGAGGACGCACGGATAGACAGACAGAGGCACAGATGGAGAACAGGCGCCTGCTCCCCCTTCGCCCTGGACATGCCTGGGGTGCTGAGCTGCATCACTGCATTGGGCCTCTCCTCTGAGGCTTATCCAACAGTGGGACACTGGCCAGGACCTTGGGACAACCAACATCCATCACTGAGCATCTTATGGCCACACAGCCCCTGGCATCACCACAACCACCGCATCCCTCCGGTCCTGTGGCCACCAAATCTGCTTCATGGCACATCCAAAGGCAGCTCCAGAATACCCATCATGGTGTTTCCATGGATGCTGGTGAGGGCTCAGCCCCTCTCGGAGCTTCTGCATCCGTGCCTGGTCCTGCGCTGAGGACCTGGGTCTCTCCTGCCCCATCGTGGTCCTGCTCCCACCCGCATTGCGCCCGGGCTCCTGCACCGGAGCGAAAGCTGCAAATTCACAGCTTTTCAGCTGCAACCTAAAAATAAGAGGTTTGGGAAATATCGAGCAAATGAGTGGGAGGAGGAGAAGAGGAGGAATTAATGGCCTGGCGCCAGGCAAACAGCATCTGGGAAGCCCCGGAGTGGCAACGTGGTCGCCTCGCTCCCCGCCCCGCGGCCATCAACCACAGCGTGTGCTGATGCCACACAGGGCAGGATCAGCCCTGTTCCCATAGGATTGTGGAATGGGTTGAGATGAAGGGAGCTTAAAGCTCCTCCAGCTCCAACCCCAACCCCTTCCCATGGAGCAGCTGCTCCAAGCCCCTGTGTCCAACCTGGCCTTGAGCACTGCCAGGGATGGGGCAGCCACAGCTTCTCTGGGCACCCTGTGCCAGGGCCTCAGCACCCTCATAGTGAGGGATTCCTTCCTTACATCCAATCTGGATCACTCTTCTTTCAGTCTGAACCCATCACTCCTTGTCCTATCACTCCACTCCCTGATGAATAATCCCTCTCCAGCATCCTTGTATCCCCATCAGACACTGGAAGCTGCTCTGAGCTCTCCACGCAGCTTCTCTCCTCCAGGCTGAACAGCCCCAGTATTCCCAGCCTGGCTCCATACAGGAGCTGCTCCAGCCCCACTCCATCCCTTCCTCAGCACCATCATCCCAACCTGTGCTCCACGTCACATCCCCCCCAGCTCCACAGCTCACATCATGGTGATGTGGTGGTGGTGCTGGTGGTGGTGATGGGATTGCACCTCTCCCTTGGCACCTTCTCCCATTCCCTCTCCATGCACACATGTGTTTCTGCTGCCAGGCTGGCACACGGAGCCGTGTCTCTGCATGGAGCTCTGTCTGTGGGGATGAGCTTTGATCAGCACTTCCAAAGAGTGCTTGGGGCTGGAGGGGGGTCCGTTCGCTTTGATTTCTACCCCAGGGTACTGGGTTTGATGGAGGTGGAAAGAGGATGGGAGGATGCTCAGGGAGATGGGAATACTGAGCGGCAGCAGGGGAGATGCCATGCTCAGCACACGTTGGGTATTTTGGGCTCTGCAGCCCTGAGAGCATGGCCAGCATCATCCTCACTATGGAGAAGTCAGCCCCAGTGCTGGTGCTGGTAGATGCCATCAGCTTGTGCCCACCACTCATACAAAGCCCTTGGCCATTTGCCACTCCATGGAAGAGTTTTCCAGCCTCTTTATCCCATCCAGGAGCCTTTTGACTGTGAGAGCATCCAGGAGCTGGATGCCCCTCACAAGTTCTTTGTCCTCCCATTGCTGCCACATCCCATGGTGGGAAGTGCTGCTCCAGGACCACGGCCTTTGGTGCAGGTCCATGGTGAGGAACTGGGAGCGATGGGGGAGCTGTTGGTTGAGTCTGAGCACAGCGATGGACACAGGGATACAGCATCCATGCCATGGGGAAGGAAATGAGGGGGAACTGAGCACCAAGGTCTCAATGTGCTGGATTTGAGGGATGTCCATCCCTGAGAGCTCAGTGTATACAGGGCTACCGAGATGCAAAGCCAGTGGGATGCACAAAGCCAATGGGATGCACAGAGCCCCAGGGATGCACAAAGCCATGAGATGTCCAAACCACCACAAGGACATGCAAATCCCTCTCGGATTTCTGCACCTCTCCCTTGTGCTGAGGTCAGGTTTTGAAGTGTTTCCTCCTCAGCCACAAAGGCCAGAGCTCGGTCGTGCTCCGGAGGCAGCTAATTCCATGCCTGCAGGAGCAGCGGCTTGGGGGGGGAAGCACTGGTGGCACGATGCCATCAATGCCATCACCAGCCTCATATCCCAATGCACTCCTATGGGTGCTGGGATTGGGGTCCTGCTTGGCCAAGGGCATGGGTCCTCTGTGCAACCCTGTCCCTGTGTGCAGGGATGCTCTTTCCCAATACAGGATCCCTGTTCCATGCCCTTGTGGCACCAGCAGCCAAACCCCACACTGCAGAGCTGTGGATGTAACGAGGCAGGTAATCCCCTCATCAATAACCGGCTGTAAAAGTGGAATTACAGCCCATCAAGTGGCATGGAATACTGATGACAGAGCTGCAGGGCTGGGCTGGCTCCTTCCCCAGCCTCCACTGCCAGCCTGGGGAGACCTTTATGTCCTCCAAGGGGGTCCTCTTTTGGGATGGGGCAGGACCAGTGAAGGGTGGGTGTGATTGGAATGGGAGGGAATGTGGCTGCAGGGACCCCAGAACAGGGCTGTGCACCCCACAGTGGTCCCAGAGCCACCCGCCCCATGGCATCCCTATGGCAAGCATCCCAGGCACAGCGTACCAGGCCAGCACTCAAGGCTGGGGCCGAACCAGGAGCTCTGCTTCCCTCAGCTTCTCTAATTACCCAGTGTTAATTGCCTGGAGAATGAGTCCTTTCAATGGTGCTGAGGGCAGCAGAGCCTGGGGCTCAGCACCTCTCCCCTAGCCCTGGGGACAGGGCCAGCACAGGGACCTGCTTCCTTGCTGGGGAGGGTTAGGAGCCATCTGTACATAGGGACCAGTGTGGGTGAACCTGGAGGTCACTGGGAGCAGGTCCCCATCATCAGGTTCACTGGGTGATGCCAGGCTTGGGGCTGTGGTGACAGCTCCGTTTACCACCATAGGAACCAGCACCACCATCCCTCTCCAAGCCCCTTGGTGCTGGATTTCTCCCTCCTAAGCAGGGTATTCCCTGTTTGTGCCATGGCAGCACCTCTGTCCTTTCCTCTTTGATATAAGGCAGAAGCTGTTCCCTGGGAGGGTGCTGAGGCGCTGGCACAGGGTGCCCAGAGAAGCTGTGGCTGCCCCATCCCTGGCAGTGCTCAAGGCCAGGTTGGACACAGGGGCTTGGAGCAGCTGCTCCTTGGGAAGGGGTTGGGATTGGAGCTGGATGGGGTTCAAGCTCCCTTCATCCCACCCCATTCCATGGCTCTATGATTCCATGATTTCCCTCTTGCCTGATTAAACTGAGGATGAACTTGACCCTGCATCTCTCAAAGCCGCTCTCACCTCTTGCACAGCAGCCAAGCAGGTCGCCCTGCTCTCTATATACCACAGTGTCCCCAAGCAGGGCATCAGGGCTGTGGGGAGACCCATTCTGGGGGGGGGGGGGGTTCAGAGGAGGGCTCCCCCCAATTCTTAACCACATCACGCTGCCCATTTACCCCATGTGCAGCACTGGTTGGGTTCTCTCCCCACCAAGACCCAAGTATCCCTGGGGGGGGCTCTACCCCAATGACTACTTTAACCCCCCCCCCCAAGCAGCTGATGGAGCTGGGCTTTATAAATGTTTGAAATTAAGGGCTGGTCCCAAATTCCCTCCTAGGCAACAGTTGCTAAGTGAGCTTTATACCCAGGCTCCTCGTGACCGAGCAGGGATGGAGGGGCCCCATATCAGGTTTGGATGCAGGGAGCACGTGTACCAGTGATGGAGCGCTGGAGTGGTCCAGGACCCTCAACCCCCTTCACCACCCTCTAACCCCTTCACCCCGCTCAGCATCCATGTGTCTGCTTAAGGTGCTGTCTAACAGCTCCATCCCCTTTATTGCCTCCATCCCCTTTGCTCCCTATGGAATAGAACCAGGACCCCACCATGCTCCCAAGGGATGCCTGAGCCCCGATTGGGCTGCTCTGACTCACGGCAGCCTCTGAGCCGTTGGCAAATTTCATTACAATAACAAGGGCTGCGGGTGAATTAATTATTAACAATTAGTGTTTAATATTTAGAGTGCAGCATCGCTCCGGGCACACGGCTCCAGCCATGGGCCTCCGCATCCCGGGATGCTGAGCTGCATGGAGAGATGCCATACAGGGGGTCCTGCATGGGGAAAGGGCTGGGGTGGGATGAGGGATGCGCTGAGCCCCCCTAAGCCACCTTGGGGCTGTGTTCATCCTCTTATGGTGGCAGGACCACCCCACTTGCTGGCAGCATGGTGATGGGGACAGCCAGTATTGGGGCTGGTAGGGGGTGGTTGGGTGCAGGGTGGGTGGGAGATGCCTACATTAATCCATAACCAGCCCCAGAACCCAAAGGGAGTGATGCTGGAGCAGCACAAGGATCCATCCTCACTTTTGGGGTCCTCAAGGTGGTCCTCAAGGTTGTCCCCAAGGCCAGGCTGGGTCAGGCAGCAGCTCCTGCCCCTGTCAAGTGCCCGCAGGGCACAGTTTGGGGTGAATCTATGGGGCTTGGTTGATCCAAAGAGGGAACCCCCATGGTGGGGTGGCTGCAGGGCACTGATGGAAAGGGAATGGGTGCTGCAAGGAAAGTGGGGTTGGCTTGTCTGGAGGGGATGGGAAAGGGGAAGAGGTGAGGAATGGGAAGGACAAGGGGAAGAGGATGAAGAAGGTAAAAGGATGGGGATTTGGATGGGGAAAGGATGAGCATTAGGAAGGCAAAGAGGAAGAAAAAGAGGAAAAGGAAAGGGAAAGGGATGGGCAAGGGGAAGCATTCATCATTAGGAAGGGGAAGGAGCAGAGAAAGGGGAAGGAGAAAGAGAAAAGGGGAGGGGAAGGGTAGGGAAGAGGATTGAGAAGGTGAAAGGATTGGGATGGGGAAGGGATGGACATAAGGAAGGCAAAGAGGATTGGAAAGAGGAAAGGGAATAGGGGAGGGATGAGCAAGGGGAAGAGTTGGTGATTAGGAAGGAGAAGGGGATGGGAAAGGGGAAAGGGAAGAAGAAGAGGTAGGGAAAAGGAAGGAAAATGGGAAGAGAATGGAGGTGAAAGGCTGGGGAGGGGATGAGCATCAGGAAGAGAAAGAGGAAAGGGGAAGAGAGGGGGCAAGGAGAAGAGATGGTGATGATGAAGGGGAAGAGGAATCACCACAAGAGCCACGGTGCTGCAGGAGGCACGTGTGATGCTGTGACCTTTACTGGACACACCGGTGCTCCGATGGAGCCAGCAGGGATTGAAGCCTTTCCTCTGCTCCAACCTGAGCTCCTGGAGCTCTGCCCCACTGCACGCACCCCATTGAGAGCCTGGAGCCTATGGAGAGAACCACAGTGCTGGTGTCTCCTGATGGGCTTGGAGTCTGTGGACCACATTCCCTGTATCACCCTCCCTGCTCTTGTGGATGCTGCATGCCCACACTGGGGACACCCATGGGTGCCCATCCCCTATCCCCTCACTAAGCCCTGGCTCTGCTTTGCTTCCCCATAGGGGCTCCATCCCGCGATGTCCTCCTCGTCTCAGCCATCATCACCGTCAGCCTTAGTGTCACCATCGTCCTCTGCGGGATCTGCCAGTGGTGCCAGCGCAAACTGGTGAGTATCCAGTGATGGATGGATGGGGGGACCCCTTCTCCTCGCCCTGGGAATGGGGGTCCCACTGGATGGGGGGCAATGCCCACTGATCCCAACAGATAAAGGCAAGACGCCGAGAGCCTTTGTGTCGGGTGCTGGCTGCGGCTCCTCTCGTGCTCTTTATGGGATGGGATAATTTAATGTTTGGGCAAACTGTTTGTGCAGCATAAAGGGAAGTTTCCAAATACATAGCTAGAGATATAGATGTATTTGTGATGAGCAGGATGCTGGCCCCTGTCCTGCTGGGCACGCTCCTGCCTGGAAGAGCCCCATGGGAAGGTGGCCAGTATGTGTCTGGCAGTGCTGGGTGCCATAAGGCAGCTCTGCCATTGCTCTGCCCCATACATCAGCTCTACAGCACTCACAGGGTACCCTACTTTGAGCCCCATTGTGGCTAAAGGGGGTTTTGGCTTGAGCCGGAGCTTCCTCCTGCTCTGCATCCTTCCTCTTCCTCTCCATGGACCAGGATATGGTTCTTGGCCGTGTTTCCTTCACCATCAGATTCAAATCTGGGTCAAGTGCTGTGGTGGTGGCAGCCTCGAGATGCCCACCCTGGCAATGCCATAGTGAGTGGGAAGGCAGAGATCCCTTTGGAATGAGTGATGGGGTTTGGCTGTGGATATGGGAACAGTGGGGAGTGGATGGGAAGCAGCTTGTGAGCCTGGCTGGTACCACACAGAGATGGATGGGATGGAGGGTTGAGGACCAGGAGGAGGAGGGCCGGTTGTACCGAAGGATGAAGCTGGCATGGGAACAAAGAGGGATAAATTGGCTGGGAAGACATTCAGGCTGGGAATGGAGAGGCCCTCAATGGAGCTGGAATGTTTGTTTGGGAATCACAGCCAAACCCGCTGAGTGACTGGCCCCAGTTGGCTTGTGCTGGGAGAGCAGGGGCCAGCAGCTGTGTCCCCATGAGCCCTGGGCTGTGCCCGGCTGGGGACAATGCTCAGCACAGCGCTGGTTCCTTCCAAGATGGTCCATGGGCATCCAAGGAGGTCCCGCATCCCTGCAGATCCCACCAGGATTCACCCATGGGCATCCAAAGGGATTGGGTATCTGTGATGATCCTGGCAGGATTAGCCCATAGGCATCCAAGGAGGTCCAATATCCCTGCAGATACAGGCAGGATTAGCCCATAGGCATCCAAGGAGGTCCAATATTCCTGCAGATCCAGGCAGGATTAGCCCATAGGCATCCATGAAAGTTGGGTAACCCTGAAGATCCAGGCAGGATTAGCGCAAGGGCATCCAAGGAGATCCCACACCCCTGCAGATCCAGGCAGGATTAGCTCATAGTCATCCAAGCAGGTCCAACATCCCTATAGATCCTAGCAGAAGTAGCCCATGGGCATCGAAGGAGGTTGGGTATCCATACAGATCCCAGCAGTATTAGCTCATGGGTATCTAAGGAGGTCCAATATACCTGCAGATCCAAGCAGGACTGGCCCATAGGCATCCAAGGAGATCCAACATCCCTGCAGCTCCATGCACTGGCTCCTGCAGGAAGGATGCTCACAGGCCACAAACCCCTCCTGCTCCAGCAGCTGATCCCATCCCACTCCTCACTGGTTGCTAACTGGTGTGAACTGTGCTCCTGCCCTCCCTGGATGGGAGCTTGTGCTGAACCTGCATTGGAAAGCACAGCAAAGTGCCCTGATTTCCAGCCCCAGTTAGGAGCAAGCTCCAGCTCCGTTATCAGGTTTCAGCTCTTCCCTAGCACTGGAGAAGGTGAAACTCAATTAATTCAGGTTCATTAAGCCTAAAATTGCCAGTTCCTCCCCTGTTGGGGCAATGGAAGGGTCCTCAGGTGGTGGCTGCTGCTCTCCTGTGCCCATAGGGACAGTGACCAGGAGACAGGGGGTTGTGGTTTAGACCCAGCCGGTAACTTAGCATCACACTGGGATGAGGAGGAGAATCAAAGGATGAAGCAAATCAACCCCATGGGTTGAGATAAGAAGAGATTAATAACTAAAGTGTAATATGATGCTACTACTGATAACAGTGATAGGGGAAATAACGCTAAAACTAAAAGGGAAAAGGAAAGAAACCAACCCAATTGATGTCCAGTTCAATTGCTCAGCACCCACTGATTGATACCCAGCCTGTCCCAGGCAGTGATCAGTCCCTTCTGGGTCACACCCCCCAGTTTCTATTCTGGGTATGATGTATGGAATGCTATGGAATACCCCATTGGATACAGGTCAGGGGTGCTGTCTCTGCTCCATCCTGGCTTCTTGTGCCCTTCCTCACTGGCTGAGCATGAGACTGAGCAGTCCTTGAGCAGGGTTAAGTGCTACTGAGCAGCAGCTAAAGCATCAGTGCATTATCAGCATCATCCTCACACTAAACCCAGCACTGCACCAGATACTAGGAATGAGAATGAATAAGTGTTACAGCTGAAACCAGGCCACCAGGTCAGCATCTCCCTGGTGCCTTTGCTGGCTCCTATGGACCAAGGGACGAAGCTGTCAGGAGTTTTCCTGCCTGGATCAATGGGATGGAGCCCAGCACATGGGGAGCTGTAAGGGGAAAGGGAGACATCAAACTCATCCCAACACAAGAGGGGCCTGGAGCTGATGGAGAGAGGCCAGAGGAGGCCATGGAGCTGCTGTGAGGGCTGGAGCAGCTCTGCTCTGGAGCCAGGCTGAGAGAGCTGGGCTGGGGCAGCCTGGACAAGAGAAGGCTCCTGAAGGGGAGACCCCAGAGCAGCTCCAGTGCCTAAAGGGGCTGCAGGAAAGCTGGAGAGGGGCTTGGGACAAGGGATGTAGGGACAGGCCAAGGGGAATGGCTTGAACCTGCCCAAGAGAGGGGAGACTGAGCTGAGCTCTGAGGCAGAAGCTGTTCCCTGGGAGGGTGCTGAGGCGCTGGCACAGGGTGCCCAGAGAAGCTGTGGCTGCCCCATCCCTGGCAGTGCTCAAGGCCAGGTTGGACACAGGGGCTTGGAGCAGCTGCTCCAGTGGAAGGGGTTGGGGTTGGAGCTGGAGGAGCTTTAAGCTCCCTTCATCCCAACCCTTCTGTGATTCAACCCCTCCAGGTGATGCAGCTGCAGCTCTGCTCACTCCCATCCCCATCCTCTGCTTCAGGGGGTCTCCCTTCCACCCCTGACCCCCCAATCCTCTCCTCTCCGCAGGGAAAGCGTTACAAGACTTCCCTGGAGACTGTGGGAACTCCGGACTCCAGCCGAGGCCGCAGTGAGAAGAAAACCATCAAGTAGGTTCCAGGGGCAGGGGGGAAGAGGGGCCTCAGTGCCCATGGGTCTGGCACAGCTGCAGCACATGCCAGCCCCCCATCATCCCGTGCCGGATCGGTGCCATCCCCATTGGAAGCAGGGAAGTCCCTCTTTGGGGTCAGGGGGGCTGTCCCTCTGCTCCCAGAGAGGATGGTCCATGCCCAGCTCCTTGGCAGAGGGAGATTGAGCAATGGGTGATGCCCATGGTGCTGCCAAAGCATCAGTGGTCCCTGCTCCTCTTGCTCTAGGATGGGGTCATGCCCCTGGATGAGGCAGGGGTGTTCCTATATCTCCCAGTCCTAATGGGAGAAGGGGTTTGGGAGAGCTGATGGGTGTCTCCAGCACCCTCAGGAACCCCTTTGGGTTCACCCACCAAGCTATGGGCATGACCAGATGGAGCCATGGGGACCTCAGTATGGGTGTCCCTAAGGATGCTCCATGTCCCACTGGTGGAGCCCTCCCCATGTGCATGGTCGGCACAGCTCTGTAGACCATAGGCAACAGGGATGTGGTTGGGATAGGTGGTGGGAGATGAAGCCTCTCATAGCACTGGGTATGGAGTGAGGTGGGGTGTTGGCAGCCAAGGGGGCTCTCCCAGGAACCCCAGCTCCAGCTCTGCCCCCTGAACCCCTCTGGAATCCCACAGGGCTCTTGGGAAGAGCCAGGGATGGACAACCAGGAGCAAATAGCCTGTGACTGGAGCAGGACTGCTGCAAACCCCCTCCCTTGGCTGGCCTGGACTGCCCAGGCTGTTACTGGGGTGCAAGCATCGGGGGTTACCTTGGGCATCTCTCCATTGGGCACAGCCTGGTCAGTGGCTCCTGGCCACAGTGGGGATGGAGGAGGAGGCACATCCCCTCCTGATACCATGGCCCAGGGGGCTCTCCATCCACAGCTCCAATGGGTTCCATCAATCCACAGCCACTGTTGGACATCAGCGAGGGCTGGGCAAGACCCCAGCATCAGTGAGGAGCTGCTGGGCTCCACAGCCCCCAGTACACAGCTATAGGGGGATGCTGAGGGTCACTTGCTGGAGCCAGAAGGTTCCAGCTTGGAGCTGGCAATGGTCTGGTTTGGAAGGAGGGGACCAGGAGGAGTCTCCAATATGCAGCAGCATCATGGTTAACCAAGCAGTGTGCGCTTCCAGGACGTGGTTGCTGAGGAGGCGAGGACACACAGACATGTGTGATGGAGACACACAGACATGTGTGATGGAGACACGCAGACATGTGTAATGGGGACACACAGACATGTGTAATGGGGACACACAGACATGTGTGATGGAGACATGCAGACATGTGTGATGGGGACACACAGACATGTGTGATGGAGACACGCAGACGTGTAATGGGGACACACAGACACATGTGATGGGGACACACAGACACACATGTGATGGGGACACATAGACACGTGTGATGGGGACACACTTGATGAGAACACATAGACACACATGACAGGGACACATAGGCACATGTACCACGGACACACAGATGTGTGATGGAGGTACACAGACACACATGATGAGGACACACAGACACACATGATGAGGACACATAGACACATGTGATGGGGACACATAGACACACATGATGAGGACACAGACATGTGTGATGAGAACACATAGACATGCGTGATGAGGACCCATAGACACATGTACCAAGGACACACAGACACATGTGATGGGGACACATAGGCACGCATGATGAGGACACAGACACATGTACCAAGCACAAATAGACACACATGATGGAGACACACAGACATACATGATGAGGACACACAGACACATGTACCGAGGACACACAGGAACATGTGATGGGGACACATAGACACGTATGATGAGGACACACAGACACATGTACCAAGGACACACAGACATGTGTGATGGAGACACACAGACACACATGATGAGAACACATAGAGATACATGGCGAGGACACATAGACACTTGTACCGAGGACACACAGACGTGTGTTGAGAACACACAGACACATGATGAGGAACATAGACACATGTACCAAGGACACACAGACACGTGCCGGGCACACCGCGCTCACCAGCACCTAACCCCGCACCATCCTTCTCTCCTCCCCAGCCAATGGAGCCGCCGCTCCTGTCTCTCCACAGCTCTTCCCTGCTCCATCCATCCATCCATCCATCCATCTCTCCTCCCGTGTGTGTGCGTGTGCGTGTTGGTGCCGAGGGGTGGGCAGCCCCGTGTCTCTCCGCAGGATCCCGGCGCTCCGGGGCTTGAGGGCTGCTTTTCCTTCCCTCTCACAGGAATTCAGCTTCTTTCTCTTGTATTTCCCTTTCTCTCTCCGCCCTGGTCTCCGGCCGCTGTAGTGATCTAGACAGAGACTTTTGGAATAACAATGACAACACAGTGCAGCAGAAATGGAGCTCCTACCCTCCCAAGGAGTTTATCCTAAACATTTCACCTTACGCCCCGTACGGTGACCCACGTCTTTCCCTCAAGTGAGTCTCTCCTTACCTGGTTTGCTCCGTGTAGTGAGTATATGGGCAGCACCCACTCGCCTTCCTCCTCCTCTTCCTCCTTCCTTCCTTCCTTCCTTCCTCCTCCTCCTCCCGGGCTCCCCGCACGCCACCCATGGGCAGCCCCATGGAGACGAGCAACCCCTCCTTGGTCCCCCCCCAATCCTCTCCGTTGCGGCACAGGATGGGGTTGCGCGTTGGGGGCACCCCCTCGGTGCGGGGACGGGTCCCCCCCGGGGCTGGGCTGCCGGCGAGCGGGACCCTCACCCCGAGCCCTCCCCCTGCCCCTTTACATTGGATGGTTCTGCCGAGGCCCCCGCGCACCCCCCAGCCAGGACCCCTTTTCTTTTGCAGTGCTGATGTCTCTCTTTCTCTCTCTGTCTGTCTGTCCGTCTCTTGTCCGTCTGTCCCCCTTTCCGGCTCTCTCCCTCGTAACCCCCTCGATCCCTATCAAACGGCTCCTTCTTTATTGTCCATCCGTCTGCCTTCCTTCCTTTGTCTGTCCTGGGGGGGTCTGGCCGCCGGCCCGGCCCAGTGGCTCTCTGTTATCAGGGGCCAAGCTGACGGCATCGGCCGCGGCCGGCTTGGCAGGGGACCGCGACGGCCGCCCTGGGGACAAGCAGCGGCTCGGCGAGGACGGCTTGAGGAGCAGCATCTCTGCCCACAGCGAGCCCGGTGCGGGGAAGGCAGCGCGAGGCCGCTGGCACACGGTGCAGAGCCATTTGGCCGCAGGGAAGCTCAGCCTGTCCAAGTGAGTGAGCCCGCACCCGACACCGATGGGGGTCACCGGGAGTCAGCGCAGTGGAGGAGCTGCCCGTGCCCCCCGGTCGGGGTTTGGCAGGGTTTTGGCTGCAGGAGAAGCGCCTTCGGGTGCTGGTCCCCGTGTGTTTCCAACGCCGAGGGTGGCTTTGCTCAGTGCCGGTCGGTGTTCCCAGTGAGGGTCCCTGGAGCATCGTCGTGGTGATGGCCCAAAGGCAGGAGCTGCAAGCACATCTCCCCGTCCCTAGGATGTGGCCATCAGGAACCTCTTCCCTGATCCATGGTACCCGGCGCCGGCATCTCATTTGCGGCTCCACATCCCAGCACTGGAACATAGTTTGGGAATATGGTGGTTTATCAGATTTAGGGGAAAACCAGAGCTTTGGCAGCGGCAAACCTGGGTTAGGGTCTTGGTGAGACCCTCCGTTGTTGGCAGTGACTATAGGTGGTTGATCCTGCTGTGGGCTCCATCCTGCGTTCTGTCTCTGCTCTGGTTCCAATGCTCCTGTTGGGTCCCAGCACCCTCAGAGAGCTCAGTGGTGATGGTGTTCCTCATTCCCAGTGGCTTCTTCCAGCCTTGTTGGTAGGGAAAAAACCTTTTCAAAGGCAAAAGGCAATGCCTGATGTCTTGGTCAAACCCCATCTGCCTCCTGGAGCCCCAGAGGTTGGGAGCTGCCGTACCTGTTTGGAGCGATGCTGGTGTCGGGATGGGCTCTGTTCTGGCTCCAGAGCCTGGAGGGGTTGGGAGCTGGACAGACGGATGCTGGATGGATGATGCTGTAGCTCACAGGGGTGGCATAGGCAGCAAGGGCAGAGTTAATGGGGAATGGAAGCCACCAGAGGAGCATCCTCCTGCCTTTCAGCATCTCTTTTGTGCAGAGCCTTTGGGTTTGGGGGTGTTCATGGGGGGTCTGCTGCTGTGACCCCTCTCTGGTACCAGTGACACCCGGATGGGTGCAGGAGGGTGTGCAGGCAGAGTAGAGGCAGGGTGTGCAGGGCATGTGGGCAGGGTGTACAGGCAGAAGGTAGAGGCAGGGTGTGCAGGCAGAGTATGAAGGGTGCAGGCAGAGTATGAAGGGTGCAGGCAAGGTAGGCATGGTACAGGCAGGTTGTGCAGGATACAGGTAGGGTGCAGGCAGGTTGTACAGACAGGGTAGGCAGGGTACAGGCAGGGTGTACAGAATACAGCCAGGGTGTGAATGGTACAGGCAGGATGCAGGCAGGTTGTACAGGTAGGGTGTGCAGGGTGCAGGCATGGTAAAGGCAGGGTAAAGGCAGGTTGTACAGGGTGCAGGCAGGGTGTTCAACCTGCAGGCAAGGTATGCAGAGTACAAGTGGGATGCAGGCAGGGTGTGCAGCATGCAGGCAGGGTGTGCAGTGTGCAGGCAGGGTACAAGCAGGGTGTGCAGAGTACTTACACTGTGTGCAGGGTGCAGGCAGGTTGTACAGGGTGCAGGCAGGGTGTGCAGTGTGCAGGCAAGGTATGCAGAATACAAGTGGGATGCAGGCAGGGTGTGCAGGGTACCTACAGTGTGTACCAGGTGCAGGCAGGTTGTACAGGGTGCAGGCAGGGTGTTCAACCTGCAGGCAAGGTATGCAGAGTACACGTGGGATGCAGGCAGGTTGTACAGGGTGCAGGCAGGGTGTGCAGGGTACCTACGGTGTGTGCCGGGTGCAGGCAGGTTGTACAGGGTGCAGGCAGGGTGTGCAGCGTGCAGGGAGGATGTGCAGCGTGCAGGCAGGGTACGCAGGCTACAGGCAGGGTGTGCATGGTACCTACAGTGTGTGCCGGGTGCAGGCAGGTTGTACAGGGCGCAGGCAGGATATGCAGCATGCAGGGAGGATGTGCAGCGTGCAGGCAGGGTACGCAGGCTACAGGCAGGTTGTGCAGGGTACCTACAGTGTGTGCCAGGTGCAGGCAGGTTGTACAGGGTGCAGGCAGGTTGTACAGGGTGCAGGCAGGTTGTGCAGTGTGCAGGCAGGTTGTACAGGGTGCAGGCAGGTTGTACAGGGCGCAGGCAGGTTGTACAGGGTGCAGGCAGGTTGTACAGGGCGCAGGCAGGTTGTACAGGGTGCAGGCAGGTTGTACAGGGTGCAGGCAGGGTGTGCAGTGTGCAGGCAGGTTGTACAGGGCGCAGGCAGGTTGTACAAGGTGCAGGCAGGTTGTACAGGGTGCAGGCAGGTTGTACAGGGTGCAGGCAGGTTGTACAGGCTGCAGGCAGGTTGTACAGGGTGCAGGCAGGGTGTGCAGGGTGCAGGCAGGTTGTACAGTGTGCAGGCAGGATGTGCAGCATGCAGGCAGGTTGTTCAGGGCGCAGGCAGGTTGTGCAGGGTGCAGGCAGGTTGTACAGGCTGCAGGCAGTTTGTACAGTGTGCAGGCAGGTTGTACAGGGCGCAGGCAGGTTGTACAGGGTGCAGGCAGGTTGTACAGGATGCAGGCAGGTTGTACAGGATGCAGGCAGGTTGTACAGGATGCAGGCAGGTTGTACAGGATGCAGGCAGGTTGTACAGGGTGCAGGCAGCTTGTACAGGGTGCAGGCAGGTTGTACAGCGTGCAGGCAGGTTGTACAGGGTGCAGGCAGGTTGTACAGGGCACAGGCAGGTTGTACAGGGTGCAGGCAGGTTGTACAGTGTGCAGGCAGGGTGTGCAGGGCGCAGGCAGGTTGTACAGGGCGCAGGCAGGTTGTACAGGGTACAGGCAGGTTGTACAGGGCGCAGGCAGGGCGCAGGCAGGGTGTGCTGCCGCCTGGCACGGTGCTGGCAGGAGCTCTCTCCTCCGGCTGGCTCGGGGCCGAGAGGAGCCAGATTTAGTTTCCTGTGAGTGAGAGGTTGTAAATGGAACTAATTTGGGCTTTGGGAGGAAAGCAAAAGGAGGTCGGCGGCAGGCGCAGGGCGGGGGGGGGGGACACCCGGAGCAGTGCCCGGGTCCTGTCCCACTGCCTTCAGCCCTTCCATGGGGCTGGATCCATCCCAGCTCTCAGCTCCTCTCACCCCCTCCCTCCTCTCTCCCTTTCTCTCCCTTTTCGCTCTTTCTTCCCTTCTATTTTTTATGTTGTAAGCTCTTTATCCTGCCCCCCCCCCCCCCCCCCCCCCCCACCTCTGCCCCCCGCTGCTGGCAATGCTCGACGGCTTCACCACCATGCAGGGACTGTGGTTGGCTCCGTGGCTATTGCTGGAGATGGGGCCAGGCCTGGTGTGGTCCTGGGGGCTTTGGCCAGGCTGGATGGATTCCCCCCCTCTCCCTTTGCTCTCACAGCCACGAGCTTTGCAGGCTGCTGTGGGCATCAGCACCGTGCCTGGCTGCATGGGCCATGCCACGCATGTGCTGCATGGCCAGCGATGGGCACCGCCGCTTCCTGCGCCTGCTATTCCCTTTCCAGCAGCCAAATGAACCCTTTCCACGCAGGGCTGGGCTTCCCTGCTCTCCCTATCCCACTGGGGCCGCGTCTGCATCACCCCCATCCCACTATTGGAGCACTGGGAGCGTGGCTGGACCCTAACCAGGGTCCCTCACCGCTGGGGAGCTTGCTGGCTCGTCCCCACCACGGGTGTCTCGACCCTCTCCATCACTGTGGGACCCCATTTGACACAGTGCCATGGGATGGGTGATGCTGAGACCCAGCGGGTGCTGGGCTGGGAGGGATGGAGCCGGGGATGGGGACGGCAGCACGTGAGCGGGCGCCACGGGACTCGCCTTCCACGCAGCAGCCCTAATTACTCAGCTGGCAGATGAGGAAGGTGCCTGCTGCTGCACGGCAGGCACGGGAGAGGGAGGGCACCCAGCACCATCACCCCCATCACCAGCGACATGGCAGCGGTGCGACAGCGCCGGGCCAGCGGCGAGCCGGGGCGCAGGGGCAGAAGGACCGGTGGCTGCATCCGCTGGGCGCTGCCGGAGCGCTCCCTGCGCTGGGGCATCTTCTCTCTAACTCTCTTCTTTTCCTTCCTCCAATTCTACCCCTTCACCTTCTTCTCCTTTCTCTCCTCTCCTCTGCCCTTCCTCTCCCTAAGTTTCGAGGACTCCACCTTGTCCACAGCCACTACCCTTGAGTATATCCCCACCTCAGCAGGCGACCCCAAATGCCAGAGGCCCCGCACGCTCATGCGCCAGCAAAGTCTGCAGCAGCCCCTCAGCCAGCACCAGCGCTCCAACCACAGCCAGCCCACCACCAGCCAGAGCCTGGGCCAGCTCCAGGCTCACAGCGGCTCCACAGCCGGCACCGGCACCAACCGCGGCTCCCGGGGGGGCCAGGCTCGCCCCGGCATCGCCGCCGGCTCCAAGCATCCGACGGCCGGCGGCCGGAGCCGCTCCAATCCCGGCAGCTGGGACCATGTGGTGGGGCAGATCCGCAACCGCGGCTTGGACATGAAGTCCTTCCTGTAAGTGTGCGCTCCTCTGCTCTCCCCTCGGCTTTGCTCTCTCCATTGCTGTCTTTTGCTTGCCCTTTTGCTCTCTTCATGGCTCTCCCCGTGGCGTTCTCCTCTGCTCCCTGTTCTGCCCCCCTTCACATTCTTCTCTCTCCTCTGCTCTCCCAATTGCTCTCTATTCTCCTCTCCCCTCTCCACTTCCTTCTCTTCCTCTCCTCTTCTGTCTCCTCTTCCTTCTATTGCTTTGCCTCTCCTCCTTTTCCTCCTCCTTTCCTTCTCCTTTTCCTTCTCCTTTCCTTCTCCTCCACCTTTTCTTCTCCTTCTCCTTCCCCTCCTCTTTCTCCTCCTTCTCCTTCTGCTTCTCCTTCTTTCTCCTTCTCTCTCCTTCTCCTTCTCCTTCTCCTTCCCTTCTTCTCCTTCTCTTCTCCTTCTCTTTCTCCGTCTCTGTCTCCTTCTCCTTCTCTTCTTCTCCTTCTTCTCTTCTCCTTCTCCTTCACCTTCTCCTTCTCCTACTTTCTACGTCTCTGTCTCCTTCTCCTCTCCTCTCCGCTGCATTCTCCTCTGCTCTCTCCTCTGCTCAGCCAGCTCCTCCTCAGGGAACCACTACCCATGGCCATCGGGAAGAGCCGGCTCCCTCCATCCCCATCCCAGCTCACCCACCCTGGGGGCTCAGGGATAGACCCCTCACCCTCCCCAACTTCCTTTGCCCTCTGGCTTTGCTGCCCATCACTCTCCATGTCAGGTCTCCTTTGGTCCTCAGGGAGGGCAGGGATGCTCCAGCCCATGGGACAGCCACTGCTGTTGTCCCCAAGAAGTGTCATTGCCCCAAGGAGGAATGAAGGGGATCAACCATAGTGATGGTGCCCCCCGTGCAGGGGTGAGCATCTGTTCAGCCCCGATATCGAGCTGCTGCAGTCGTGTGGTCTTTAATCTGGCTTAACCCTATCTCCTGTATCAGCGCTGCCTCTCAGCCCTCAAGCACTGAGGGCTAATCTGAGTCCCGTGCTGTGACCACATCCCAGCACATGACACTGTCAATCCTGCATGGAGACAGCTCCCCCCCCCACAGCATCCCCCTGCTCCCCCTTGGCCTCCGTTTGCCACCCAGCGCCCCAGGAAAGGGATTGCTGAGGTCCTGGATGTGCTTCCCACAGGCCAATACTGCTTGAGGTAGGGGGCACAGGTCTGATCCTGCTCAGTGCAGCACCTTCTGCACCAGGGTTAGGTGGGAAAGGCCCTAAGAGACACAAATTTGGCTGCCCACCCCACTCCTGCCTCCACAGGCAGCAATGGAGATGTTGAACCCCCCCCCCCCATCCTCACCACCAGCCAGCCAGTGCTTCCCAGCTCTTCCCAATGCCAGCTCTGCCTTCTCCCACAAGAAGCCCCATTTGCCAGCTTCCCAATGTGATGTGGCTCATTCGCCATCCCTAGAGTCGCATTCCCCCTGTTTCCTGGTGTTGGATCCCAGCCTTTATGGCTGGGATGGGAGCAAGAGCCACAGAGCTGCAATGTACCGACCCAGCATGCCACTTCCCAGCGGAGGAGCTGCTTCCATTCACCAGAGCTGCTTCCCAAAGCTTTCACTTTGCTTTTGCTCTTTATCCTGCTATCACCATAACATAAATGTGGTTACAGGCCCGGGGAGGCTGTGCCAGCAGTGCCAGAGACAGGCAAAGAGCCTCAGCCATGGCACTGCCACCTCCTCCTCCCTGGAAGGATGCTGGCACCTCGCTCCTGTTGCTCTATCCCTATCCCCAGCCCCTCTGGGCATCATCTTCCCCTCCTCGGCAGCACTTTGGCATCCTCCCTGCCTGGACCAGTGGAGGAGCAGGGTGGTGGTGGTACCCATGTGTCCCAGGAGCTGGCACCTTTCTCCCCACAGCCCTCTGCGCCCATCACCTCCAGCGGGCAGAGCCGGGGTCCCTTTGCCATCGGGGGACCCCGGTGCGCCAGCGGCTCCTGCCTGTTCTCTGCCTGATGCTGTGTTCTCCTCTTTCTCTTTCTCTCTCTCCCGCTGCCTGCGGGGATGCCTGGGCAGGGAAGGCCGGATGGTGGTGTTATCCCTGGTTTTGGGACTCTCAGAGCAAGATGACTTTGCCAATATCCCCGACCTGCAACCCGCTGGGACGCAGCCGAACCAGCCGAACGCTCAGGGGGACAAGAGGTATGAGCGAGGACGAGGGCAGTCCCGCAGGAGGAGACCAGGGCCTCACGCAGGGTGGAGGAGGAGGAGGAGGAGGAGGCTGGAGCGCCAAGGTTGGAGCGGCACAGGCTGGCCCCAGCGGGCACCGGCACGTCTGCAGCTCTCGCCCCCCGGCACCCGTGGTTCTGCCTTTGGAGCAGCGGCACCGAGAGGACCCCCCCCTTAATCCCTTCCTCCTCCCTCCCTGCCCTTCCTCTCCTGCCGTCCCCACCTCCAGCCCTCCCATCCCGGCTGCATGCTGGGGGGGTTATGGGGGGGCACACGTCGGGAGCGGGGACACACGGATGGGATGCTCCCGATGATGCCGCATCCCATCCTAATGCATGTCCGGTCCATCGCGCCGTTTGCAGCCCGCTGTGGGGCTGGCAGCGCCCTGAGGGATGTGCGGACATCCCTGCAGTGCATTGTGCTCATCCCTTCGAGCCCCAGCGCTCAACCAAGGGCAGAGCAAGCGCAACAGGCTGGGGACGGGGGGGACACACACGCGTTACCCCCCTTCTCCCTCCAAGCAAGCTGCGCCTCCGCCTGCTCCTGCCTTCTCGGGGTGCCAAAGGCTCCGCACCACATCTGGCACCGGCACCGGCAGGAGCAGAGGGGCCCTGTGCTGCCGGGAGCGGGTGTTAATCCCCTCTCGGGAGCGGGGAGGAGGTGTGAAGCCGGCGGCTTCTGCCTCCCCGTGTGCTCGCCGTGGGGATGAACTGGCACCGTTCTCGCCCAGCGCCTATTTTTACCCTGCACCCGCTTGGGTTCGCTCCATCTCTTCGCACTTCCCTGTGCCGGGCCCGTGCTGCCTGCCCGCTGCTGGGTGATGGATGGGCACGGGGGAGCCTGCGTGGTGGTGGGGACCGCAGCAAGACCCTGCTCCCTGCTTCCCCCGGCTCGCTGCTCCCACAGCCCCATCCCGGCGCATGCATGGCATCCACATCCATCCCCTGCTCCCTGTTCCCCTGCATCCTATGGGACATGGGGGGGGGGGGGGGGGCTCAGCCGGCATCGCCTTCACCCTCCGCTCCTTCCTGCCCACCCGGTGCTGCCGACCCCTCGCTCTTCCACCCCAAAACGTCTCCTCCATCCCTACTTCTCAGCCTCTTCCTTCCAGCCCATCCCCGGCGGCTCCAGTCCCGATCCAAGGCTCGGCTCCTGTCCCGGCGACCAAGCAACCTCTGTCCGTCCGTCCGTCCGTCCACCCCCCCGCTCCTCTCTCCCCATTCCCTCCCTGCAGGCCAGCAGCGGATGATGCTTCTCCTCCTTCTCTTGCTCTTTCCTTGCTCTTTCTCTCTTGCTGGCCTCGACCTCCGCTGGCACCCGGTGCGCCCACCCCGGCACCCACCGCTCCACCGGCGCCTCTCGCCCAGCGGCTCCCACCACCAGCTCCTCTGCTTCCATTTGCCCTCTGGTTTTAACCTGGTTTTACCTCCCCAGCTACCTCGGGCTCTCCGGTCCTCCCTTGGTGCCGTCCCAGTGGGGCAGCTGAACCGCGTGTGTGTGTGTGAGAGGGTGTCCCCCCCAATGCTGCCATCCCCATCACCCCCAGGTCCCCCTTCTGCATCTCCATCAGTGTGTGTGTGTGTGTCTGCGTGTGCTTGGCGTGTCCCAGTGGCATGATGGTGGCTTTGTGACCCTGTGGGGCCGTGCTGGGGCTGTGTGTACCCCAGCATCGTGTCTCGGCTCGGGATGGGTGCAGCGTGGGGTGCTGTCTGTGTGCACGTACCCTCCCACTGCACTATGGGGCCACCCAGTGCTGCCCCATCCCTGTTGTCCCTGTGCATCGTGGCAGTGTGGCCTCGGTGGGTGCCTCCATTGCTGCTCTGTCTGTGTGCTCCTGGCTCTCCACCTTCCCTATGGGATCTTCCCTCCCTGGCACCGTGTCCATTGTCCCACAACCAGCCAGGAGCCACAGCCCCTATAGAGCCAGGGCACTGGCCCTGACTGTGGGGCACAAGGGGGCTCTATGGCAGACGGACAAGGGGTGGTTGGCACCGGGTGCTGAGCACCCAACGCAGCATGAAGCACCCATGTGTCAGCTACACTGGACCTCACCAGGGTGGAAATGGGCTGTGTGAGGTGCAGACAGGGACCGGGTGGCCACACAGCTGAGTGGCTGCCCCAGTATCACCATGGGTTCTGCTGATGCTGGGGGAGACATGGGCACCGTGGGACCTTCTGTTGTGCTCTGAGGTGATGTGCGCAGGTCTTAGGGCATGAACTGGCAGCAGCACAGGCAGAACCAGCTGCCTGCACCATCCAGGATGTGGGGATGCTGGTGGCACACGGCCACCGGTGCCGGGTATCCCTGCATCCCAGCCCTGCATCCCAGCCCAGTGCAGCATCCGCTGGGAGAGGGTACCCAGGGAGCCCCTCACTGTCTCACCCTCGGCTCTCAGCCCCTCTCCTCTGAGTCCCTGCCTCTCTTTCCCCAGGTTACCGGCCGGTGGCAAGGCAGTGACCACAACACCGGTGCCAGGGCAGCCGCCGCACGATGAGTCCGACCGCAAGACGGAGCCTCGCTCCTCCGTCTCCGACCTGGTCAACTCCCTGACCAGCGAGATGCTCATGGTGGGTGATGGGGAGCGATGGGGATGGGCTCCCCATGGTTGTAGCCCTGGCTGGGTACCATAGGGGTGTCTTCTCGCATCCCTCTGTGTCCATCCGGTGCCATAAGCAGTGGCACATCCCTGCCACAACCGAGGTGATGCAGCCATCCCCCCCGGGCCAAGCATGATGAAGCAGTGATGGAGATGTGAGGGATGGATGTCAGCAGGAATCTGGCTAATTGGCACTTCCCATCCTTGGGATGTGTGGCACAGAGCCAGGAGTCATTGGAAGTGATGCTGGCGACAGGGAGCTGGTTGTGAAGCTGATGCCCAGTGACAGCTCGCAGGGTTGGAGGTTGGGTGCTGGTGTAGAGGTGCTGAACCAGGGGGGGAAAAGGATGTTCAGGCCCCATTGATGGTCCCAATGAGCTCATTGCCCTTCTCCCCTTCATCACCACAGCTCTCTCCGGGCTCCGAGGACGACGAGGCCCATGATGGCATCAGCAGGGAGAACCTGGGCCGCATCCAGTTCAGTGTTGGCTACAACTTCCAGGAGTCCACCCTGACCGTGAAGATCATGAAGGCACAAGAGCTGCCGGCCAAGGACTTCAGCGGCACCAGCGACCCCTTTGTCAAGATCTACCTGCTCCCCGACAAGAAGCACAAGCTGGAGACCAAGGTGAAGAGGAAGAACCTCAACCCGCATTGGAATGAGACCTTCCTCTTCGAAGGTAGGGGTTGGGATGGACTGGGATGGACTGGGATGGGTTGGGATGGACTGGGATGGGAGCAGAAGGGTGGTGGGACCCTATTGCCTCCCTCCTTGGCTGGAGCCGCATGGCTTGAGCCACCAATATGATGGCTATCAGTGATGAGATGGGTTGGCCAAGCTATCAAAGCCATATTGGAGGTGTTTGCTCTGCATATAAGGGACGTATGTGGGGGCTCCTTCTTCCCCCATCAAGCACCCATGGGTGGGTGCATACATGGGAATCCATCCACCACCACTCACACCATGGGCTGCTCCCTCGTGTCAACATCTCCCCATGGACACAAGGAAGAGCAGCGCCTGCATTGGGTGCTCATTGGCATGACCATGATGGCTCTTCCTCCCCTTCCATCTCCGGCACAGGGTTCCCCTATGAGAAGGTGGTGCAGCGGGTGCTGTACCTCCAGGTCCTGGACTACGACCGCTTCAGCCGCAACGACCCCATTGGGGAGGTGTCCATCCCCCTCAACAAGGTGGATCTCACCCAGATGCAGACCTTCTGGAAGGACCTGAAGCCCTGCAGTGATGGCAGTGTAAGGCTCAGCTCCCCCCCCAAAACATGGGCACTGGCCCCAAGGGGGGGTCCCTCCTGTTCCTGGGGTGTCCCAATGGGACCAGCACCCTCTTGCTACCCCAATGGGGACTTTTCTGCCTTGTTTTGGTGTCCATTGGAGAGGTTTCTCATCCCAAATCTTTAAGTTATTAAGTTGCCAGAGCATCTCATTTTGGGTCAAAACAAGCCGTTTTGGCTAGATCTAAAATACTCCAGAGTGTCTCATTTTGGGTCAAAACAAGCCGTTTTGGCTAGATCTAAAATAGTCCAGAATACCTCATTTTGGGTCAAAACAAGCCATTTTGGCTAGATCTAAAATAGTCCAGAGCATCTCATTTTGGGTCAAAACAAGCTGTTTTGAGTAGATCTAAAAGGAAAGCTGCCTCCAGCAAGACCACAAAATGTCCCACTGGGAATGGCCCCGTTTCCTCCTGCCCTGATTTCTCTGTGGCCCCAAACCCTCCCCTTGGGACAGCTCTGGAAGGGGGGTTCCCATCTCAGCACCCCAGTGGGACACGGGGTGCTCTGGGTGCCCTATCAATGAGCACCCAACCTAAGGTCCTCTGTGGGTCCCATAGGGAAGCCGTGGGGAGCTGCTGCTGTCGCTGTGCTACAACCCCTCAGCCAACTCCATCGTGGTGAACATCATCAAAGCACGGAACCTCAAAGCCATGGACATCGGGGGCACGTCAGGTAGAGCTCCACCTCCCACCCCATTGGGTACTATTGCTCCATGCCAGGGCAGCAATGAGAGCATCTCCTGTTGTGTGTGTCCCCCCATTCCAGACCCCTATGTGAAGGTTTGGCTGATGTACAAGGACAAGCGGGTGGAGAAGAAGAAGACGGTGGTGATGAAACGGTGCCTGAACCCCGTCTTCAATGAGTCCTTTGCCTTTGACATCCCCACGGAGCGGCTGCGGGAGACCACCATTGTCATCACCGTCATGGACAAGGACAGGCTGAGCCGCAACGATGTCATTGGCAAGGTGGGGGTCCCATGGCATGGGGCTGGGGTGGAGGGTCCTCTGCAAGGGGGGCAGATGGGGGACAAGAGGGTCCCTGCTTGGTGGTGTCGGCTCAGGCTGAGGAAGAAGGTGAAGTGTGGTGGGGTTGGCTTGTGTTGGGTTTGCATGGTCAACTCTGGGCCTGGTTATGGTGGGTAGTGGCAAGGACTCATCTGGCATGAAGGGGGTGGAACTGGGTGATCTTAAGGTCCTTTCCAAGCCAAGACATTCGATGGTTCTAGGAGCATTGAGGTGATGGGGATCCATCCAACACGGATGGAGCCCCATGCCCATGGCCTGTGCCATGGTGAGATTCAACCTGCTTAAGTCTACTTATAGCAAGGCACAAATTGAAGCTTCCTATGGCTCCTGTGTGCCTTGGTGGGTTCATCACCAGACAGATCCCAACCTCCAACCACACACTGGGATTACCCATCACTTCCCAATGATAGGAAGGGAGGAATTCCCCCCCTCTGGATTTGATGCAGTTAAACCCATTGAGCTCACTGCTCCTTAGAGTAGTGATGGCAAAAGAGAGCTGATGATCCCCCAGTGCAGTGCTGTCAGCAAGGAAATGTGGAGATCGGGATGAACCTGGGAAGGGGGGATGGAATGGTGGGATGCTGGAGATGGACTGGAATGCCCCCATTGGGAGCATCACTGGTGGCATGAGCATGACTGTGCCATCAGGATGGATGGATCAATGATAGGCAGATGGATGGATGGATGGATGATGGAGGGATCAATGATAGGTGGATGGATGGATGGATGGATCAATGATGGATGGATGGATGGATGGATGGATGGATGGACGGATGGATGGATGGATGATGGATGGATGATGGATGGATGGATCAATGACAGGTGGATGGATGGATAGATGGATGGATGGATCAATGATAGGCAGATGGATGGATGGATGGATGATGGAGGGATCAATGATAGGTGGATGGATGGATGGATGGATCAATGATGGATGGATGGATGGATGGATGGATGGATGGATGGACGGATGGATGGATGGATGATGGATGGATGATGGATGGATGGATCAATGACAGGTGGATGGATGGATAGATGGATGGATGGATCAATGATAGGCAGATGGATGGATGGATGGATGGATGGATGGACAGCCAGTGCCCATGATGCCAGCACACTGCATTAAGCTGCTGGGAGCACTGCAGCATTAGAGCAACACAGTGATGCTGATGCTGAGGTCCAAGCCCTTCATGCCCTGGCCAACCCACCAGAACCAGTACCGGGCTGATGGCTTCTGATGGCACAATCAGCAGCAAGTTCCTCTCCAGGTGACAGCCGCAGGGAGGCCTCAGCACACGTGGTTTTCCATGTCACCATATGGAAAACATATGGATAAACACTTAGGGAGCAGGATGGGATTGGAGGCTCCCATAGCGGAGCCATGGCTCCAAGTCCTTCCTGTCCCCCCCAGATCTACCTGTCCTGGAAGAGCGGCCCCGGGGAGGTGAAGCACTGGAAGGACATGATCGCCCGTCCCCGGCAGGCAGTGGCACAGTGGCACCAGCTGAAGGCCTGAGCATCCCCCCCAACCCAGGACTGTGGGGCCGGGGGTGTCCCCCCCATTCCCAGCGCCCATCACCCCTCCTCAGGGCTCCCAGTTGGGAGCTGAGGCACCAGCAGGACAGCTCATGGGGACCCTGCGGTAGGAGGGGGATGGAGCCCACCAGCCCCTTTGCTTCCACCTCATCCCAGCACTGGGGTACCCAGGACCCCCCCATCCCCATCCCCATCCCACCACTGGGCAGGACTTCAATGAGTGCTTCCAGCCCCGCTCCCTGGGAGCCCCTCTGCCCCTTCCCAGCCTCATACCCCCCCCCATTGCAGGGGGCCAGGCAAGAGGGGTCCCCCCATTCCCTTCCAGCTCAATAGAACCTCTCCGAGCCGTCAGCGTCGCCTGAGCGGGGCCATGGAATCCCCCCTCTTCCATTGCCCTTCCTCATCCTCACCGCCCCCCCCAAGCCCCCAATGGGGTGGGATGGGGAAGGTGGGGGGCACCCATGGGAGGGGGTAACCCCATTCCCAGGCCAGGCGCGGGCTCCTGGGATCGGAAGCCATGACACAGTTCGATAGCCAAAGCAGGCTCGTTTGTGCACTGCCTTTAGCTGGGGTTGATGCTTTACCTCCGTCCATGGGCTCAGTAGGGGCAGGAGGTCGAGAACCCCATCCTGGGGCTCACCCCACTGCGTGGGGACCACCCCCCTGCCCCATATCCTGCCCCCAACCCAGCTTCTTTCACCCCACGTTACCCCCAACCCTGGGCTTGTCCCCATAGGGCTGGGCAGGGGACTGGCCTCGACCCATGGGGTGGTACCCACAAAGGGATGCTGAGCCCCAGAGCATCCCCTTCCAGCCAGGCTGACCCCCATGAGCCCTATGCCCAGCACTGGGGTCCGTGGGGATAAGGGATGGAGCAAGTGCCATTGTCCCCATCCTGGGTAGGTGGCATTCCTTGGGTCAGCCAGCCTGGCAGGAGCAGTGCCAGCATCTCCCATTGGGATTCATGTGCCAGATCCCTGCCAGCTCCCTGGGGCTGAGGCTATGGGAGCCCCATGGGGTACAGGGGTTTGGGGGTGACAGTGGTGTCACCCGATGGTGGTGGGCTCCCCATGGGGGGCCATGGGTGCTGGCAGGACCCCAGCAGCACTGGGTATGATGTGACAGCACCCACAGCAGCAGGATGGGAGACGTGGGTGCTGTCACCTCCACAGCCATCTCAGGTAGGGCACAGCCACCCATGGGCACCCAGAGCGAGCCCATTGTCCCAGAGCCACCCCTCCTGGACAGGGAGGACCCCAATCCTCAGTCTTCCCATGCCCCTCCAAAGGCATCCATGGGGAGGACACTGATCCCCCCCCTTGGGTACCACCGAGGCCACATCTGGGGTGCTGCCAACAGCCTGGTTACAGCCCATGAGAGTGCATCACCCCATCACCATCACCCCTGCATCACAGTGGGGCCCAGCACCCAGTGCCACCCCACCGGGCACAGGGTGATGGAGGGGGGCACCCACTGAACCCCATGGTGCTCCATAGGGGAGCCTGCATCCAGAACCCCCCCAAAACCTCCTTGGGGTACCTGGCTGCTTGTTCCTTCTCCTACCAAGGGGGACATCCCTGTCGCATCCCATGGGGACCACGATGGCAGCGGGACCATCTTCAGCAGGTCCCAAAGTCCTTCTTTTTGGTGATTTTGGACAATCTGGAGAGAAGTCATAATCCTGCTCCGCAGTAATAACGATGCTTTTAGGGCCAGTTGTGTTTTTAGCCCATTCTCTTTTCTTTTTACCCCTAAAAAGAAGAGGTTGACAGGGCTGGGATGGGGATGGAGCCACGCTGGGTGCTCACCCATCACCTCTCAGCCACCCCGCTCCTCCAGGAAGGATTCCATGGGGTGTGTGTGTATGGGGGGTGGGGGGGGTGCTTTGTGTGTTCTAACCCTAGAGCTCGTAGCCGTTCTCTTGTTCAGGTCTCTCTCTTCTTCATGTGATGGTGACATCCAACTGGTGTGTAAAATACAGCAAAACGGGCCAAATGAGGCAAAACCACAGTGCAAAAAGAGACATTAAACCCAAGAGAAGCGATGCCACCCGCTGATGGGGGGGGGGGGGGATCGCTGGTTGCCCCCCATGCCAATGGCAGCAGCAGGAGCCGGGTGGCACTGGGGGAGCTGGGGGTGAGGGCTTGGGATGAAGGCTCTTTTTGGGGAGCGGGGCCCCTCGTTTTCTGGAGGCAGCCCCTGTTCCCAGTAATAAAGGACAGTCGGGAAGCGCCAGTGGCTCGGCTATGGGGGGGTGTGGGGGTACTGCTGGTGTTAAGTGTTCTTGCCCAGCGCTGAGCATCCCTCCAAGTGTTGAGCATCCCCCCACGAGCACTGAGCATCCTTCTGCATCACCAAGCATCTCTTTGATATTGAGCATCCTTCCCCAGCACTGAGCATCCCCCAATATCAGGTACCCTGCCCTCAAGCACTGAGCATCCCTTCAGCATCAAGCATTCTTCCCCAGCACTGAGCATCCCTTCAAGCACCAAATGCCCCCCTCAAGCATCCCTCCAAGCACCAAGCATCCCCCAACATAGAGCATTCCTCCCCCCAATGCCTTTGGCACTGAAGTATCCTCCAGCACCAAGAATCCCCCCCAAGCACTGAGCATCCCTCCACCCTGTGCACCCCCTGTGCAAGGGGGGGAAGGATAAAGCAGGATATACCCAAGGACCCCCTGTTGAAGAGGATACATGCTGGGGGTGAAGCACCTCAAAAAGAGAGGACCAGGACAGCCCCAATCCCAGAGCATCCCCATGGGCTCCAGGATGTCTCTTGCAAGCCCTAAAGCTGCCTAACCCACCTGCATGGACTTAAGGCTGGGCCTGCTAATGAGAGCAGCCAATGAGGGCAATTAATGTGGGTTTATTAAGAGGGACCAGCAGGGGTTGTGTTGGGATGCAGTTCCTGCTTTGGCTTGGGGCCCCACTGTGGGCTTTGGGGCCCTAAAGAGTGGGGACAGTGCTGGTACCCCAAAGACAGCAGCCTAAGGGTGAGTGCTGGGTCCGTGGGGTGTGATGTGTGTGGTGGGGACTGGAATGCACCTCTGGGATGAGAGATAGAGGCTGGGAATGGTGTCCTGTATGGAGGGATGCTGGTTGGGGAGGCAGGGGATGTGCCAGGAGCTGGCTGCCACCACTCAGGCTCAAGTGCCTGTGTTAAATAATTCACTGAACACTGGTCTTGAATAAGTAAGAGAAACTCCAGACACGGGAAGGCAGCGGAGCCAGGCTCTGTGTGCCCTCTGCATCTGCCTTTCCTTAGTGTTAGAGGTGATAGAAAGGGACAACTCCATCCCTTTGCCAGCTCCTGCATCCCGATGCTTCCACCCTGCTGCTTTGGGCTCTGCTTTGCACCAATCCTGGACACTTTGGCACTACCAAGCTATAGATGGCATCAATGCCACCGAGCCTGGGCTTGTTTTAGCACGCTGCATCCTTGAACACAGGGAAGAGCATCCACACTTGGCCTGGTGCCACGATCCCGGTGCTCCTGTTGCATGGAGCCAGCCCCATTCCTGAGCCTCTTCCTTTGTGTTTTCTGGGAGCAGATGGAAATAGCAGCGTGATCCCAGCTGCGCTGAGGCCATGAGCTGTTGTACATGGGGATGGGGAGTGGGCAGGGATATATATAGAGACAGACGTATGGATGATGCACTGCATGCACCAGCATCCCCAAGGTACTTGTGTGTAGCAGGAATGGGTGAGGTTCCTGCTGATTGCAGCAGCTCCTGTAGTGCCTGGACACAGACCTTGCTCTTTTCCCAAGCCAGAGGGTGAAAACTGAGGCTGGAATAGTGGGAAGAGGCTGGAATAGTGGGAAGAGGCCACAGGGATGCAGGGATCCCCCTTCCCATGGGTCAGAGCTTCTGGATCTGGCTGCAGGGACAGGCTGGTGGCACCAAGGCCACCTTTACCCTTGCCTTGCAAACAGGGACTGCTTGATAAGGAGCTGCATGGAGCTGGTGGGAGCAGGAGGGATGTGGAATGGAGGAATTCCCATCTTATAGCTGGAGCTTGGAGTCTCTGCCAACACCAGCGCTCCATGGAGGGATGCACCCCAGGATCTATGGCATGACCCTAATGGCTAGGAGCCCCTCATTGCTGTGTCAGCACCCCAGGGTGCCACACATGGGGCTGCCCCGTGCCCACTCCCACTCACAGCAGTGAAGGTTGCTTGGATGGCAACAGGGCCCAAGTGCCTGTATCTGTCCCTGTATGGAGACCTGGATTTGGGGGTAAGACCTGCCAGTTCCAGCATCCTGAAGTGGGATTGGGATCGGGGCCACCTCCCTGCTGGGAAGTCAGGGGCTCCATCAGCCTCTGCTGCCGGAGGGGCTGGCACCAACCTGGATGCGGCTGCACCAGCACATCCGAAATAGCTGTGGTTGCACCACAGAGCAGGCAGGGAGGGGAAGAGCAGGGCAGCATCCATCCCATCGGCATGGGAGAGGATGTGGTGGGAGCATTGGCTGCCTCCCAGCCACCAACCCCAAACCCCTGTGATCAACAGCGGATACATGGTCTGGAACCTCCAGCCCTCCCAATGGGGCCGGTGTGGCTGTGGCTTGGAGAGAGGCAGAGGGAAGCAGAACTCCCTTCAATGCCAGCAACAAGAGGGGCTCCTGCACAAGGAGGGGTTGCTGTATTCCAGGTGCATCCTAAATAGACCCTATCCCCCAGAACAGCCCCATCCCCTGCCTCTCACACCAGGTTTCCTTGGGTTTCTGCTTTTTATTGCTTCTGTTTGGTACAAAGAGCACCCGGGGAAGGGAAGAGGAAGGTTTGGTCCCCATTTTGGGACAGACAGAGCCAGAGCTGGGGCTCCTTTTCCTATACTGAGGTAAATCCCTTTCCAGGCTTAAGGCAGGCCCAGGAGGAGCCCAGCAGGGAGTTCTCTCTCCCCCATCCCCATTCCAGCAGCAGGATGAGGGACTGGGGGTGAAAAGGGGTCCATGTCCTTGCTCTCCAGCCTTGCTGCTCTTCGCGTTGATGGGGTCCACGCAGATCGGATGCAGACAGCGCTGCTTTTCCTGTCCTGCCCCATAGAGCTGGGGGCAAAGGATACCCATGGGGGTGTTGGGGTGGCTGCAGAAGGTCCCCACATCCATGGGGACGCCCATCTCTCAGCAGCACTGTGCTGCCCACCAGGACCTCCCCAGCAGGCAGGTGAGGTCCATTGGGTCACCCATCAGGGCAGATGGCTGCTTCCCCCCTCCTAGGCACCCTGTGGTTAATGGGATGCTCCAAGGTGTGCTTATGGATCCCAGTGTAGATCCATGAGACAGCTCTTTGCTGTCCCAGCCGGGAGATGCTGATGCTGGGGCTATTTCCTTTCCATGGAGCCCATGAGGTTCCTTCTTCCCCAGCCCCAGCTGGGAGGTGCTGGTCCTTGGGACCCTGCCCGAGGCTCCGCATCCCTCAGTGATGCTTCCCTATGGGTGTCTGGCTGCAGCGCTTCGGCTCACGTTTCTCCTGGGGAGCCGGGCAGGGCTTCGGATCCATCCTCCCCATCCTCCGGGAGCAGTGACCCATCCCGTGGGGCCACCGGTGGGGCCTCGGTGCCTTCCTCCTCCTCTTCCTCCTGGCGCTGGAGGCTCTCCAGGCGCTCCTGCCTCGCTTCCATGAACTCCTGCGCCCCGTTCCCCACCAGCCTCACGGCATCCCCGACGGGGGGCGGCCGGAGCACGGGGTTGTGGTCATAGGAGAAGAGTCGCAGAGCTCCGAGGCCGCTCAGGTCTGGGAAGCGGCTGATGCGGTTCCGATCCAGGTCGAGCACCCGGAGCTGCCCCATCCGCAGCAGCACAGGGGGGAACTCCTCGAAGCGGTTCCCGTAGAGCCACAGCCCCCGGAGCTCGGCCATGCGGGGCAGCGCCGAGGGCAGCCGGGCCAAGCGGTTGTCCCCCAGCTGCAGGCTGCGGAGCTCGGGCAGCCGCAGGAGGGCTCGGGGGAAGCGGGCGAGGAAGTTGCCCTCCAGCCAGAGGCAGCGCAGGCTCTGCAGGCGGCTGAAGGCAGACGGCAGCCCCTGGAGCCCATTGCGGCCCAGGTAGAGATACGCTAAGCGGGGCAAGCGGCAGAGCGCCTCGGGCACCTCCATCAGCTCGTTGCCGTCCAGGGCCAGCGTGCGGAGGTGCCGGAGCGCAGCCAGCTCGGGGGGCACGTCCCGCAGCCCCGCTCCGCTCAGGTAAAGCTTCCGCAGCCCCCGTTGGGCCCACAGAGCGGCCGGGACCCGACCGGACCGCACCGGCAGCCGCTGCTCGGCCCCGTCCGGGCCCTCGGCCACGGCTACCGGAGCCCCGCGGCCCGAGGAGCCGCCGGTGCCCATCGCAACGACGGCAACGCCGTCGTCATGGCAACGGGAGGAGGCCAATGGGAAGGAGGGGATGCCTGCGCTGAGGACACGCCCTCCCACCTGGGATGCCACGCCCCCTACGGGCCCTGCCTGTACTTCTCTGTGCCAGCATCGCGCTGCCTGTACCTGTGCCACCATTGCCCTGCCTGTACCTCATCCTGTGCCACCCTTGCTCTGCCCTGCCTGTCCCCTGCCTCTCCCTGCCTGTACCTCACCCTGCCTCACCCTTGCTCTGCCTGTGCCTTTCTTGTACCCCATTGTGCACCACCATTGCTCTGTCACACCCTGCCTGTACCTCGCCCTGTGTCACCCTTGCTCTGCCCTGCCTGTGCCTTTCTTGTACCCCATTGTGCTCCACCATTGCTCTGTCGCATCCTGCCTGTACCCTGCCTTACCTGTGCCCTGTGCCGCTGTTGATTTGCCCTGCCTGTCCCCTGACTCTCCCTGCCTGTACCTCACCCTGCCCCACCACTGCTCTGCCCTACCCGTGCCCTTCTTGTACCCCATGGTGCACCACCATTGCTGTCACCTCCTGCCTGTACCTCACCCTGTGCCACCACTGCTCTGCCCTGCCTGTCCCCTGCCTCTACCTCACCCTGCCCCACCACTGCTCTGCCCTACCCGTGCCCTTCTTGTACCCCATTCTCCGCCACCATTGCTCTCTCATGCCCTGCCTGTGCCCTGCCTTACCTGTGCCCTGCCTGTACCTCACCCTGTGCCACCACTGCTCTGCCCTGCCTGTGCCTTTCTTGTACCCCATTGTGCGCCATTGCTCTGTCGCATCCTCCCTGTGCCCTGCCTTACCTGTGCCCTGCTTGTACCTCACCCTGTGCCACTGTTGATTTGCCCTGCCTGTCCCCTGCCTCTCCCTGCCTGTACCTCCTCCTGCCTCATCATTGCTCTGCCCTGCCTGTGCCTTTCTTGTACCCCATGGTGCACCACCATTGCTGTCGCATCCTGCCTGTACCCTGCCTTACCTGTGCCCCGCCTGTACCTCACCCTGTGCCACTGTTGATTTGTCCTGTCTGTCCCCTGCCTCTACCTCACCATGCCCCACCATTGCTCTGCCCTGCCTGTGCCTTTCTTGTACCCCATTGTGCACCACCATTGCTCTGTCATGTCCTGCCTGTACCTCACCCTGTGCCACCATTGCTCTGCCCTGCCTGTCCCCTGCCTCTCCCTGCCTGTACCTCATCCTGCCCCACCATTGCTCTGCCCTGCCTGTGCCTTTCTTGTACCCCATTGTGCACCACCACTGCTCTGTCGCGTCCTGCCTGTACCTCACCCTGTGTCACTGTTGATTTGCCCTGCCTGTCCCCTGCCTCTCCCTGCCTGTACCTCGCCCTGCCCCACCACTGCTCTGCCCTGCCTGTGCCTTTCTTGTACCCCATTGTGCACCACCATTGCTCTGTAGCACCCTGCCTGTACTCTGCCTTACCTGTGCCCCGCCTGTACCTCACCCTGTGCCACTGCTGATTTGCCCTGCCTGTGCCTTTCCTCTACCTCACCCTGCCTCATCCTTGCTCTGCCCTGCCTGTGCCCTTCTTGTACCCCATTCTCCACCACCATTGCTCTGTCGCATCCTGCCTGTACCTTACCCTGTGCCACTGCTGATTTGCCCTGTCTGTCCCCTGCCTCTCCCTGCCTGTACCTCACCCTGCCCCACCACTGCTCTGCCCTGCCTGTGCCTTTCTTGTACCCCATTGTGCACCACCATTGCTGTCGCGTCCTGCCTGTACCCTGCCTTACCTGTGCCCTGCCTGTACCTCACCCTGTGCCACTGCTGATTTGCCCTGCCTGTCCCCTGCCTCTCCCTGCCTGTACCTCGCCCTGCCCCACTATTGCTCTGCCCTGCCTGTGCCCTTCTTGTACCCCATTGTGCACCACCATTGCTGTCGCGTCCTGCCTGTACCTCACCCTGTGCCACCATTGCTCTGCCCTGCCTGTCCCCTGCCTCTCCCTGCCTGTACCTCATCCTGCCCCACCATTGCTCTGCCCTGCCTGTGCCCTTCTTGTACCCCATTGTGCACCACCATTGCTCTGTCACGCCCTGCCTGTGCCCTGCCTGTACCTCACCCTGCCCTGCCTGTGCTCTGCCTCACTCCTGCCTGTCCCCACCCCAGGCAGCAGCAGCACCTTGCTCCCCTCTCCTAGCTCCCTGCCCATCATCTGCCCCTTCCCCTGTTGGGTCCCTCCATCAGGCTCAGCACCTCCCTGGGTACCGGGCTATAGGGGGGTCCTTCTATCATCACCCACATCCCCTGGCACCCACTGCACCCCCTCGGTGCCCCTTCCCACCCGATGAAGCCTCGTTAGTGCCCCATGGCCATGGAGGGCAGGGATGAAGCCCACAAGTGACAACCCCATGGCATAGCCGCCACCTTCCTCCTCCTCCTCCTCCTCTCGCTGCCCACCCCAGCCAGCCCTGCCTGCTTTTCCCTGCCTGAAATCAGCTGTGTCATCCCAAAGGCAGCTCGGATAAGCTGGGCTCATACAGCCCTCCAGTGGCTGTCGGCCAGACAGCACCCCCAGTTCCTCCCCCAAATCCTCCTGCTCACCTTTGGGGTGCAGGCAGCCCCCCATATGATGCCTGTGGGCAGCCTCGACCCCTCCATAGGGGTGACAAAGCCAGTGGTGTTATGCCCAAGAAGGTTGCTTTGCAGTCTTTATTCCTCCATATGGGAAGAAAGGGAACTTCCAGGGATTTGGGGATCCCCAATGGAGCTGGGGTTACCCCCAAGGCTGGGGCAATGGGGGGCATCACATCAGGAGGTGGCCAATGACATCCCCCAGCCCAGTGGGGTGGTTGTTGGTGCTGAAGCCACTGGGACGCGGGGGCTGGATTCCACCAATGGGTCTTGCTATCCAGGCATCCCTGGCTGGAATATCACGGATGGGGTGGTAAGGCTGGAAACCCCCCTTTGGAGGCTGCAAACCCCCATGGCCACCCCAAACTCACCTGGAGCTTCAGGGGATGGGGTTAGGCAGCGGGTCACATATTGGCCATAGTTAGTGGTGTACCCTGATGGTTCCTGTGGGATGGAGGCAAGTTGGGAACGCGTTCCCATGGGATGAGGATGGGGATAGGGATGGGACCATGCACCCACCATCCTGCCAGGAGCCTGCTGCCCCAGCAGCCTGGCCTGGGTCTCTCGGGTTGCCTCCAGCCCTCGGGATACGAGGGATGCTGAGGGTCCCAGCGTGGGCAAGACCTGAGTAGGGACAACGGGTGAGGATGAGAAGGACACAAAGGGATGGGGATGGACAATGGGATGGGATCGGACAATGGGATGGGATCCTGCTCACCACTGTGCCCAGGCAGCTCCGTCCCTCCCGGGTGAAGCCACTGCCTCGCTCGGAGCCTGGTGGCAGCCTTGGAAGGGGCTCATTGCCCTGCAGGAGGATGGAAGGGGATGGGGGTGATGGGGATGACACCTCAGTGGGGTGTCCCCTCCTCACCCCATCCCTTCGCCCCACTTACGTGGCTGTGCACAGGGGGCAGGTAATCCCTTGTGGTGAGGCTGACGCCGAGCTGTGGGGGAGAAGAAGTGTCCCATGGGGTGCAAATGGGGTGGAGGGGACTGGGAGGGAGACAAGTGTCCCATTGGGTGCTTACAGGCTGGCTCTGCCGGATCGGCAGAGGTGGCAGGCAGGAGTTGGTCCTCTTGGTGGCTTTGGTGAAGATCAATGGCTCCTTGGTGCCAAGGGTGACCTTCTCCAGGATAGCTGTGGGGAGCAGGAGGGCAGGGAGGGAGTCCCATTGTCTCCAGTCCTGGCCCCAACCCTGTCCATGCCATGGCATTACCTGGTGTCATAGGGCCTAGGGACCCTGCGTTTGGGGATGCACAGGGATGGGTGATACAGGTCAGGGGGTCCCCAAACCCTCCTGGGGGGTCAAAGATCCACCAATGCCCCAAAACACCCTAAAGTTGGAGCTGGCCTTGGGACCACTGGCACCCCAAAACTCTCTTGGTGATGGAGCTGGTCCTGGAACCACCAACACCTCAAATCCCCAAGAGGATGGAGCTGACCCCAAGATGACCAGCACCCCAAAACCCTCTTGGTGATGGAGCTGGTCCTGGAACCACCAACACCTCAAATCCCCACTGGGATGGAGCTGACCCCAGGACCATGAACACCCCCAAACCCTCTTGTGGATGGAGCTGGCCCTGCAACCATCAGCACTCCAAAACCATCTTGGTGATGGAGCTGACCCTGGTACCATCAACACCCCAAAACCATCTTGGTGATGGAGCTGGCTCTGGGACCATCAACACCCCAAAACCCTCTTGGTGATGGAGCTGGCCCTGGTACCATCAACACCCCAAAACCATCTTGGTGATGGAGCTGGCCCTGGTACCATCAACACCCCAAAACCATCTTGGTGATGGAGCTGGCCCTGGTACCATCAACACCCCAAAACCATCTTGTTGATGGAGCTGGCCCTGGTACCATCAACACCCCAAAACCCTTTTGGTGATGGAGCTTATCCAGAGACCACCAGCACCCCGAATGCATACCTGGCTGGAGACCAGTGCTGTGGCTATCTCTTAGTCTGGGCTGGCTCTGGTGGGACCTCATGTGCTGGGGACTCACCATCCCCACACGGAGGCAGGAAGGGGGGTACTCCTGCAGGTCCCTATTCTGTGGCTGGTGCATGTGCCGGGGCAGGACGCTCCTGCCATTGGGAAGCCAGAGGGGCTTGAAGTGCTCAGCAGTGGTGCTCATGGCATCCCGGCCGTGGCTGCAGTGGGAAGCCACATGGATGTGATGGAGCAGCCCCAAAACTTGTCCTCTTTGTCCCCCCCAACCCATAGCCAAAGGTACCTACCCCTCTAATACACTGTGTGGGCGCAGCAGGCAGGGCATGGCTGAGTGGTTGTTGGTCACGTAGCCAGTGCCTGTGTGGTGGCCAAGTTGGGGATGGAAGCCTGGGTGACAGCAGGGAAAGAGGGATGAGCTTTGGGAATGAGCCCACCCCACTTTTAGGGAAGGTTTTGGGCCCCCCTACCATGAGCCACGGTGTAGTTTGTGCCATACAAGTCCATGAGGTCAGAGCTCCCCTCGGTGAGTGCCTTCTCCGAAGGGGACACAGTGTCCAGCTCCACAGACGGCAGCTCAGTGAGGCCATAGACAAAGGGACGGGCATCCTCCATGGTGGAGCTCTTCCAGAGAGCAGCTCCCTGCCTGACCAGCAAGCTTGGAGCCTATGGAATGCTCCTGTGGAAGGGGATGCTATGATGGGGACTGTGTCTCCTAGTAACGGCTCTGCCACAGAGTGTCACCGTTGCATGGGTTCTGCTGTCACCGTGATACCCCACAGAGGGCACCAGGGAGCAGGAAACCCCAATCCCACCTCCCCCAGGTCCCCCCAGCAGGGGTTTCAAAGGGACAGGAGGCAGCAATGAGCTGGCACATGGAATTCCATCACCTCCCTCCTGAACGCTGCCAAAGAGCAGAGCCCTGAGCTCACAGTGCAGTGGGAGCAGCCATGGCTTTATTCAGCATGAGCTGAGAGTCCGAAGCAGCTGCTGGAGGAGGAAGAGGAGGAGGATGAGGGCCCCAGGGGGGGCAGCAGCATCACTGTTGTGAATGGGGGGGCTCAAAGAGGTACTCCAGGTCCGGCTGCCGCAGCCTCTGCTCCCTGTTCTTGTTCTTGGCGAAGTCCCGCAGCTTGGCCATCACCTCGCTCTCAAACTCTGCTGGGGTGGGCTTTGCTTCTGGGGTACAGAGAGGAAAGGGCAGTAAAGGAAGGGCTGTGTCCTGTCCCCAGGCACCCACACTCCTCCCACCCGCGATGGGATGGGCAGGGCAGGGCAGGGGGGAGCTGATCCCTACCTGTGGCCCAGTAGTAGATGTCCCAGTCGTTACTGGGCTCGTTGATGAGGCGGTCGTAGAGGTTGAGCTGGTGCTCACTCATGTGGTGCAGGTTCTCCTTTGCAAAGAGGCTGCAGAGAGGAGGGGTGAGGATGCATTGGGATGACTGGAAGAAGAGCCAAGTTGGCAGCCAGCACCCAACACGGTGCCAGAAGACATGAAGGAGCTGGGCCAAAGGACCTCATCTCCATTAAACACTCCTCAAGTCCCAAAGCACAGCTGGCTGTGCCTTGTCTGTACATCCCAAAGGATTGCATACATCCTTCCCAAAGGATTACATACATCCCTCCCAAAGGATTACACACATCCTTCCCAAAGGATTACATACATCCTTCCCAAAGGATTACACACATCCTTCCCAAAGGATTACATACATCCTTCCCAAAGGATTACATACATCCTTCCCAAAGGATTTTGGCTCAAACATCAGCCAGGAGGTCCCTTACATGCCTCTGGCTCTGCCCCATCCTGTCCTGCAGCACTGGTCACTGCATCCAGCATGGACCAGAGCAAAGCTCTTGCAGTGATTTGTCCCACAGGTCAGCAGCCATCCTCCAAGCCATATCACATCTCCTGAGGTTGGATTCCAGCTGCGCACTGAGCTCCCCACCAAACACCTTCCTACAATGCTCAGGGCTCTTCATGGAATCCTGGAATCAGTTGGGTTGGAAAAGACCTTTAGGATCATCCAGTCCAACCATTCCCTAGCACCGACCCATGGCACTGAGGCCGTGTCTATGGGGTGTGTGAGCACTTGCAGGGCCGGTGCCTGCAGCCCTGCCCTGGGCAGCCTGTTCCAATGCCTGAGCACCCTCTGGGGCAGGAATTGTTCCTCAGCTCCATCTAAACCTGCCCTGGTGCAGCTCGAGGCCGTTTCCTCTTGTCCCATCCCTTGTTCCTTGGGAGCAGAGCCCAGCCCCTCCTGGCTCCATCCTCCTCTCAGTCACTCGTATGGAGCCATCAGGTCCCCCCTGAGCCTTCTCTTCTCCATCTGAACCCTGCAGCTCCCTCAGCCCTTCCCCATCTCTTGTGCTCCAGGCCCTGCTCCAGCTCCATTGCCCTTCTTTGGCCCCATCCAGCCCCTCTTAGGGTGAGGGGCCCAGAGCTGAGCACAGGATTGGAGCTGCAGCCTCAATCAGTGTCAATGTTACCTAAAAGCCTTCATGGAGCTCACCTCAAGCAGCTTTGCCCCCTTAGCTCTCCAGGGCTGATGTTCTCCCATCCCAGCCCTGTGTGCAGGGCACAAACTGTCAGGGCAGAGTATGGGGACACAGACACAAGGAGCAGGGATGCAGGACCAGCACCCACCACTCACCTGAGCAGGATGCAGTTCTCCAGCATCCCCCTCTTGCGGCTCTCATACAGCAGCCGGGCCCTCTTGGTCTCCAGAGGCTCATCCGGACGCTCCTGCCATGGGGGCAATGGGATCTCCAGTACATCCTTCCCGGATTCCGATGGTGAATCCCCTCTGTAGCCGCGCTGCAGCAGCCCTGGGGCCAGGCTCCGGCGGCACAGAGCCCCCATGGGCAGGGAGCAGAGCTGTGAGAGGGACAGGGATGGGGCAGGGGACGTCAGGCCTGGCACACACAGACCCCACAAAGCACTGCTGGCTACGACCCCCATCCCATACCCCCCCCGATCCTGCTGCTCCCATCACCTCCCATGTAATTCCCCAGACTCCGCTGTCCCCAGTCCCCCATTTATAACCCTTCAGAACCTCTTGCCCCCCCCATCTCCCATATAATCACCCCCATCCTACATACTTTCCTTCAGACCCCCTATATAACCCTCCCAGACACTCTTACCCCCCAACCCTCCATATAATGCCCTAAATGCTGCCCCTGACCCCCCATCTGTAACCTCCTGCCCCCCCAATCCCCCATATAACCCCCAGATACTGCCCTCGATGCCCTCATATAACCCCTCCCAGCCCCTCCTGCTCCATCCCACCTTATAAAGCCCCTCTTCCCCCCCCGACCTCCATTGAACCCCTCCCAGACACTGCTGACCTCGAAGCCTCCATCTAGGACACCCCAGACTCCCTTACCTCCCCCATATAAACTCCCCAAATGCTGCCTCCAGTCCCCCCCAACCCTGCTGGTCCCAACCCCCCCCGTACCCTGTTGTCCCTAAACCCTTACCCCCCATATAACCCCCTATATACTGCCCCTGACCCCCATCTAGAACCCCATAGACCCTGCTGCCCCCCCTAAACCCCAATATAACCCCGTAGACCCTGCTGCCCCCCCTAAACCCCAATATAACCCCTGAGACCCTGCTGCTCCACCAACCCCCCAAATGCTGTGGCCCAGACCATCCATAGCCCCGCAGACCCTCCTGCCCCCCCAAGCTCCTGCATCACCCCCCCAGATCCTGCAGTCCTTGATCCCCCATATAAGCCCCCAAACCCTTTTGCCCCCCACCCAACCAACCATATAACCCCACACAGAAACCGCCAGACCCTCCATATAACCCCACAGATAACCCTCCATATAAACCTCCATATAACCCCACATATAACCTTCCATATAACCCCACATATAACCTTCCATATAATCCTCCATATAACCCCACATGTAACCTTCCATATAACCCCCCATATAACCTCACATATAACCCCACATATAACCCCCCATATAACCTCACATATAACCTTCCATATAACCCTTCATATAACCCCACATATAACCCTCCCTATAACCTCACATATAACCCCACATATAATCCTCCATATAACCCCACATATAATCTTTCATACAACCCCACATACACACATACAAAACTCCCTATAACCCCACATAGAACCTTCCATATAACTCTCCATATAACCCCATATATAACCTTCCATATAACCCTCCATATAACCCCATATATAACCCTACATATAACCTTCCATATAACCCCACATATAACCCTCCCTATAACCTCACATATAACCCCACATATAATCCTCCATATAACCCCACATATAATCTTTCATACAACCCCACATACACACATACAAAACTCCCTATAACCCCACATAGAACCTTCCATATAACCCTCCATATAACCCCATATATAACCTTCCATATAACCCTCCATATAACCCCATATATAACCCTACATATAACCTTCCATATAACCCCACATATAACCCTACATATAACCTTCCATATAACCTCCCCAGACCCTCCCCCCCCATCCCCTACAGAACCTCCCCAGACTCTCACACCCCCCAACCACCCATAGACCTCTCCATATAACACACACACCCCAAACACAGGACCCTCAGCCCCATTTATACCCCCCCCCCGCTATCCCCAGCCCCATATAACCCTGACCCCCCGATCCCCCCCACACCCCACAGGCCTCCCTTTACCCCCTCCCCTCACCCTGCCGGCCGCCATGTCTCCACAGGGCCGCTCTACCCGAGCGGGAGGACCAACTCTATAACCCCCGGTAGCGGTGGAGGACCCAGCAGGGGAGGGGGGCGGCGGAAGGAGGCGTGTCCAGAACCGGAAGGGGCGGGGCGTGTCGCGGCGGCGCTGGCGGTGGCGGTGAGCGCGTTGGGCGCGCGCGCTCGGGGCCTGCGGGCGGAAACGGGAGGGGGGAGGGGCATGAACCGGACCGGGATGGGGGAGGGGGGGGGGGGGGGGGGGGGAACGGAACCGGTTTCCCCTCCCCCCCCCCCTCCTTTAGTCCCCCCCCCTCCGGTTCCACCCGCCCGTTATGGCGGTGTCGGCCCCGGTGGTGTGAGGGAGGCCTCAGTGTGTGAGGAGGGGTGGGAGGTACCATAGAGACGGGATGGGGGGGGGGGGGACCCGGTGGGTGTCGCCCCCTTTTGTGGGGGGGGTTGGGGGTAACGGGGCCACGTGTGTCCCCCCCCCCGGGGATCGAGGTGGGTTTGTCCCGTTCAAGGGATGCTGTAGGGAATGGGGGGACCCTGATCCCATAGGGAAAGGGGGGGTACAAAGGGGGTCGCTGATGGGTTCCCCCCCCCCCAGCAGTGCTCATCCCGACCTCCCGGTGCTCGAGGAGATCGAGGTGGGTTTGTCCCGTTCAAGGGATGCTGTAGGGAATGGGGGGACCCCGATCCCATAGGGAAAAGGGGGGGTACAAAGGGGGTCGCTGATGGGTTCCCCCCCCCCCCCGCAGTGCTCATCCCGACCTCCCGGTCCCATCCCGGGCTCCTGCGCTGCTCCTGCCTCTGGAAGGATGTCGGAGGGGGTGGATCTGATTGATATCTACGCTGATGAGGAGTTCAACCAGGTGAGAGGACGCACATCCCTATTCCCAATGGGAAAAGCACTGGAAGCAGCAGCATCCAGCTCCTTACATGGGATCGCTTCCTATGGATGGACCCATTGGGTGCTGGGAACACCTTGAGCTGAGGCAGAAGATGCGACCGGGAAGGGGTAGTCCAGCATCAAGGAGTTCCTATGGGGAGAATCCACCAGGAATGGTCCTAAATCCTGGTGGGTTTCACACAAAGTGGCTTGGGATGGAGGGTTAGGGTTAGGGTTAGGTTAGCTTAAAGCTAGGGTTAGGGTTAGGTTAGGGTTAGGTTAGCTTAAAGCTAGGGTTAGGTTAGGGTTAGGTTAGCTTAAAGCTAGGGTTAGGGTTAGGTTAGGGTTAGGGTTAGAGTTAAGTTAGCTTAAAGCTAGGGTTAGGGTTAGGTTAGCTTAAAGCTAGGGTTAGGGTTAGGTTAGGGTTAGGGTTAGAGTTAAGTTAGCTTAAAGCTAGGGTTAGGGTTAGGTTAGCTTAAAGCTAGGGTTAGGGTTAGGTTAGGTTAGCTTAAAGCTCCTCCAGTTCCAACCCCCTGCTATGGACAGGGACACGTTCCCCTGGCACCCAGTGTTTGGGAGGGGGAGGCAGGGTCTGTATGGGATCCTTTGCCAGGGAAGTGCTGAGGAAGGATGGAAAGAGGGGGATGGAGCATGAGCCCGTTTGGAGAAGTGAGAAATCCCAATGGGAAGAGGCTCTGCCAGGGAATGGTGCAGGGAAGGGACCTGCCCAGGTGCCACCTTCTCCCACCTTGGGGTTTCCTGGGAATGTTGGTTAGGAGTGATGGAGAAGGAGAGTGAGGGACTGTTGGGAAAGGAGATTTGGGGGGATTCAGGGATGCGGGAGAGCAAACATGGATATGGATACTTGGAGGTTAGAAACTGCTGTGGAGCAGCCAAGGAGGGAAGTGGGAATGAACTGGAGGGAGGAAGGGAATCCCTGGGAGCTCCTGGAGGGCTGGAGAGGAGCTGAGGGTGAGGAATCTGTTGTTCCAAGGAATTATTCCTGCTGTGTTGGGAAAAGCAGGATGATGGAAGCAGTGTTAAGGCCCTGGGAGCAGAGAGGGCTCTGCTCTGAGCTGGATGTGACACTGCCAAACTATGGGATCCTCACTAGGAGGGTGGCTTGTAAAGTGAATTCTTGCCTGGATGCTCTCTGACTCCCAAATACTGCATCATTCCTCAATAATCCCTGGAATAATCCCAGTTCTCTGTGCGTGAAGCTATCTAGTGATGGGGCTGGGACCAAATGGGAGTGCTCTGGTTTAGGAATAACCTCAGTTTGAATGGGTTTATGTAGTTTGCTTTGAAAAGCATTAGGAAATGGGCATGCCTGGGGGTACCCAATCCCATCTGGATTTGGGAGCAGAGGGAATAGCTGCGGGATTACAGGTGAAAGGATTTAATGGGAGAGCTGTGCTGCTGCTCCATGGATGCTCTGTAGAGATGGGCAGGTCCTGCCTGTGCCTGCAGGTAGGGTTTCCCATGAAGCTCCTCCGGAGTGGGAATGGTGATGGAAGCAGTGGCCTCAGTTGACATGGGAATGTTTACTGGAATGCTGAGAGGTCTCGGATGCATTTGCTCTGGTGCTGGTCAAGCCTCCGGGATCTTTAGGAGTGAAGAGGAGCAGCACTGGGAGGAGGATGGAGCAATCCCAGCTGCACAGCAGGGAAAGCTTTACCTGGAGGGGCTGGAGCATTGGAGACTCCCCCAAGTAGATGGTGGCTTCTTGGAGCTGGAGGTGATCCTTGAGCACCTCAGGTTGTGCCACAGCAGGAAGGAACCGGAGTTCATCCATGGGATCAAAGTGCAATGGGAAGGTGCAGTGGTTGCCCTGGGGCACACACAGCAGGGATGCTGGTGTGGTTCCACATCCCATGGAACAACATGGGAATGCTGCTGATGGTGCTCGGATTCAGCCTCAGGGGACCTCACAGGGTGTGTGTGTGCTGAGCTGGGCTTTATGGCAGCAGTGAAGGTGTTAGGGATGGAAGGAGCTTCCCAGCACTGATGCTCTGCAAGCCTGATGTGATGCCAAGGGCAGAGAGCAGCAGGATGGGCTTTGGGTTCTTCAGCACCATCAGGCTGTGGGCATTGGCTCTTTGGCTCTCAGCACAGCCTGGACACTGTGTCCTGCAGTGTTCTCCTGGAGAAACTGCCTGGCTGCATGGGGTCTGTGCTGGGTAAAGCACTGGCTGCATGGGTCTGTGCTGGGTAAAGCACTGGCTGCATGGGTTCTGTGCTGGGTAAAGCACTGGCTGCATGGGTTCTGTGCTGGGTAAAGCACTGGCTGCATGGGTTCTGTGCTGGGTAAAGCACTGGCTGCATGGGGTCTGTGCTGGGTAAAGCACTGGCTGCATGGGTCTGTGCTGGGTAAAGCACTGGCTGCATGGGTTCTGTGCTGGGTAAAGCACTGGCTGTATGGCAGAGCCCAGAGAGTGGTGCTGAGCGGGGTCACATCCGCTTGGGCACTGGGGGTGCCCCCCAAGGGCTCGTGTTTGGTGTCCTCATTGATAGTCTGGATGAGGGGATGGAGGCCACACTTGGCCACTTTGCAGGTTGGGAGGCTCTGCAGAGGGATGTGTCCAGGCTGGATCCATGGGAGCTCCACCAGGGCTCAGTGCTGGAACGCTCCAGGCTTGGGAAGCTGCTCATGGCAAAGGAGCTGATGGAGCCGAGCAGGAGCAGCCGGAGCCCAGGCAGCCAAGGAGCCCCCAGCATCCTGGCCTGCACCAGCACCAGTGCAGGAACAGGGCAGGGATCGGGCCCCTGTGCTGGGCACTGGGGAGGCTGCAGCTCCAATCCTGTGCTCAGCTCTGGGCCCCTCACTGCAAGAGAGACCTTGAGGGGCTGGATGGGGCCAGAGAAGGGCAATGGAGCTGGAGCAGGGCCTGGAGCACAAGAGATGGGGAAGGGCTGAGGGAGCTGCGGGGTTCAGATGGAGAAGAGAAGGCTCAGGGGGGACCTGATGGCTCCCTACAAGTGCCTGCAGGAGGATGGAGCCAGGAGGGGCTGAGCTCTGCTCCCAAGGAACAAGGGATGGGACAAGAGGAAACAGCCTCAAGCTGCACCAGGGCAGGTTTAGATGGAGCTGAGGAACAATTCCTGCCCCAGAGGGTGCTCAGCCATTGGAACAGGCTGCCCAGGGCAGGGCTGCAGGCACCGGCCCTGCAAGTGCTCACACACCCTATAGATAAAGCCTCAGTGCCATGGGGCAGGGGTGGCCTTGGCAGGGCTGGGAATGGTTGGACTGGATGAGCTTGAAGGGCTTTCCCAACCTGGTTGCTTCCATGATTAAAGGGGAGCATTTACAGAGATCCCAGCAGAACCCTAAACTCTCCCAAGCTGCAGCATCCCCATAGGAGCACAGCTGAGGAATTCTCTGCCTCCCTCTGCTTTTGGTCTCAACTTTCTGCAACTTCCAGGCAGGAATCTTCCAACCTTGGGCCGTGTCCAAAGCTCTTGGAGTAGGGGTAGGAGTGTGTGAGGGGGATTAAGCAAACAGCAGATCTGGGTTGGGGAGTAGGAAAACACAGCTCCCTGTTGGAGTTCTTGTGACCTGTTTATCAGCTCTGCAGCTCAAAGAGCTGGATGGGAACGTTACATCTGCCTTGGAAATGGGTGTTCATGCTGAGAAGGGGCTTGGGGGGAAGATGGACAGGATGAGAGTGTTGGTGGGGCAGGAGAAGGCTCCTGAAGGGGAGACCCCAGAGCAGCTCCAGTGCCTAAAGGGGCTGCAGGAAAGCTGGAGAGGGGCTTGGGACAAGGGCCTGTAGGGACAGGCCAAGGGGAATGGCTTGAACCTGCCCAAGAGAGGGGAGACTGAGCTGAGCTCTGAGGCAGAAGCTGTTCCCTGGGAGGGTGCTGAGGTGCTGGCACAGGGTGCCCAGAGGAGCTGTGGCTGCCCCATCCCTGGCAGTGCTCAAGGCCAGGTTGGACACAGGGGCTTGGAGCAGCTGCTCCATGGGAAGGGGTTGGGGCTGGAGCTGGATGGGGTTTAAGTTCCCTTCATCCCAACCCAGGCTGAGATTCCATCAAAATGGTTTTATCTTTGTGTTTCCATGACCTAAGTGCTTTTGGCTGAGCACCTCCCTCCCTTCACCCCCTGTTTTAGCTGTACCATTCCCTGAGCATCACAGCACAGGCAATTTAACCTCCTCATGCCCTTTGCAGGGATAATACTCCCCAAACTGCCCTTGGATCCCTGGCATTACAGATGTGGGAGCAAATCCTCAGTGCTCCTCTGCTTACCCAGGACCCACAGACCCTGCTGTAGTAACGTGCAGCACGCAAGGATGCTCAGCACACACTGAACCCGTTCGTCTGGAGCCCTGTAGTAAACACAGCACCCGCATTAAATATAGCCTGGAACAGAGTGGGAATGTGGGATCGGGAGGCAGAGCCAGGATGTTGGAGTTCCCAGCTCGGTGCATCTGTGTGTGCACACGGTGCTGGTGGCCCTCAGAGCGCTCACTGTGGGGCTCTATGGGGCAGAGAGGGTTTGAGGCTGGGTTGGATGCACCTGCCATGGGGCAAGAGGCTCGTGCATTGAGGGCTGCATCATGGATCTCTTGCTGGTCCTTAGGAAAGGTGAATTCCTTCCTGGTAGCTCCCAAAGGAGTGAGTTGGGTCTTGTCTCATTGCTCAGCACAGGCTGATAGAGTTCTCTGCTTGAATGAGCTCTGCTGGGGCTCAGCGGGTGGGAAAGCAAAAGGGTTGTAGTTTAGGGGAGGAAAAGCAATGCAAAGCTTCATGGTTCTGCTGCATGGGGTGTTCCTCCATTCTCCACCTCTTTCCATGTTAAAAGTGCTCCAGGGTTATGCCAGCATCACAAAGCAGAGCCCATCACCCCATCTTTGGGGTACCAGTAACCCCATTGCTGGGGACAGGAGGTGTTGATCCCCTTGTTGTGGGGCTTGTGGTAATGTTTGGCTGGGCTGGACCGGAGCTGCTGGAGTGAGGCCAGAGGAGGCCATGGAGCTGCTCCCATAGGAGCCAGGCTGAGAGAGCTGGGCTGGGGCAGCCTGGACAAGAGAAGGCTCCTGAAGGGGAGACCCCAGAGCAGCTCCAGTGCCTAAAGGGGCTGCAGGAAAGCAGGAGAGGGGCTTGGGACAAGGGATGTAGGGACAGGCCAAGGGGAATGGCTTGAACCTGCCCAAGAGAGGGGAGACTGAGCTGAGCTCTGAGGCAGAAGCTGTTCCCTGGGAGGGTGCTGAGGCGCTGGCACAGGGTGCCCAGAGAAGCTGTGGCTGCCCCATCCCTGGCAGTGCTCAAGGCCAAGTTGGACACAGGGGCTTGGACCGTCCTGCTCTATAGGAAGGTGCTGAGCAGGACCAGCACTGGGCACACACAGACTTTCTCCCCCCACAGGACTCAGAGTTCAGCAGTGCAGACCAGATGGACCTGTACGATGATGTCCTGGCTGTCAGCTCCCAGCCCCCCGAGAGCCGCAGCTCCGAACCCCCCCCCGAGATCCGTCAGGAGCCGTCCCCCAAGCCCCACAGCAAGGCCCCGGCCATCCTATACACCTACAGTGGGCTGCGCAACAAGAGGGCTGCTGTCTACGTGGGCAGCTTCTCCTGGGTGAGTGCACTGGGGGTATGGGGGGGTCCAGTTTGGGTGTCTTGTAGTGGGGATGGGGATGGGGAGGTTCAGACCCCACACACATACACACACCAAGGGGCTCTTTGGAGGTGTGGGTCCTCAATGGGGTGGTTTGAGTTTGGGAGCAGCTCTGTGGGGCTTGGGATCCAGCCTAAGCAGGAGGATGGTGCCTTCAGGCTCTTCTTGGGGCTGTATGGATGAGGCCCCTTCTCCTTGATGGCAGCTCTGGAATGCTGTGTGTTATCCAGACCTCTGGTGCCCAGAGCCTGTATCAGGCTGGAGGTTGATTGTAAACCCCACACAGGGCTCTGAGGGTGTCCTGCACCTGGCTTAGCTGGGGGGACACACACACAGACACTATGGGGTGACAAGAGCTGACCCCAGCATCTCTCCCTCCCCTCAGTGGACAACTGACCAGCAGCTGATCCAAACCATCCGCTCTGTTGGTGTCTATGATGTGGTGGAGCTGAAGTTCGCCGAGAACCGAGCCAATGGCCAGTCCAAAGGGTGAGAACTGGGGCACAACGAGGAGAGGGGGGGGGGATCCAGGTCCTCAGCCCCACATCCATTGCGGTGAATGGGGCAGACGATGCTTTTCCCACCGGGATAAGGAGGAGGAGGGATGTGGGACACACAGAAGCACTCAGCCCCAGTTTGGCCTTCCCCACAGGTACGCAGAGGTGGTGGTTGCCTCTGAGAACTCAGTGCACAAGCTGCTGGAGCTGCTGCCTGGCAAGATGCTCAACGGGGACAAGGTGGAGGTGAGGTTGGCCACCCGACAGAACCTGTCCCAGTTCGAGGCCCAGGCTCGCAAACGTGAGTGTGGGGCACAGGCATGAGGTGGGAGGTTGGGGGGGGTCTCCACACTGCAGCGCTGTCAGCCTGAGCCCACCAACACCTTCATGGTCAGGAGGGGGGGGAACAGTGCCAGGAGCCTCTGGGGGTTGTTTCCTGTTGCTGCTGAGTCTGCTTAGATCCTGACCCGAGTCTTTATGATCCCCTTTTTAGGTGCTCCCACACTGCGAAGATCCCTCGTAGCCTCCTCCTCCTCCTCTCCAAACTGAATGGGCTTAAGCTCTTCAGCCTATCAACATAGCTAAGACCCTCCATATCTAGTAGTAGCTCTTCCTCTGGATCTCCTCCAGACCTTGTCCATCCCTGCGGAGGTAAGGTGCCCATCACTGGACACAGGATTCCAGCTGGGGCCCGGCCGTGGGGCTTTCTACAATGGCAATAGGTGGTCCTCGCCTCACCCCGCAGCGATGTGACGCCCCAGCCCCGGTGCTGGGGGGCTCTGCTGGACCCACAGGGACTCTTTGGGCAGGAGGAGGTCTTGGCCAGCTCTGCTCCCTGTAGATCCTATTGCACACAAGGAGAACCTATTTCTTCCTAAGCACCCTGGCACGGTTGCAGCTTCCTTCCTTCAGCTCCATGGAGCTCCATGGCAGCACTGGGTGCCCACCAGGCCCCAGTGTTCCAGCCTGGCCCCATGGGCCTCGCCATGGCACGGCCTCGCTCCCATGAAGCCTCCACAGTGCTTGGCTTGATGGGCAGCAGAGCCTGGTGGGGGGAGCAGTGGCTCCCCCATAGGGACCCAACAGCAGCCTCATCCTCACAGCCTCTTTGGGACACAGCAGAGGTTCCTGGTCCTCAACCCCACGTTCTCCTTCCTCCAGCAGCCCCATTGCTCTCAGACATGGGTTCTGTCCCCCCATGTTCCTTTCTGGATCTCTCCATGGGCTGTTCCATCTCTTCAGGGCCCCAGTGACCTCTCTGCTGGGGACCCTTCTCTTGGGGCTTTTGGCTTCTGGCCTTGGAACCCCCTTTGCTCAATGGCACCGGGAGCTGCTCCCACCTTGGAGGCACATGGAAGTGGAGGCTACGTGTGGCTGCGGCCGGATCTTGCTCTGGGCCCCTCTCCCAGGGCTGAGGGAGAGGATGCTCCTTGCACCGGTCCCTATGGGGTGGGGAGGAAGAGGAGGAGCCCTCCAGGACCCACACATGCTCTGCCTGTTGCTCACAGCTCTTTCCCATCCCATTTCCAGGTGTGCCTCCCAGGGCCCATTCCCGGGATTCCGTGGACTCCGTGGATGGCAGAGCCACCCCAACAGAGAACGCTCTGCCCGCAGCCCGCCCGGATAAACCCCCTTCGGTCCTCCCCTTCTTCAACCGCCCCCCAACCGCCCTGCCCCTTATGGGGCTGCCCCCTCCACCGATGCCACCGCCCCCCCCCTTGTCCTCTGGCTTCGGTGTCCCCCCGCCCCCCCCCGGCATCCACTACCAGCATCTCATGCCCCCCCCGCCTCGACTGCCCCCACACCTCGCGGTGCCCCCCCCGGGGGCTGTGCCCCCTGCCCTACACCTCAACCCTGCCTTCTTCCCCCCCCCCAACGCGGCGCTGGGTCCTCCACCGGACACCTATGGCAAGGCCATGGCTCCCTACAACCACAGCAGGTGAGGAGGATGAAGGGGGGGTTCTATGGGGTGCAATGGGGATGGGGGGGGGGGGATTTGCTGAGCCCCCCCCTTGTCTCTTGTGCAGCCGAGAGCTGGGCCCCCCACCCGCCCCAGTGAGTGAAGGGGAGTTTGAGGAGATCATGAACAGGAACAGGGCCATCTCCAGCAGCGCCATATCCAAGGCAGTGTCCGGCGCCAGCGCAGGTACCGGTGACCATGTCCCTATAGGTTCCCCCCCCAAACCTTACCCCATGGTGGCTTTGCCCACCCCATAACCTCACTCTTTCCCCCCCCCCCAGGTGACTACAGCGATGCCATAGAGACCCTCCTGACGGCCATTGCTGTCATCAAGCAGTCGCGTGTGGCCGGTGATGAGCGGTGCCGGGTCCTCCTCTCGTCCCTCAAGGATTGCCTGCATGGCATCGAGGCCAAGTCCTACAGCACCGGCGCCAGCGGCAGCTCCTCCAGGTGCCACCAGGATGGGAGGTGCCCTGGGCTTGGATTCGTTGTGGCCCATTGTGGGGTCGTGGAATGGGGTGGGATGAAGGGAGCTTAAAGCTCCTCCAGCTCCAACCCCAACCGCTTCCCATGGAGCAGCTGCTCCAAGCCCCTGTGTCCAACCTGGCCTTGAGCACTGCCAGGGATGGGGCAGCCACAGCTTCTCTGGGCACCCTGTGCCAGCGCCTCAGCACCCTCACAGGGAACAGCTTCTGCCTCAGAGCTCAGCTCAGTCTCCCCTCTCTTGGGCAGGTTCAAGCCATTCCCCTTGGCCTGTCCCTACATCCCTTGTCCCAAGCCCCTCTCCAGCTTCCCTGCAGCCCCTTAGCATCCTCATAGTGAAGAATTCCTTCCTTACATCCAATCTGGATCCCCTGTTTCAGTCTGAACCCATCACCCCATGTCTTATCACTCCCATCCCCAATGCAGAGCCCCTCTCAGCATCCTTGTATCCCCATCAGACACACTGGAAGCTGCTCTGAGCTCTCCACGCAGCTTCTCTTCTCCAGGCTCCACAGCCCCAGTATTCCCAGCCTGGCTCCATCCAGGAGCTGCTCCAGCCCCTGAGCATCCTCATGGCCTCTGGCCTGGCACCAGCAGCTCCATGTCCTGATGCAGAGGACCCCAGAGCATCACAAGTCCTTCCCTTCCCTGTGTTCCCAGGAAGCGGCACCGATCCCGGGAACGCTCTCCCAGCCGGTCCCGGGACAGCAGCCGGCGGCACCGGGATGTGCTCCACAGCGAGGACAGGCACGAGGACTACTTCCAGGATCGGAACCGGGAGCACGAGCGGCATCGGGACAGGGACAGAGAGCGGGACCGGCACCACTGAGAGAGGTGAGGGGGGTTCCCGAGGTGCTGGGATCCACATGGAATGGGTTGGGATGCAGGGAGCTTAAAGCTGCTCCAGCTCCAACCCCTTCCATTGGAGCAGCTCTCAGTCAGGAGCAGGATGAAGCCATTCCCGTTGTCCTCATTGACCATCCCAAGCCTTCCTCTGACCCCTCTGCTCCTCTTCCCCACAGGAATCTGGCAGGAAGTGGTTTTTAATGGACTCGGATCTCTCCCCTCACCCAGGAGGCTGCTCCAGCCTCCCACCCCATCCCAGCTCCATCCGGACACCCCAGGAAAGCTGTGGAGCATCCCGACAGCCAGGCCTCCCACCGACACCTCGTGGCCTTGGGGCCGGAGCCCCTGCTCCCTGCTGCTTCCCAGAGGGAATGGCAGCATCCGGCTCAGCCTGCTCTGCTCCACGGACACTCGGACCCAAAGAGAAATGGTGCTTTTCCTTCCATGGAGGGAGGCTGTGCTGGGAAGGGGATGGATCCTTCCCGGGGTGCACGGATCCCACTCCATGCTTGGGGTTGCTGGAAGCGGTACCAGGGGCTCCCCAGCCTCCTGCCCCACATCCTATGGGGGTGTCCGTGTCCCCATTGCCAGCACAGGCCCCCATGCTGCTCCTTTCCCCCCTTATCCTCCCTGCTCAGCCTAGGAGGGCTGGGATGGGGGGGCTGGAGCAGAGCCTGGGGTCACCCCTTCCCTCTGCCCCACATTCCAGGGCTCTCCTGCAGCACCTTCCTTGTTTTAGAGGAAGAGGAGGCAGCAGGGCAGGATGCGACCCCCCCCCCCCAGGATGTGCACCCTCCCTTATCCCCCCAACCACCCTTCAATGGGGCAGGGGGGGATGTTCCCTATACCCAAGGGGGCTGCCCCTCTCTCCAGGCTGTGTGGGGCTCCCAAGGGAAGCACCCAAGAAGGGCCGGGGCTCTGGAGGTCTTTTTACATTGAAATGACCCCAAAACAGCCTAAAAAACACCCCCCCCCCACCATTAAGGGAGGTACCAGGAGGCTTCCGGATGCTTTTGGTTTTCTACTTAATGCCCCATTTGTAGGTTTCTTCCCCTATAGTGGAGGGAGGGATGGGGGGGACACCAGGAAGGTGAGGGCAGAGCGAGGCCCCTATGAGGCAGCAGAGCCCCTATGAGGCAGCAGAGCCCCTATGAGGCAGCAGAGCCCCTATGAGGCAGCAGAGCCCCTATGAGGCAGCAGAGCTCACAGGGACTCCAGAGACAGAGGTTTGGGGTTTGTCCTTTTCTTTTCTGATAGGTTGGAAATTGTGGAATAAACTTGGCTGACGTTGTCAATCTTTTACATGGGGCTGGAGGGCTCTTCCCTTGGGGTCTGTTGTGGAAGCAGGGAATGGGGTGGGGTGGAAAGGACCTAAAGATCATCCAGTTCCAATCCCAATACCTTCCACTGGAGCAGCTGCTCCAAGCCCCTGTGTCCAACCTGGCCTTGAGCACTGCCAGGGATGGGGCAGCCACAGCTTCTCTGGGCACCCTGTGCCAGCGCCTCAGCACCCTCCTAGTGAAGGATTCCTTCCTTACATCCAATCTGGATCCCCCCTGTTTCAGTCTGAATCCATCCCCCTTGTCCTATCCCTACAGTCCCTGATGCAGAGTCCCTCTCCAGCATCCCTGTATCCCCCTTCAGACACTGCAAGCTGCTATGAGCTCTCCATGGAGCCTTCTCCAGGCTGAGCACCCCCAGTATTCCCAGCCTGTCTCCATCCAGGAGCTGCTCCAGCCCCTGAGCATCCTCGTGGCCTCCTCAGGACTTGTTCCAACAGTTCCATGTCCTTTTTATGCTGAGGACACCAGAACTGCACACAATGCTCCAGGTGAGGTCTGACAGAGCAGAGCAGAGGGGCAGGATCACCTCCTTTGACCTGCTGGTCACACTCCTTTGGATGCAGCCCAGGATACGGTTGCTTTCTGGGCTCAAGCACACACTGAACCCCACTCCTGTTCACTTCCTCATCCCCCAACACCCCCAAGTGGTCCTCAAGCTGCTCTGCATCACTTCACCCACCCTACATCAGTGCCTGGCATTGCCCTGACCCAGGTATAGGACCTTGCACTGCCTGGGAGGTGATGGAAGCCATAAAGGGGTTTGGAGCACTTTAAATCTGCTGTGGTGAGTGGGAAGTGGTGGCTGGGGACTGATGGGCTCATTCTGCCTCTCCAAGCAGGCTCAGAGCTGGAAGCCCAAAGGGCTGGGATGGGGCTGGGGGTGATGGGGGGGACCCAAGTGCTCAGGCACCAGGTAAAAATAACCATTTATTGGAAAATAGGGAATTCTTGTGAGAAGGTAGCAAAAAAATAGGAATTCTCTGTACCTGGAGCTGCTGTGCTCATCCTGGGGGGCAGCGGGGGGGGGCTGATGGACAGACACCCAACTGAGGGTGCTGAGCACCCAGTGCCTCCTGCAGCCCGTCCTTTGGCACAGGGCCTCAGTATGAATCCGTGCTGCAGAGAAGGGAAGCAAGAACAGGGATGTGTGAGTGCCAAAGGGGCTTGGAAGCCCGGAATTCCATATGGAATGGCCTGGAAGGGATACCTGGAGAAGGAGATGAGTGCCAGGATGCCCAGCAGCAGCTCCAGGGCGTAGAAGAGGAGGAGGATGGCGTTGAGGATGGCTTCGAGGCGCAGGGCATAGGTCTGCAGCAGCAGGTAATACACTGCCATGACTGCCGCTGGCACTGTCAGGGCCAGGCTGATGCAGAGGGGAACCTTCCGCTGGCACAGGTTGCCCTTGGAGCCTGGGGTGGTGATGGGGGGGGTGGTTGTGGGTCCCATGGGGTGTCAGTAGGACTTGGAGCCATGGAATGGGGTGGGATGAAGGAGCTTAAAGCTGCTCCAAGCCCAACCCCTTCCACTGGAGCAGCTGCTCCAAGCCCCTGTGTCCAACCTGGCCTTGAGCACTGCCAGGGATGGGGCAGCCACAGCTTCTCTGGGCACCCTGTGCCAGCGCCTCAGCACCCTCCCAGGGAACAGCTTCTGCCTCAGAGCTCAGCTCAGTCTCCCCTCTCTTGGGCAGGTTCAAGCCATTCCCTTTGTCCCATCCCTGCATCCCATGTCCCACCCCTCATGCCCTGTCCCATCCCTGCATCCCCTGTCCCATCCCGCATCCCATGTCCCACCCCTCATCCCCTGTCCCATCCCTGCATCCCCTGTCCTATCCCTTCATCCCCTGTCCCATCCCTGCATCCCCTGTCCCATCCCTCCTCCCTTTGTCCCATCCCTGCATCCCATGTCCCACCCCTCATGCCCTGTCCCATCCCTGCATCCCCTGTCCCATCCCTGCATCCCTTGTCCCATCCCTCATCCCCTGTCCCATCCCTCATCCCCTGTCCCATCCCTGCATCCCTGTCCCATCCCTCATCCCCTGTCCCATCCCTCATCCCCTGTCCCATCCCACATCCCTTCTCCCATCCCTGTATCCCTTATCCCATCCCTCATCCCAATCCCTCCCATCTCTCACCGAAGCAGATTCTCGTGGCCTCGGTCCCCAGGTACATGCAGAGCAGCAGCACGTCCAGCACCAGGTTGGTGACCGGATAGGGCAGCAGCAGCACTGCGGGCACAGCCACGGCTGCATCCGGGGGGGGCACCGGGGGGGGCACCGGGGGTACCGGAGCCGGTGGGGGGGGGGCAGACACCGGGGGGGCACCGGGGGTACTGGAGCCGGTTGGGGGGGGGGGGGGGGGGGCAGACACCTGGGGTACCGTTGGGGGGGGGCAGGCAGCGGGGGTACCGGAGCCGGTGGGGGGGGGGGGGGGGGGGGCACGGGGGGTACCGGAGCCGGTTTGGGGTGGGGGCAGGCAGCGGGGGTACCGGAGCAGGTTTGGGGGGGGGGAGGCACCGGAGGTACCGGAGCCGGTGGGGTGGGGGGGGGGCAGGTACCGGGGGTACCGGAGCCGGTTTGGGGGGGGGACGACAGGCACCGGGGGTACCGGAGCCGTGGGGGGGGGGGGGGGCAGGCACCGGGGGTACCGGAGCCGGTTGGGGGTGGGGCACCGTGGGTACCGGAGACGGTTTGGAGGGTGGGGGGGGCAGGCACCGGGAGTACCGGAGCCGGTTGGGGGGTCTCACCCTTGTAGACGAAGACGAAGGCCTCCAGCAGGAAGTAGGTCGCACTGTACCAGCCGTTGAGGAACAGCAGCACCTGCAGCGGGGCCGAGGAGCGCTGCCGGCCTGCGGGCACACGGCACCGGGCAGCGGGGAACGGGGCCGGCTCCGGCCGCTACGAGCACCGGGGCCCTCCGGAGCCCTCCGGTCCCGGCCCCACACTCACCCCTGGGCGCCATCTTCCATCGCCATGGAAACCGCCGCCCTCCTCCTTGTCCGCTCCTGCCGGGCTCTCTATGGTCTTGGAGGACTTAGGGGGCCGCGAGTTCGAGTCCCGCAGCCGGCAATTGGGGATAGAACCACGAAAGGGTTTGGGTTGGAAAGGATCTTGGGATCATCCAGTTCCGATCCCTGCCGTGGGCACGGACACATCACACTGATCCAAAGGAGTGTGACCAGCAGGTGAAGGAGGTGATCCTGCCTCTGCTCTGCTCTGTCAGACCTCACCTGGAGCATTGTGTGCAGTTCTGGTGTCCTCAATGTAAAAAGGACATGGAACTGTTGGAGCAAGTCCAGAGGAGGCCACGAGGATGATCAGGGGCTGGAGCAGCTCCTGTATGGAGACAGGCTGAGAAAGTTGGGGCTGTTCAGCCTGGAGAAGAGAAGCTGCATGGAGTGCTCAGAGCAGTTTCCAGTATCTGAAGGGGCCTACAGGGATGCTGGTGAGGGACTGTTCATTAGGGACTGTAGTGATAGCACAAGGGGTAATGGGTTGAAACTCAAACAGCAGAGGTTTAGACTGGATCTAAGGAGGAAATTCTTTACTGTGAGGGTGCTGAGGCACTGGAATGGGTTGCCCAGGGAGGTGGTGAATGCTCCATCCCTGGCAGTGTTCAAGATGAGGTTGGACAGAGCCTTGGGTGATATGGTTTAGTGTGAGGTGTCCCTGCCCATGACAGGGGGGTTGGAACTGGATGATCTTAAGGTCATTTCCAACCCAACTGTTCTATGGTTCTATGATTGTATGGCACCCAAACTTCATGGTGATGGGGGGGGAACACCGGGTGTTCTCTCTGCTGCAGGGTGGGCACTGCCCCATTATAGGGCTGGAAACACAGCAAGGAGCTGGGAAAAGTGTAGGGAATGATATTGGGGTGCAGAGAGTGAATGGGAAGGAGGGAAGAGCCCAGAGCAAGGGGGGGATCAGCATTGGAAAACACAGCTCATTTATTTCTTTACTAATTACAAAACCACTTGAGTCCCAGCAAGGGATGCGGCTGCATCCTGATGCACAGTGGGATGCAGATGAGCATTCCCATTGGCTCCTGGCATCCACCTGAGGTGCTGGTACCAGTGAGGACGGAGAGGCTGAGGTGGAGCTGCCCCACTGGGAACCAGGAGGTGCTGAGGAGCCGGAGGGGAACCATCAGCCCCGGAACTGCTCAAACTCCTTACGCAGCCATAGGGAGTCCTGGTAGAAGAGGGGATCCCCCAGATGCACTGCAGTCCTCTTGTAGAAGTAGCAGTAGAGCACGGCCGCTGTGGGAGGGAGGAAGAGGAGTGTGAGGGTGAGCACCCACCTTCATCCCCAGGAGCACCCCAAAAGCAGAAGGACCCCAGCAGGGCTCTGTGAGCCCCAGGCTTACCCAGGCGCTGGAACACAAAGAGGGTCTGGAGGCCTTCGGTCCACACGAAGCGGCTGGAGTCGCGCCAGCGCAGGTTCTGGGCATGGACAGGAGTGAAGGCATGGAATGGGGTGGGATGAAGGAGCTTAAACCCCATCCAGCTCCAATCCCAACCCCTTCCACTGGAGCAGCTTGCTCCAAGCCCCTGTGTCCAACCTGGCCTTGAGCACTGCCAGGGATGGGGCAGCCACAGCTTCTCTGGGCACCCTGTGCCAGCGCCTCAGCACCCTCCCAGGGAACAGCTTCTGCCTCAGAGCTCAGCTCAGTCTCCCCTCTCTTGGGCAGGTTCAAGCCATTCTCCTTGGCCTGTCCCTACATCCCTTGTCCCAAGCCCCTCTCCAGCTTTCCTGCAGCCCCTTCAGGCACTGGAGCTGCTCTGGGCTCTCCCCTTCAGGAGCCTTCTCTTGTCCAGGCTGCCCCAGCCCAGCTCTCTCAGCCTGGCTCCTATGGGAGCAGCTCCATCACTTTGGGGGCACCCCCATGCCAAAGGTTAAGCAGCTCAGGGGATTTCGCCAGTGAGCCAGGACCTATTCCTGCTTCAGATCCCTGCAAATCCCCTGTCAATCCCTGCCTGGGGGTGTGGGCAGCACCAACGTGGCTGCTCCAGCCCCCCAGGGCAATGGGGTGAGGAGAGACCCTCACCCTGAGGATGGAGGGGGATGAGACCCCATGGAGGAGGATGCCCAGGGGCTGGGCAGGGCATGGGGCTGCTTCTTCAGGGGATGGGGATAAGAGGGAGTTTATTTGGGGAGGAAAAGGGAAGATGCTGCTTCGAGAGAGCCAGGACCCCCTGAGAGCCCTCAGGGCTGCCCAGTGCCATCAGGGACATGGCTGTCCCCAGGCTCTGAGCACTGGTGTTTGCTGGGGATTAACCCCAGGTAAAGCAGGAGCTGCTGTCCCAGCCCTCAGCAGGGATTATCCCATACCAGCACAGCGCTGGAGCTGCTTTCCCTGGGGGGGGGGGGGGGGGGGGGGGGAAGAGGATTTTACAGCCTTTAGGAAAGGGGCTGGGATGGGGCAGCTCCCTCCTTCCAGCCTGATGCCAATGGGGGGACACCAAACTGCCCTGCTGGGTAGATGATGGTCTTCCTCTCATGACAGAGGGGCTGAAGGAAGCCATGGGTTGTGCTGCCCACCCTCAGGAGGAACCTACCATAACCCACACGTGGAAGGAGATGCTGAGCCCCAGGTAGGCTGCAGACAGCAGGATGGTCCCCTTGAACTTGTGGAAGAGCAGATTGACCAGCCCAGCCTGGAAGACGAAGGTGTTGAAGAACATGAGGAAGACGATGATGACATTGAAGAGAATAGCGATGTCCTGGATGCTGCAGGAGGAGAGGGACATGGTGAGATCCCAACCTCCCTATCCCACTGTGGTGCTCACAGCCCCACTGCAGGCACTCACATGAAGAGGACGAGCTGGACGGCAGGAGCTGTGCGGAGCAGCTCCGAGAAGGAGTTGACAAAGAGGTCGTAGAAGAGGAGCAGGAACTGCAGGAACAGCACCAGGCTGTAGTTGCTGGTCTGGAGCATCCTCCTCCCCTTGGGTTTGGGGCTCTCAGCTCCAGCGTCCCCAGAGGCAAAGGCAGCTCATGGCGTGGAGATGAGGGGCTCAGAGCTGCTGCTTCCCATTGGCAGGAGCTGGAGGGGGGCAGAGGTTTGGTTTGGTGAAGCCCCTAACCCTAAACCTAACCCTGACCCCATGGCACTGAGGCCCTGTCTATGGGGTGTGTGAGCACTTGCAGGGCCGGTGCCTGCAGCCCTGCCCTGGGCAGCCTGTTCCAATGGCTGAGCACCCTGTGGGGCAGGAATTGTTCCTCAGCTCCATCTAAACCTGCCCTGGTGCAGCTCGAGGCTGTTTCCTCTTGTCCCATCCCTTGTTCCTTGGGAGCAGAGCTCAGCCCCTCCTGGCTCCATCCTCCTCTCAGGCACTTGGAGCCATCAGGTCCCCCCTGAGCCTTCTCTTCTCCATCTGAACCCCGCAGCTCCCTCAGCCCTTCCCCATCTCTTGTGCTCCAGGCCCTGCTCCAGCTCCATTGCCCTTCTCTGGCCCCATCCAGCCCCTCAAGGTCTCTCTTGCAGTGAGGGGCCCAGAGCTGAGCACAGGATTGGAGCTGCAGCCTCCCCAGTGCCCATTCCCCCCCCCGAGGCCCACGCAGGGCTCAGACTCAGGCAGCTCCTTCCCCATCCCAGCCCTGAGGACACCAGGGAGCCCCAGCGCTGCCAATGGAGCAGTAAGGGGGTGCTTGGGGCAATGAGGGGGATCCCCCCTACCCATAGGGATGGGATAAGGGGATAACGGGGACGAGCACCCCCTTTACACGGCCCCAACACCCCTCACACCCCCCGGACCCCCCTAAGGAGGCCGCAGCCCCACCGGACACACCCAAACCCCCCCCCCCCCCCCCCCCCCCCCCCCCGCTGCCCGGAGCGCACACACCGGTAGTACCGGACTCGGGGTGCCGCTGTGTGCCCCCCTTGTCCCCTATAGGAACCCCATAGGCTCCTATGGGCGCTGACCTGCGACCGCCATCTTCCGTCTCCACAGCAACGGCGCGGCCACCGAGGCGGAAGCGGAAGTGCGTGCTAGAAGGGCCGCGCTGGGGCCGCGCTGGGGCCGCTCTGGCCGCCGCTCTCGTTGGTCACCGGGGCCTCGGCGGAGCGGGCTCGGTGCCACCAGCGGGGGCAGCGGCGCCGGTCACGATGGAGGCGCCCGGCGGGGCGGAGGGGGAGAGGTACCGGGGGGGCAGTGGGGCAGGGACCGGGGACCCGGTGTTATAGGGGCTATGGGGCAGCCCTGGTCCCCATGCTCTGTGGGTGCCATGGGGCAGCCATGGGGCAGCCGCGATCCCCATGCTCTGGGTGTGTCATGGGGCAGCCATGGGGCCAGCCGCGATCCCCATGCCCTGTGGGTGCCATGGGGCAGCCCCGATCCCCAGGCTCTGGGGGTGCCATGGGGCAGCCATGGGGCAGCCCCAATCCCCATGCTCTGTGGGTGCCATGGGGCAGCCCCGATCCCCATGCTCTGGGGGTGCCATGGGGCAGCCATGGGGCCAGCCCCAATTCCCATGCTCTGTGGGTGCCATGGGGCAGCCCCGATCCCCATGCTGTATGGGTGTCATGGGGCAGCCCCAATCCCCATGCTGTATGGGTACCATGGGGCAGCCATGGGGTAGCCCTGATCCCCATGCTCTATGGGTGCCATGGGGCAGCCCCGATCCCCATGCTCTGTGGGTGCCATGGGGCCAGCCCCAATTCCCATGCTCTATGGGTGCCATGGGGCAGCTCAGCACCGCTGTGCCCACTGCAGTGCCCCCAACAATGGGTGCCCGAGCTCCTGCTCCCCATCCCCTGCTGTGGGGCCGGCTCCCACCCCATGGGGCGGCTGCTGTGGGGCAGGATGGGGCCGTCCCCGCCCCGGGCCGGGCCCGAAATAGCCATTGCTGGAGGCAGATGCAAATGAGCATGCAAATGAGCTCCGGGTCACGCTGGGAGCCCCACAGGCTGAGGGCAGGACCCGGCCATAGAGCAGGTACCTCGATGGGTGCTGCCCGTGGGTCCCCCTGTACCCCTATGGGGCCAGGGGTGATGCTGGGGCTGCCAGGATGAGGGTATGGGATCGATGCTTTGCTTCCAGGTGGGGTGAGCCCTATGGTGGGGATGGGGCTCACCCCATTAGGGTGCAGCTTTGGGGGGTCTAAGTGTGTATAAGAGGGAGGGGAGCATCTCAATGGGGTGCTGAGGACAATATAGGGGGGTATAGGAGAGACCCATTGGGATGCCCTTAATGCTGGGTACCCATAGGGTATAGGGGCTGCTCTGCCCCTGCCTGTGCCAGGCTCCAGCCCTGGCATCATTCCCTGGGATGCAGGGATGCAGGGGGCAGGGATGCATGGAGCTGGGATGCAGGGAGCAGGGAGCTGGGATGCAGGGAGCTGGGAAGCAGAGAGCAGGGATGCAGGGACACAGGGAGCAGGGATGCAGGGAGCAGGGATGCAGGAGCAGGGATGCAGGAGCAGGGATGCAGGGGGCAGGGATGCAGGGAGCAGGGATGCAGGGAGTGATGCAGGGAGCTGGGATGCAGGGAGCAGGGATGCAGGGAGCTGGGATGCAGGGAGCTGGGATGCAGGAGCAGGGATGCAGGGATGCAGGGAGCAGGGATGCAGGGAGCAACCGGGCTTGGAGCCACCCCACAGTTCCCCCTTGCCTTGCTATTCCCTAGGTGCCCGCATCCCATTGGGAAGATGCTGGATGTGCCTTTCCTGCCCTTCTGCCTCCTCCTGGGCCTGCTGGGCTCCATGTGCGTGGCCTTCGTCAGTGCCTGGTGCCAATACTGGCGCGGGGGCTTCGCTTGGGATGGCAGCACCCAGATGTTCAACTGGCACCCGGTGCTCATGGTCACGGGCATGGTGGTGCTCTATGGGGCAGGTAAGTGGGGCTCTGTGGGGTGATGCTGCCCCATTGCGGTGCTGTCCTGACCTTCTCGCCCCATAGCATCCCTGGTCTATCGCCTGCCCGCATCCTGGAGCGGTCCCAAGCTGCCCTGGAAGGTGCTGCATGGCTGCCTGGCCCTGGCAGCCTTCACCTTGGCTGTGCTGGGCTTAGTGGCCGTGTTCCGCTTCCATAATGACCATGGCACCCCCAATATGTACTCCCTGCACAGCTGGTTGGGTTTGGTCACCGTCCTGCTCTTCTGCTGCCAGGTGGGTGATGATCCTGCTCCCTGCATCCCTGCATCCCTGCTCCCTGCATCCCAGCTCCCTGCATCCCTGCTCTCTGCATCCCTGCTCCCTGCATCCCTGTATCCCTGCTCCCTGCATCCCAGCTCCCTGCTTCCCTGCTCCCTGCATCCCTGCTCCCTGCATCCCTGTATCCCTGCACCCTGCATCCCTGCTCCCTGCATCCCTGCTCCCTGCATCCCAGCTCCCTGCATCCCTGCATCCCTGCTCCCTGTATCCCTGCTCCCTGCATCCCTGCATCCCTGCTCCCTGCATCCCAGCTCCCTGCATCCCTGCTCCCTGCATCCCTGCATCCCTGCTCCCTGCATCCCTGCTCCCTGTATCCCTGCATCCCTGCTCCCTGCATCCCAGCTCCCTGCATCCCTGCTCCCTGCATCCCTGTATCCCTGCATCCCTGCTCCCTGCATCCCTGCATCCCTGTTCCCTGCATCCCTGCTCCCTGCATCCCTGCATCCTTGCTCCCTGCATCCCTGCATCCCTGCTCCCTGCATCCCTGCTCCCTGCATCCCTGCATCCCAGCTCCCTCCATCCCTGCTCCCTGCATCCCTGCTCCCTGCATCCCTGCATCCCTGCTCCCTGCATCCCATCTCCCTGCATCCCTGCTCCCTGCATCCCTGCATCCCTGCTCCCTGCATCCCTGCATCCCTGCTCCCTGCATCCCTGCTCCCTGCATCCCTGCATCCCAGCTCCCTGCATCCCTGCTCCCTGCATCCCTGCATCCCTCCATCCCTGCTCCCTGCATCCCTGCTCCCTGCATCCCTGCATCCCTGCATCCCAGCTCCCTGCATCCCATCTCCCTGCATCCCTGCTCCCTGCATCCCTGCATCCCTGCATCTCAGCTCCCTGCATCCCTGCATCCCTGCTCCCTGTATCCCTGCTCCCTGCATCCCAGCTCCCTGCATCCCTGCTCCCTGCATCCCTGCTCCCTGCATCCCTGCATCCCTGCTCCCTGCATCCCTGCTCCCTGCATCCCTGCATCCCTGCTCCCTGTATCCCTGCTCCCTGCATCCCAGCTCTCTCCATCCCAGCTCTCTCCATCCCTGCTCCCTGTCCTCCTCATCCTCACTCCCATCCACAGTGGCTGGCTGGGCTCAGCACCTTCCTGCTGCCCTGGGCTCCTGCCTGGCTCCGTGGGCTCTACAAACCCATCCACGTCTTCTTCGGCTCCATCATCCTGCTGCTGGCTGCAGCCTCCTGCGTGTCAGGCATCAATGAGAAGCTCTTCTTCAGCCTGTGAGCATCATTATGGGTTGGGGAGAGAGCTTTGGGTCTCCAATGGGATCCAGAGTGAATCCAAGCCCTGGATCCAAAGGGAAAATGGGCAATTCCCTGCTCTGCTCCCTGCTCCAGGGCTTGGAGCAGAGCTTGGGCACATCCAGGACAGCTCTGGGCTCTTTCCCCCTCTCCAAAGGAAGAACGGGACAGAGCAGTACAAGCTCCTGCCTCCTGAAGCCGTCTTTGCCAACACCCTGGGGCTCCTCATCCTGCTCTTCGCGGTGCTGGTGCTGAGTGCCCTGGCCCGGCCGAGTTGGAAGCGTCCGGATGCTTCCTGCCCCGATTCCCGTCAGGTACCGGCTCTGTTATGGGGTGGCTTTGGGGGTCCTGCTTCCCATTACATCCCAAGGGATGTGGGGCTCAGCCCTGTCCTCCCCACAGCCACTGCTCGCTGCCGAGCGCTGATGCCGATGGAGCAGCCGAGGTCTATCCCTGCCATTCCTGAGCTGTGGATCCATCGCTTCCCTGCCTGCACTGCTGGAGCAGCCGAGGTCTATCCCTGCCATTCCCGAGCTCTGGAAGTCCATCACTCCCCTGCCTGCATTGCTGGAGCAGCCGAGGTATATCCCTGCCATTCCCAGGATCCCAGCCCCGAGGTCTGGATCCCAGCTCTTCCCAGCTGGCCCTGCTCATGCCCATCACCTTGTCCTGCACCCAACGCTCCCAAATCCAAGGCAGGAACACGCTCAGCTCCCTTGCAGATGCTGCAGCCATGGGGACATCTCTTTGCCCCCTTTATGGCCTGGTGCAGGATGAGGGCAGCCACAGGGGGATGCTCCTGCCTCCATCCTTGTGCTTCCATGGGGCTGGAATCTCCCACCTGGATCTTGGTGTGTTCCAGACCAGCTCAAGGCAGCCCCTGGAGCTGCTGGAGGAGCATCCATGTGCCTGGTGGGGATGCAGGAACCCTCACCCTGTGCCTTGCCCTTCACCAAGGTGCCTCTCCCTGCACCCCACAGTGGTGGGACCAGCCCAGAAGCCTCCCAGGGCCCTCCAGGCCATGTAATAAAGCACTGGCTTCTGCATCCGCATCCATGGGGACAATGTGGGGCTGGAGGAGCTGGGATGGGAACAGTGGGGACTGGAGGAGCTGGGATGGGAACAGTGGGGACTGGAGGAGCCGGGATGGGAGCAGTGGGGACTGGAGGAGCTGGGATGGGAGCAGTGGGGCCACAGGAGGTAGGATGGGAACAGTGGGGACTGGAGGAGCCGGGATGGGAACAGTGGGGACTGGAGGAGCTGGGATGGGAGCAGTGGGGCCACAGGAGCTGGGATGGGAACAGTGGGGACACAGGAGCCGGGATGGGAACAGTGGGGACTGGAGGAGCTGGGATGGGAACAGTGGGGACTGGAGGAGCTGGGATGGGAGCAGTGGGGACCGGAGGAGCTGGGATGGGAACAATGGGGACCACAGGAGCCGGGATGGGAACATTGGGGACCAGAGGAGCAGATCCCAATGCTGGCCCCATCCCTTCCTTCTTCTTTCTGCCTTCCCCCCCCAAGTCACCCCCAAGCCCCGTGCTTGGGGCCATGTGAGCCCTGTGGTCAGCCTGGTGCTGAGCTCGTGCCCAGCCCAGAAGCTTCCTTCCTCAGTGATGAGGAAGCACAGGATCCCTGTTCCCACTGCATCCCACTGCATCCCACTGCTCCCATTGGGAATGGGAGCTCTGCAACAGCCTTATGAGGACCACAGAGGTTTATTGATGGGATGGGGGGGTATAAGTGGGGTGCAGCCCCCCCCTCAGCTCCGCAGCCCCTCCAGCACCGCCTTGAGCACAGCAGCCACAGCCACAGCCCCTGGGTCCGGCTGCAGCAGTGGTGCTGAGCTGATGTAACTGGCTCTGCCTGCACCAGCCTCCATGTGCTTGGTGGCCTCTGCTGCTGCCTCCGCGCTCTGACAGGGATAATGGGATGGAGCAGGACACCAAAGGGATTCCCAACCCCATTCCCAAGCCAGCCCCATGCTGGGATCCCCCCCTATGGTACCTGCACAGCGTTGGTCAGCACGGGCAGCAGGGTGGCACCAGGGCTGCGCAGGGAGTGCAGAGCTTGGGCTGCAGCACACAGAGAGTCCAGCTGGAGAGATAGGGAATGGGTTGAGAGCTGGCTGGGAGCAGCCTGGATTGGGGCTCTGCCCCACATGGAGTCATGGAATGGGGTGGGATGAAGGGAGCTTAAAGCTCCTCCAGCTCCAACCCCAACCCCTTCCCATGGAGCAGCTGCTCCAAGCCCCTGTGTCCAACCTGGCCTTGAGCACTGCCAGGGATGGGGCAGCCACAGCTTCTCTGGGCACCCTGTGCCAGCGCCTCAGCACCCTCCCAGGGAACAGCTTCTGCCTCAGAGCTCAGCTCAGTCTCCCCTCTCTTGGGCAGGTTCAAGCCATTCCCCTTGGCCTGTCCCTACATCCCTTGTCCCAAGCCCCTCTCCAGCTTTCCTGCAGCCCCTTTAGGCACTGGAGCTGCTCTCAGGTCTCCCCTTCAGGAGCCTTCTCTTGCCCCAGCCCAGCTCTCCCAGTCTGGCTCCAGAGCCCTCCCATCATCCCCATGGCCTCACTCCATCAGCTCCACATCCCTCATGTGCTAGGGACCCCCCCCAAGTGCATCCCTGGGACACAGCACTCACCATTGTCCTGTCCCCCGGTGCAGCACCCCCATACCTGTGTGGGATGCAGGAGAGGCTCAGTGGGACCCTGTACAAGGTCCGGGGGGGGGATATCCCATATCCCTGCTCACTCACCTCTGCATGGCTTCAATGCCTGCATCCATGGCATCAGCCCATGCTGGGAGCCCAGTGCTGCGGAGCAGGGGCTGTGCAGCCGCTGTCAGGAAGAGCCCATAGAGCTGTGGGATACTGGGAATGAGGGTCCGGCTGGTGTCACAGTGGGGGGGTGAGGTCCCCTCCTGTCCCCCCCATGTACTCACCACACCAGAGGAGCCCCCCATCTTCTCCAGCAGGAGGTCAGCCAGGGCTGACAGGAGCTGGGCTGGGGCTGTGGGGGGGGGCTGGGCACGGACCCACTCCTGGATGGCTGCAGGGATGAGATGGGAACAGGTTGGGATGGAGCCCTTGGATCCTGGGGGGGGCATGGGGACAAGGAGACCCCCCCAATGCCTTGGGGCAGCTGACACTGGGTTCCTATAGGGGCTTGGGATAAGGGATGCAGGGACCCATAAAGGGAAGACCCCATCCCAGGAGGTGATCCCTGCCGTGCCCCCTCCCCATAACTCCCAGCCCCACATCCCCAGCACCCACCTCGAGCAGCCCGAGCATGTGTGTGGCCGCAGTCCCCATCTCCTGCCTGTCGGTCCAGCTCATTGAGCCTATCCTGCATGGCCAGCAGGGTGCTGGACACCAGCTCCAGCACCCTCTGCACCCGTGCTGCATCAGGCCCTGCAGGAGGAGGCATCGCCCTGCTCATCCCTATGGATACAGGGAAACCAAGGCACGGGAGGTGATGGTTCCTAAGGGATTCATGCTGCCCCACCGGAGCTGGTCTCATCCTGCACGGTCCCTGCTCCCTCCTTCGGTGCTGGCAGCTCCTGTCTATGGCTTGTTGCAGGCGCTGTGGCTACATTGGGCCATGCCATGGCCGTGGTTTTGGCATCTGGAGAGGCAGGAGGTGAGTGTTGGTGTCACCCCACTCAGGACCACACCGGATGCTGTGGGTCCTGAGCATCCCCATCACCTGGGACCAGCACCCACCAATGAGCCCCAGCAGCTCCTCATCCACCAGCATGAGGGTGAGGGACACCCCGGCCATCTCCAGCGCCGTCATGAAGGATCCCACCAGCACCCTGGTGATGCTGATCCCTCTTCTCTCTGTATCCATGGGAAGTGGTCCATGAGCCACAGGAGCAGCAGGAGCAGGGGATGGACCCCCCAGTACTCACCCAAGCAGCGCACGGCAGCCCCAGCCATGATGCTGAGCTCCAGGCAGGATAAACCCCCCAGGTTGTTCACCACCAGCACCACTGAGGCTCCTGCAGGGGGGGAGCAGAATGAGACCCTTATGGGGTCTGGGGGGGGGAGTTGGGGGGTGAATGGGGCTCACCGGGGCTCAGGGGGAGGTGGGAGGCATTGGAGGGGTCTGTCATGTGGGTCAGCATCATCTCCACTGCTTCATCCGCTGTCAGCATCTGGGGGGTAATAGGGGATAATGGGGAGATATTGAGGGAAGAAGGGGGGGTCTGGAGACCATTATGGGGGTACCCCGCTCACCTTCATCCTGCGCACTCCTGCCTCACCATGGATCCCTATGGAGACAGGACAGCATCAGCCCATGCTGTGGCCACCTCCAGCACCAAGGGATACCTCTCCCATAGGGAATGGGGGGCACTGGGATATGGGGTTGGGGGCAGCTCCTCACCCAGGCCCAGCTCCATCTCATCAGCAGCCAGCTGGAAAGTGGGCTTGGAGCCGGGAACGCTGCATGGGGACAAGCTGAGCCCCAGGGTGCCTGTGTGGGGAGGGATGGGGGGGCTCTGCTTTGCCAGGGATGTGGCTCCGCATCCCCTAAGGAACACCAAAGGATCCCACATCCCTACCCAAGCCTTTGGTAGCCGCTGACACCTTCTCCACGATCACATCCAAGCTGGCTCCGGCCTCAGCCAGAGCTCCTGCGATCTGCAATGGGGACAAGGGGTGAGGACCAACACATCCCACATCCCATAGGATCCCGGCCGCAGAGTCCCATTGGATCTCAACCTTATGGACGAGGATGGTGCCGCAGAGCCCTCGGCGTCCGGCTTTCTTGGGCATGGCAAAGGCAGTGTCATCACCCACCACCACCATGCGCACATCGGCTCCCATTGCCCGTGCCCGCTCCAGTGCCAGCCCGAAGCTCAGCCGGTCCCCGGTGTAGTTCTTGACGATGAGGAGGGTACCGGCTGTGGGGGATGAGGGATGAAGGATGGAGGAGGAGGAGGGGAGCAGGGGATGGGGGTTGTGGTCATGGGGGGGTTGGGGAGGGGAAGGGGGTGATGGGGGTAATGGGGAGGGGGTGTCCCAGGGAGTGGGGTGTTCATTGGGAGTGCTCTGCTTGGGAAGGGGGGAACTGTGAGCTCTGTGGTTCCTTACGAGGGGATAGGGTCTGAACACTGCTCAGTTGTGGGATTGTGGGATTATGGAATTATGGAATTATGGAATCATGGAATTATGAAATTATGGAGTTATGGAATTATGGAATCATGAAATCATGGAATTATGGAATCATGGAATTATGGAATTATGGAAACATGGAATCATGGACTGGTTGGGGTTGGAAGCTCATCCCTACCTGCCCCAGCCTGTGTCACGGCCCGGATGGCAGCCAGGATGCTGCCCACAGCCGGAGAGGTGAAGACGGCTCCAGCCACCACCCCAGTGAGCATCCCCTTCCCGATGTACCCTATGGAACAGGACAGGGACCACCACCCCAGTGAGCATCCCCTTCCCGATGTACCCTATGGAACAGGACAGGGACCACCACCCCAGTGAGCATCCCCTTCCCAATGTACCCTATGGAATGGGACAGGGACCACCACCCCAGTGAGCATCCCCTTCCTGATGTACCCTATGGAATGGGACAGGGACCACCACCCCAGTGAGCATCCCCTTCCCGATGTACCCTATGGAACAGGACAGGGACCACCACCCCAGTGAGCATCCCCTTAACAATGTACCCTATGGAACAGGACAGGGACCACCACCCCAGTGAGCATCCCCTTCCCGATGTACCCTATGGAACGGGACAGGGACCACCACCCCAGTGAGCATCCCCTTCCCAATGTACCCTATGGGATGGGACAGGGACCACCACCCCAGTGAGCATCCCCTTCCCGATGTACCCTATGGGATGGGACAGGGACCACCACCCCAGTGAGCATCCCCTTCCCAATGTACCCTATGGGATGGGACAGGGACCACCACCCCAGTGAGCATCCCCTTCCCGATGTACCCTATGGGACGGGACAGGGACGACCACCCCAGTGAGCATCCCCTTCCCAATGTACCCTATGGAACAGGACAGGAACCACCACCCCAGTGAGCATCCCCTTCCCGATGTACCCTATGGAACAGGACAGGGACCCCAGTGAGCATCCCCTTCCCGATGTACCCTATGGAACAGGACAGGGACCCCAGTGAGCATCCCCTTCCCGATGTACCCTATGGAACAGGACAGGGACCACCACCCCAGTGAGCATCCCCTTCCCGATGTACCCTATGGAACAGGACAGGGACCCCAGTGAGCATCCCCTTCCCGATGTACCCTATGGAACAGGACAGGGACCACCACCCCAGTGAGCATCCCTTTCCCTATGTACCCTATGGAACGGGACAGGGAGCTCGGAGCCGGGCTGGGGGATACCAGGTCATGGGGTGGGGGGGCACTTACCTGCATGGGCAGGCTCATGTCCGGACCCCCCCCCCCGAAAGCAGAGCCACCCGGCCCCGGATGGCCCCCAGGTCAGCTCTTAGGGCCACCCGGTGCCCCTGCAGCAGCTGCAGCCCCGGGTTGGAGGCCACCAGCCCGGCCAGAGCATCCTCAGCACAGCCCTGCACTGAGTTCACCAGCTTCTTAGGGACCTGTGGGCACAAAGGGGGGCACAAAGGGGTGATATGGGCACCCCAGAGTGGGGTAAAGGGGGTAAATGGGGGGCTCACCTCCATAGGGCAGCGTGGTGATGGTGGTGATGGTGATGGATCCCTTGCACCTGCAGCTCAGAGTCCAAGGGGCTGAGGCAGGGCAAGGTTCACTGATGGCAGAGGCACGGGATGTGGTGGCACGGGAACAGCGCCTGATCCGGGATAGGGGTTCAATGTGGTCCTGAAAGGGGGATAACGTCTGGGATGGGGCAGGATAAGGATGGGGGTAACCCCCAAAGTGGGGATATCAACTGGGGGAATGGGGAGAGGATGGGGAGGAATGAATCTGACAGCAGGGATCCTCTTATGGGGATGGGGAACAGGGTGGGAGCATCCCCAAAGCAGGGACCCCCTCATGGGATGAGGACCTGGGGACCAGGATGGGAGCATCCCCAAAGCAGGGACCCCCCTCTCAAGGGGATGGGGACCAGGATGAGAGCATCCCCAAAACAGGGACCCCCTCATGGGGATGGGGACCAGGATGGGAGCATCCCCAAAGCAGGGACCCCCCTCAAGGGGATGGGGACCTGGGGACCAGGATGGGAGCACCCCCAAAGCAGGGACCCCCTTATGGGGATGGGGACCAGGATGGGAGCACCCCCAAAGCAGGGACCCCCTTATGGGGATGGGGACCAGGATGGGAGCACCCCCAAAGCAGGGACCCCCTCATGGGGATGGGGACCAGGATGGGAGCATCCCCAAAGCAGGGAGCCCATCCTGCATTGGGGACCAAGGTAGGAGTAAGCCCCCCCCCCCATAGGGACCCATGAATGGGATTGGGGGGACCAGGATGGGAGCACCCCAAAAGCAGGGACCCCATCATGGGGTAGGGGAGGACCATGATGGACCCCCCCAAGTTACCCACTCCTGTGTTAGAGGGAAGCATCCCCAGGCAGGACCCCCTCCTGGGGCAGAAAGGAAGGGGGGGGCATTATCCATTGGGAAGAGGGGTCCAGGGGGGATGCACCCCCAAGCAGGGATCCCCTTTATGGGGTGTGGGAGGACCGGGATGGATGCTCCGCCCATCAGGGACCCCCTCCTCAGCGGGGTGTGTGTTGGGGGGGTCCATCCCAAAGGGATCCATCCCGTAAGGATCCATTCCAAAGGGATCCATTCCAAAGGGATCCATCCTGTAAGGATCCATTCCAAAGGGATTCATCCCATAAGGATCCATTCCAAAGGGATCCATCCCAAAGGGATCTATCCCATAAGGATCCAACCCAAAGGGATCCATCCCCTATGGGTCCATCCCGTAAGGATCCATTCCAAAGGGATCCATCCCATATGGATCTATACCAAACGGATCCATCCCAAAGGGATCCATTCCAAAGGGATCCATCCCCTATGGATCTATCCCGTAAGGATCCATCCCGTAAGGATCCATTCTAAAGGGATCCATCCCCTATGGATCTATCCCCTATGGATCTATCCCCTATGGATCCATCCCATACGGACCCTTCCCCCCCGGAGCCCACCCCTCCGCCACCTCCCGTCTCGTCTGCTCCTCGGGGTCCTCCAGCCGGGCTAGAGCGGCCCCGCACCGCTCACTTCCGCTGACGTCAGGGCGGCGGGCGGAAGCGGCGGAGAGGCCGCGCCAGGCCCCGCTCCCGGTTCTCGGTCCCATTCCCGATCCCATTCCCGTTCCATTCCCTACCGAACCCCCCCCACACACACACCATGTCCTACAACTACGTGGTGACGGCGCAGAAGCCGACGGCAGTCAACGGCTGCGTCACCGGTACGGGCCTCACGGCGGAGGGGCCGGGGCCTGTGTGGCTGTGGGGGGAAAGGGGGTGTGGGGTATTGGGGGGGCATTGGGGTGCATGGGGGGCAATGGGGGTCAATGGGGGATGAGGCCTTGGGGGGTATTTGGGGGGGGTCTATGGGGCAGCTGTGGGGCATTGGAGAGTGGGAAGAAATAGGGCACTGAGGTGGCATTGGGGGGAGCTGTGGGGTGGGGGGAATGGGGCACTGGGGGAGCTGTGGGGCATTGTAGGGTGGGAGGAAATAGGGCAGTGAGGTGGCATTGGGGGGGGGTGTGGGGCATTGGGGCAGCTGTGGGGTGGGGGGAAATGGGTCACTGGGGGGGCATTGGGGGTCTGTGGGGCACTGGATGGGGGTGTCAGGGGGTTCCCTGAGGTCCATGAGGGGCCGTGAGTTCGCTGCGGTGCCATGGGGGGGCTGTGGGGGCCCTGGGCTCTGTAGGTGTGTTATGGGTCAGGGGGAGGACTGAGGCTGTTGAGGTTCTGTGGGGCTGTTGTGTGTGTCCTGGCGGGGCTGTGGGGTGATGGGGGGCACTGGGGTCATGCTGAGGGTTGAGGTTCCTGAGAGCTCAGTGGGTGTGGGGTTAATGGGGGGGTGCTGTGGGGTGATGGTTATCTCTAGGTGTTGCTGTGAGGTGCTGCAAAGGGGAGACCTGAGAGCAGCTCCAGTGCCTAAAGGGGCTGCAGGAAACCTGGAGAGGGGCTTGGGACAAGGGATGTAGGGACAGGCCAAGGCTGTACTCTGGGAATGTGGTTCCTGAGGGAGCTGGGCCTTGTGGGAGGGAGAAGCTGGGGGGGTTGGGATGCTGTGGGTGGGGGTTATGGACCAGACTCCCTTGGTTGTTCCCTACAACCAGCCCACGTTGTCCCCATGTCCCTTCTGTGGTCCTCACCTGTGGGTTCTCCTCTGTGTCATCCAGGCCACTTCACCTCAGCAGAGGATCTGAACTTGCTCATTGCCAAGAACACGCGGCTGGAGATCTATGTGGTGACAGCAGAAGGGCTGAGGCCCGTCAAGGAGGTGGGGATGTATGGCAAGACAGCAGTGATGGAGCTCTTCCGCCCCAAGGTGGGTGTGCTATGGGGATAGGGACCTTGCCATGGGGAGGAGGGTCCTGGGGACACCGGTGCCCCTGGCTCTGACACCATCCTCAAGGCTCATCACTGCTTTGCTTTGGCAGGGGGAGAGCAAGGACTTGTTGTTCATCCTGACAGCCAAGTACAACGCCTGCATCCTGGAGTACAAGCAGAATGGAGACAACATCGATATCATAACCCGTGCTCATGGCAATGTGCAGGTGAGGGGAGATGAAGAACACGGAAGGTGACAATTCCTGTCCTTTGGGGTGGTTTGAGTGTGCTGGTGATGGGGTTTGCCCTTCTTGACTGCTGACTGTGGAGTTCTGGGAGTTCAGCTCTGGGGGTAACAGCACAAGAAGGACCTGGAGCTGATGGAGCAGCTGCGAGGACTGGAGCAGCTCTGCTCTGGAGCCAGGCTGAGAGAGCTGGGCTGGGGCAGCCTGGACAAGAGAAGGCTCCTGAAGGGGAGACCCCAGGGCAGCTCCAGTGCCTAAAGGGGCTGCAGGAAAGCTGGAGAGGGGCTTGGGACAAGGGATGTAGGGACAGGCCAAGGGGAATGGCTTGAACCTGCCCAAGAGAGGGGAGACTGAGCTGAGCTCTGAGGCAGAAGCTGTTCCCTGGGAGGGTGCTGAGGCGCTGGCACAGGGTGCCCAGAGAAGCTGTGGCTGCCCCATCCCTGGCAGTGCTCAAGGCCAGGTTGGACACAGGGGCTTGGAGCAGCTGCTCCATGGGAAGGGGTTGGGGTTGGAGCTGGAGGAGCTTTAAGCTCCCTTCATCCCACCCCATTCCATGATCCTCTGCATGCCCCTGACTCTGGTTCATCCACGGCTGCTGGTACTTGAGAGCCTCCTGCCTGCACTGAATCAGCCCCATGTCAAGGACTGAGACTGCAGCTGTGCTCATGGGGTAGTTTGCAGAGCCCCAGACTGGTTTGGACTGGAAGACACCCTTAAAGCTCATCCCGTTCCAACCCCCTGCCATAGGCAGGAGCATCTTTAACTGGATCAGGTTTCTCAGAGTCCTGTCCACCATGACCTTGAATGTTTTAGTACATGAGGCACCTATCACCATTCCGGGCAGCCTCTGCCAGGGTCTCAGCACCAGAATAATGAGGTTCATTTGGTTTACTCTTCCCACAAAGAGAATTAATGCTCAAAACTCAACATAAGGTGGAATTCTCCCTGGGAAATGGCTTCTTTGGTAGTTCATGGCTGGTTTGTACACCCTGCACACCAGAACTGTGGCTGCTGGAGTTAATCCTCCCACAGCAACCATGCAGCATCATTAATCATTGTGTGGATTCCCCATTATTCTGTTTCCTGTGGATTAAAATCACGTTTCTGAGCAGGTCACAATTCCATATGGATCCCTGGCTTTCTGTTAGTCAGTAGCCAAATGCTTTCCATCACTTGTCAAGCCAAAATATCTTCCATCTGTTTCCAAGCACTGAGCTTCTGCTGATTGACTGATGCTGAGGCTGAGCAGAGGGTTATGGGCAGGAGATGTAGGTGGACACATCCCATCAGTAACGTGTCAGTGTGTTTGGGGAGAAGTCCTTAATCTTCTTATGCTTCGTGGCATATGGAGATGCTGATATCAGCCCCCAGTGAGTAACAGTGAGAGGCCTGTGGAGGCTGATAATGGGGTGTCCTGGTTATCAGGAGGGTGATGTTTGGTTGTGGGTATCAAAGCATTTCACAGCAGTGGAGAGCATCACTCTCCATCAGCTCTAGGAAAGCAATAGAGCCTCTGAGGTCACTCTGTAGAGAAATGGGGTTAGAAAACCAGTCCCAGGGTCTGCTTCTGGAATGCCTGGTTCCCAGGAAAGAGCAAGTTCCTCCTATGGGAGATCTGATGGGAAACTGGAGAGCTCAGAGCAGCTTCCAGTGGCTTAAGGCGGCTATAAGGATGCTGCAGAGGGACTCTACATTAGGGACTGGAGCGATAGGACAAGGGGTGATGGGTTCAGACTGGAACAGGGAAAGTTCAGGCTGGATCTAAGGCAGAAGCTGTTCCCTGGGAGGGTGCTGAGGCGCTGGCACAGGGTGCCCAGAGAAGCTGTGGCTGCCCCATCCCTGGCAGTGCTCAAGGCCAGGTTGGACACAGGGGCTTGGAGCAGCTGCTCCAGTGGAAGGTGTTCGGGTTGGAGCTGGATGAGCTTTAAGCTCCCTTCATCCCAAACCATTCCATGGTTTCATGAACTGCTGCTTAAGGCAGGAGATGCCTCAATTGCCTTTGGTAGCACCTATTCAAACAGGTGTGCAGGGAGTTGTTCCTCCTCCGAGGCGGTGGTAACTCTTGTACCTGCTCTCCTCCAGCCCCACACAGGGATCTCTTATAGAACCATAGAATTGTTAGGGTTGGAAAGGACCTTAAGATCATCCAGTTCCAACCCCCCATCTAACCTCTCTTTCCCTGTCCCCTCTCCATGGATCCCTGGCTCAGGATCGCATCGGCCGCCCCTCGGAGACCGGCATCATCGGCATCATTGACCCCGAGTGCCGCATGATCGGCCTGAGGCTCTATGATGGCCTCTTCAAGGTCATCCCCTTGGACAGGGAGAACAAGGAATTGAAGGCTTTTAACATCCGCTTGGAAGAGCTCCAGGTCATCGATGTGAAGTTCCTCTATGGCTGTCAGGCTCCAACCATCTGCTTTGTCTACCAGGTACCTTGATTTCAATGGGCAAAGGCACCAGCCAAGGGCTTCCAAAGGGCTTGGAGCAGGACAAGTGTCCTGGAGCTACCAGCATGCAGTGCTTGGGATGGAGCAATGGTTCTGCCCTCCTGCAGGCTCATTGTGTAGCTGAGGAAAGGCCATTTTCCTCTCTGCTGCTTTTTTCCCTTCCTGGGGGAGAGGAAACAAGAGTCCCATAGGAAAACTGAGGCGCTGATGCTTCAGATGGGACCATTTCCTTGTTAAACATGGGGTGCATGAACACAGAACCAGGGTCACTTGTTTCCTACAGGCATTGCAGTGAGACCTGAGCCACTCAGGAGTGTAAAGAGGGGCCCTCACCTCTCCTCTTGCCTGGGTGCTCACAGAGCCAGTGCTTGCAGGCCCTTCCCCTGCTTACTTTGAGCCTTTGCTGTGCTGACTGAGCAAGGGTTTATCTTTGCTGTGTCAAATTCCAGCCCAGCCTGGGCTTAGCTGGAAGTTCCTGATGCAGCAGCACATGGGATCTGCTGTGAACTTACTCCTATCATAAGAGCTTCTGTGCAACAACAGAGATTTGGTTATTCCCTATCTGGGTGCTGTGGGACCGCTCCCCCCCAACCACTTACTGAGTAAAAGCATGGGGAGGAAGCCACTTTGTCACCAGGTCAGGGCAGTTCTCCTTTGCTCTGTGGTAGCTCAGTGCTCAAGAGCATTGACAAGAGGAGCTTGGTGACCCCATGTAAGTCAGCAAGTCAAGTCTTAACCTGTGAAGATGCCCAATCTCCAGATAAACCAACACATCTGTTAAAGGCTCACTCATTCTAAACCTGTTTTGCACAAAGGAAGAGTGAATGAATATCTTGCTCCATGTCTAACCCTTAATCCAGGTTTTCTCCTGGCAGCAGGAGCCAGGTGGAAGCTCTGCCTGACTCATTCAGCCTTACATAAAGCTCTGGCTTTGGTTTAAGCTCTGAGGGGTCTGAAGTGTGTGTGTGGAGAGGGGGATGTTTCCAAGCTGCTGCTTGGATTCCTTCTCAGTTTATCCATCATTATCCTAGGATTTGCACCAAAGAGAATAACAGGGAGAGGATGTTTGTGGCATTGTGAAAGCGGAGGAAGGTGCCACAAAAAAAGGGGAAGTTGGTAAAAACAGATGCAGACAAAAGGCTCGAGAGCTGCTGTGGGGCGGAGTGAAAAGGTGCAGAAATGGCAAAGGTTTCCTGAAAGCCTCCCCTGCCCTTTTCACAGCCCCACTTGAGCTTCCTCCTCCCCACAGAGCTGTGTCTCCTTCAGCTTCCCCTTCTCTATCAGCCTGTGCTGCTCCTTGCATCCCTCAGGCTCTGGAGCACCTTCAGTGAGGATGTTTCAGAGCATCCCAGTGTGATTTGGGTTGGAAGGGACCTTAAAGGTCTTTCAGCTCCAACCCTTGCCATGGACTGGGACCCCTTCCACTGGAGCAGCTGCTCCAAGCCCGTGTGTCCAGCCTGGCCTTGAACACTGCCAGGGATGGGGGATTTGCCAGGATCTCTTTACTCAGATCTGGAAGGTGGTGGTATAACAAATGAAGAGGTGAACACCTCTTTATAGCCTCTTTTGTGAACAGCATCACTAAAGAAACATGATTCCCTCTGATTTAGAGCTTTGTCTTAGCACCTTAGACATGAAATGGGTCAGAGGATCATGTTCAAACCCCTCCCTGTGCTTTGGGTTTTCATACATCTTCTCTTCCTATGGGTTCCCAAGTGCCTGTTAGCACAAACCACCTTTCCCATAGTGGGGTGTTGATTTGAGGGGCCTCTTCTCCACCCACCACATAGTGAAGCCCGCATGGAATCACTCCCTTGGCAACCTTTCTGCACATCAGGTATGGTTGAAATCACCCACTGGGCTTGGAACATTGGAATGGCAGAGCCTTCAGAGGGGTTATTCATCAAGCAAGTTATGCTTGCTCAGAGAATGAGGGTGAAAGGCCTGAGGAGCATCCCATGGGAGCTCAGTGGCACCTGCATTGCTACAGCAGAGCTCACTCGAAGCTGGAGGTGGTGGTGCTAGCGTGGTGCCACTTGCACCCAGGTGAATACAAGTCCTTGCAAAAGCACTTGTTGAAACCCACCCAAAGCAGTTTTCAGTCTCTTTTTGGCACAGGGATTTGTTCAGGGGCTGTTCTACACCAGGAGAAGGTGAAGGAGAGCATCAGGGGGTGCGTTCAGGCACGTGTCGTGTGGTTTGTGGGAGGATGAAGAGGAGGTGGACAAGGTGGGAGACCTGATGGGGATGAGGTGGAGCCTCCTTGCTTCACAGGTTGGAGTCTCAGTGCACCCGAGGCTGTGGCCATTGCACATCATCACCTATGGCTTCTCTTGCAGGACCCTCAGGGCCGCCACGTGAAGACCTACGAGGTGTCCCTGCGTGAGAAGGAGTTCAACAAAGGGCCCTGGAAGCAGGAGAACGTGGAAGCTGAAGCCTCCATGGTCATTGCAGGTTGGTTCTGCTCTGTAGGAGATCCTCCCTCCCCTTCTTCCCCAAGGCTGAGCCCCTCAGCTGTGCTGCAGGTGTTCTCCAATGAGCCCTTGGTCTTCTCCCCCTGCACAGTGCCAGAGCCTTTCGGAGGTGCAATCATCATTGGGCAGGAGTCCATCACCTACCACAATGGAGACAAATACCTGGCTATAGCTCCACCTATCATCAAGGTGAGTGCCTGCTGAGATCCAGAAACACATCCCATGTAATTCATCCTTTCCCAGGCATCTCTCAGAGTCCTGCTAGGGTATTGGGCTGCTTGGAGTCATGAAGTCAACTGCTCTTGTCTGCAGGTTTAGTCTAATAAGGTCACTCCCTCCCAGACTGGGCTTGGTGAGTGTGTTTCACACCATGCCTGGGGGCTGAGGGTTGTGTGATCCTTGTGGTGGTGGCTCTGCCCCTGTGGAGTGCACAGAAGTGGTGCAGTAAGGCTGAAATCATGCCTGGGCCCCAGAGAAAGGGCTTAATCAGGATGTAGAGCATGCTTTGGGCATGGGTCCAGGCCAGAGCCTGCTTTCATTGCAAGCAGGGAAAGATCTGAAAGAGCCCCTCGGAGACCTGAGTCCACCAGTTTGTGACTGGGGCACTTGTTTAAAGGGAGGCTGAGCTTGTGACAGAGGCTGAGCTTGTGGCTTTTGTCAGAGGGATGGAGCAGTTCCCCCATGGAAACAGTACAGGAAGCACAAATGGCACAGCTGAGGTGCCACTTGGGGCTGAAGAGGCTGGAGCTGGGATCAGAAGCTCCTTTTAAGCTGGGAATAACGATAGGCTGGGAAAGAGGAATAAATCCAGAGGAAAGAAATCCTAATGGTGTTGCCTGAATGCTAAAGGCTCTTGGACTGCGGCCGGAGCTCTGTGATGGAGATGTTGGAGCAGGCAGAGCTTTGACCTGCAGGCAGCGTGCAGGCACATCTGTGCTGAGGCCAATGGGAGGTTTACCTCCAATAAAGATCTGCAGGATGAGGAGTTTCTTAAACCAGAACCAAATCTGTTGCTAGGAGGCCAAGCAGCATCCGTCTGCAGAGCTTGGGGCTGGAGATGCAGCAGAGTGTGGGGCTCTGGAGGTCCCAAGCAGCATCCCTGAAACCATGGAAGGGGCAGCCCTTGGAAAACAGGCTCTGTGAGAGCATCTTGCCTGGGCTGTGAAGAAGGCAGTGACATGAGAGGAGCTTGGGATAAGGGTCCTGTAGGGACAGGCCAAGGGGAATGGCTTGAACCTGCCCAAGAGAGGGGAGACTGAGCTGAGCTCTGAGGCAGAAGCTGTTCCCTGGGAGGGTGCTGAGGCGCTGGCACAGGGTGCCCAGAGAAGCTGTGGCTGCCCCATCCCTGGCAGTGCTCAAGGCCAGGTTGGACACAGGGGCTTGGAGCAGCTGCTCCAGTGGAACTGGTCCCTGCCATAGGCAGGAGCATCTTCAGCTGGATCAGGAGCTTTAAGGTCCCTTCCAACCCAAACCATCCCATGATCCTGTGTTTAATGTAGGAACATGGGTTGGTTCCTAGTGCCTGAAATGGGACTGTTTGACCACAGGTTGTGGTTGCTGAGACAGATGGTTGAAGGGTGGATCCAGCTCTACACAGGAGAAGTGGCTCCTTGCCATGGTTACAGCCAGCAGCTGGCACATGGTGGATGTGGTTGTTCCCTTCAGGCATGGACAGAGATGGTCCAAGATGCCCCTTTGGGTTCCTAAACCTTCCCATCTCCTTTACCTGCAGCAAAGCACAATCGTGTGCCACAACCGTGTGGATCCCAATGGATCCCGTTACTTGCTGGGGGACATGGAAGGACGCCTCTTCATGCTGCTCCTGGAGAAGGAGGAGCAGATGGATGGCACTGTCACCTTGAAGGACCTGCGGGTGGAACTGCTCGGCGAGGTAGGACCTGGTCCCATCATGTGGCCCTGTCACTTCTCACCATGGGGCTGAGAGGCTCCATAGGATAGAGATGCTCCATGGAGGGCTGTTTTGGAGCCTGGAATGGGTGATGTTTCACCGTTGTCCTGGATCCAACTGGAATGTGGGGGGGAATTCCCCTTTGTGAGCACCTCAAAGTCTGCACCATCTTCCCAAGGTTTTGCCTGGTGCTTATGTGCTATCCCTGGAAGGTGCTTGGATTCTCCATCCTGTGCCCAGGGTCTTCCTATGGGGCTGCACCTCAGCTGGGTTGCTTGTGGGGTGTGACAGGGTCCTTTTCACACCCGTGATGCTTCATCTGCATCTTCTCACTTCCCAGACATCCATAGCAGAGTGTTTGACCTACCTGGACAACGGAGTTGTGTTCGTTGGCTCTCGCCTTGGGGATTCCCAGCTTGTGAAGGTACAGCAGCTCTGTGTGTGTTCAGACAGGGGTTTGTACACGTTGCTTTTCACCTGGGGGGTATGGGGCTTGGTTTCCCTTCCCCTTGCCTGCTCTAAACCCTTTCCATGTGGTCTTGCATGGCCAAAGCTGACCCTTGTGTCAATTCACAGCTCAACGTGGACAGCAACGAGCAGGGCTCCTATGTGGTGGCCATGGAGACCTTCACCAACCTTGGCCCCATTGTTGATATGTGTGTGGTAGACCTGGAAAGACAAGGCCAAGGGCAGGTAATGCTGCTTCTGCTTTGCTTTGCTTGGTGTCTGGGCCAGCCAGGTGTGTGCACCTGGGTTGTCCATGGGAGGAAAAGAGCACAAACCATTGTCTGGAGGATCTCAAAGCCTTATCCAGCTGCAGGGGATGGTATTGAAGAGTGATATGAGTGGGAAGGCTAACTCTTGGCTAACCCTCTTCACGAGGCAAGGGTTGTCTTTGTGCAACAGGGAAAGAGCAGCTGCCCAAAGCCTTCCTTTGGGAAGTGAAGATGGGTTCCCCATCTCCCTCTGAACCCCATTGCTGCAGGGAGGAGTGGGGAAGCTTCCCAGGAATGGTGGTTAAAGATCCCCTCCTTTTCCTGCAGCTGGTCACATGCTCAGGTGCATTTAAAGAGGGCTCCCTGCGGATCATCCGGAATGGCATTGGGATCCATGAACATGCCAGCATTGACCTGCCAGGGATTAAAGGTGTGTGAGCTCCTCAGTGCCTGCACATGCGACCCACAGCCTCAGAGGGTCTGTGCACAGCCTCAGACCCTGTGCATGGGCTGAGGCTGGGATGTGGGGCAGGTTCTTGCCCCCCACCAGCTCATGGAATACTCCCTGGGAGCCAACTTGTGGCCTCTTTGTTGCAGGATTGTGGCCCCTGAGGTCAGATTCTCACCGGGAGACAGACAATACACTGGTGCTGTCCTTCGTTGGCCAGACCAGGTGAGCTGGGGTCCAGGCTGAGCTGGGCTCTCGGCCTTGTATTGGAGCATGATATGGTAGGGTTGGAAAGGACCTTAAGCTCATCCAGTTCCAACCCCTGCCATGGGCAAGGACATCTCCCACTAGAGGAGGATGCTCCAAACCCCTGTGTCCAACCTGATCTTGAACACTGCCAGGGATGGGAGTGCAAATACCACTTCTTTGGGCACCCTGTGCCAACACCTCAGCACCCTCACAGTAAAGAACTTCCTTATATCCAACCTGGTTCAGTCTGAACCCATCACCCCTTGTCCCATCACTCCAGTCCCTGATGAAGAGCCCCTCTCAGCATCCTTGTAGCCCCCTTCAGTCATTGGAACCTGCTCTGAGCTCTCCATGCAGCCCCAGTGTTCCCAGCCTGGCTCCATCCAGGAGCTGCTCCATCCCCTGAGCATCCTCATGGCCTCCTCTGGCCTTGCCCCAACAGCTCCATGTGCTGATGTTGGGGCCATCAGCACTGCACACAGTGCTCCAAAAAGGGGTCTCACCAGAGCAGAGGGGCAGAATCACTTCCTTCAACCTTTAGTCACCCATATCTGATAACAGGAGTTCTCCTTCTTGCTTAGGGTTCTTATGTTAAATGGAGAGGAGGTAGAAGAGACGGAGCTCACAGGGTTTGTGGATGACCAGCAGACCTTCTTCTGTGGCAATGTGGCACACCAGCAGCTGATCCAGGTAATTGCAGTTCTAAGGCATTGCAGATGTGTCTCTTGTGATGATCCCACATCCCTTATTGATGTTGGGCTAAGCTAGACCTGCATTGCTTAACCTGGGGCAGGGTTTGGTGTCCTTCCTTGGGCTGATGTGGGTTCTCTGTCCCCAGATCACCTCTGCCTCTGTGAGACTGGTTAGTCAGGAGCCCAAAGCCCTGGTGAGTGAATGGAAAGAGCCCAATGGCAAGAACATCAGTGTGGCTTCCTGCAACAGTAACCAGGTGGTGGTGGCTGTGGGACGAGCCCTGTATTACCTGGAGATCCGACCCCAGGAGCTCAGGCAGATCAGGTGGGTGCAGGTCTCCCATCCCAACCTGAGGGCTCTCAGCCTCTCCTGTCTGCCTTTGGGCTCAGGCCTGACCCCTCTGCTTCCAGCTGCACCGAAATGGAGCATGAAGTTGCCTGCCTGGACATCACCCCTCTGGGGGACAGCAATGGGATGTCCCCCCTGTGTGCAATCGGGCTCTGGACGGACATCTCTGCCCGCATCCTCAAGCTGCCTTCCTTTGAGCTGCTGCACAAAGAGATGCTGGGAGGAGGTAGGAATCACCTGGGGGGGGGGGGTCACTATCCTGAAGGAATCCTGAGTGACATGAGCCTTTCCTTGTGCTCCTGGCAGAAATTATCCCTCGCTCCATCCTGATGACCACCTTTGAGAGCAGCCACTACCTCCTGTGTGCCCTGGGGGATGGAGCACTCTTCTACTTCGGGCTCAGCCTTGAGACAGGTGAGTGGAGGGCTCAGGCCTGAGCTGGCTGCTGGGGAGGGAGCTTGGGCTCGTGCCCTCTCTTGTGCTTCATGTGGTTTCTTTCATCCTTCTGGAGAGCTTGTTCCTGCAGTTCTGGAATGGTTTGGGATGAAGGAAGCTTAAAGCTCCTCCAGCCCCAACCCCTTCCCATAGAGCAGCTGCTCCAAGCCCCTGTGTCCAACCTTGCCTTGAGCACTGCCAGGGATGGGGCAGCCACAGCTTCTCTGGGCACCCTGTGCCAGCGCCTCAGCACCCTCCCAGGGAACAGCTTCTGCCTAAGTCTCAGTCAGTTTCAGTCAGTCTAAGACTCATCTCAGTCTCCCCTCGGGCAGGTTCAAGCCATTCCCCTTGTTCTGTCCCTACATCCCTTGTCCCAAGCCCCTCTCCAGCTTTCCTGCAGCCCCTTTAGGCACTGGAGCTGCTCTGGGGTCTCCCCTTCAGGAGCCTTCTCTTGTCCAGGCTGCCCCAGCCCAGTTTTCCCCTGTGTTCTCTCTGTGATGGGGCTGTGCTCAGGCTGTGGGAACTGTGGAGAAAGGAGATGGATGGATGCTTATATCCATTTCTTCCCTTCCCTGTGCTGACAGCAGGATGCATTTGCCCACACTCTTCCCGAGGTGCTGCAGCCCCATTGCTCTCTGCTGTTCCTCTTGGGAGCTGAGCTGTGGCAGGCACCCCAATCTCCTCTCCTGCAGGTTTGCTGAGCGACAGGAAGAAGGTGACCCTTGGTACCCAACCCACTGTCCTGAGGACCTTCCGCTCCCTGTCCACCACCAATGTGTTCGCCTGCTCCGACCGCCCCACTGTCATCTACAGCAGTAACCACAAGCTGGTCTTCTCCAACGTCAACCTGAAGGAGGTGAACTACATGTGTCCCCTCAACTCGGATGGGTATCCCGATAGGTGAGTCTGCTCCTTGCCTCGGGGGTCCTGGGGTGGAGAGGGTTGGGGTGTGGAAAGGGATCCAAAGCACAAGCACAGGCTGGGGGAGATGGGATGGAGCAGCCTGAGGAGAAGGACTTGAGGGGTTTGGGTGTGGAGAAGCTCCCCATGACCTGGCTTCAGTGAGGGCTTGAACCCAGAACCCCCCCATGTGTTGGGCTGCACCCCCAGAGTGTGAGCAGCAGCTCAGGGAGAGGATCCTGCCCCTCTGCTGTGCTCTGGGGAGACCTGAGAGAAGCTCCAGTGCCTAAAGGGGCTGCAGGAAAGCTGGAGAGGGGCTTGGGACAAGGGCCTGGAGGGACAGGCCAAGGGGAATGGCTTGAACCTGCCCAAGAGAGGGGAGACTGAGCTGAGCTCTGAGGCAGAAGCTGTTCCCTGGGAGGGTGCTGAGGTGCTGGCACAGGGTGCCCAGAGAAGCTGTGGCTGCCCCATCCCTGGCAGTGCTCAAGGCCAGGTTGGACACAGGGGCTTGGAGCAGCTGCTCCAGTGGAAGGGGTTGGGGTTGGAGCTGGAGGAGCTTTAAGCTCCCTTCATCCCAAACCAGGCTGGGATTCTGTCCTGGGATCAGCAGTTTTGAGGGGTATGGAGGAAAGGGAAGTTCTTGCAATGCCTCCTGCATTTAACAGTTGAGGACCTTAAAGGTCTTTTCCAGCCCAGGTGATCCTATGAGTCTGTGTTATAAGCACCACTGCTGACGTGGTTTTGTTCCCTCCCAGCTTGGCCCTGGCCAACAACAGCACCCTGACAATTGGCACCATCGATGAGATCCAGAAGCTGCACATCCGCACTGTTCCCCTCTATGAATCCCCCAGGTGAGCTGGAGAAGGAGCCTGCCTCTAAGCTCCATGGGACAAGCATGGGGGAAGACTTCATGGTCCCTGTTGTGGTGCTGGGCTTGTGCTGAGAGCCCTCTGGGCAAGCGGACAGCTCTGGGGGCTCCAGAGCCTCTGTGCTCTCCTTGCAGTCCTGGCTCTCATAGCTCTCTTTGTCCCACAGGAAGATCTGCTACCAGGAGGTGTCCCAATGCTTTGGGGTGCTCTCGAGTCGGATCGAGGTGCAGGATGCCAGTGGAGGCACCACTGCCCTCAGGCCCAGCGCCAGCACCCAGGTGAGGGGGAGCTCAGGGCTCCTCAGGCCAACACATCCTGCACATCATCCTTGACAGTCTTCTCTTGCCAAGCTTTGAGTGCCAGCTCTCCCTTTGGCAGCCTGAGAGGAGATGGGGTGGTAAGAGACCTCCAAGGGCCCTCTGGCAGCCTCAGCATCCCTGTTAGGTGCCATCACCTTTGGGTGCTGCTCCTTCAGGCTTCCATGCAGGCATCTGTTTGGTCTCCAGTGCTTCCCTTCTCGCAGGGATGCAGCACAAGTGGCCTTCAAGGCAGTAGCATTGGTGGAAGCTACAACAGTGTAAATTCCTCTGTGGATGCTGTTGCTCAGCTCTCCTCCAGGGATTGTCCCCCAGGAGCTCCTTGTGTCACCTCTCCCATTGCTTTTCCTGGTCTCTGCCTCAACCCATGTGCAGCAGCGAGGCCATGGGGATAGCACAAGGATGTGACTGGTTCTGTGTGTCCTAGGCCCTCTCCAGCAGTGTGAGCACCAGCAAGCTGTTCTCCAGCAGCACAGCCCCCCATGAGACATCCTTTGGAGAGGAGGTGGAGGTGCACAACCTGCTCATCATAGATCAGCACACCTTTGAAGGTACCAACCCCAAACATTGGCTCTACCAGAGTCCAGTTTTCTCCTCCAGGACAAGCCCTTGAGCATGGGGCTGTGTTTGGTGATGGGGAGATGTGATCTCACACATTCCTTCAGTCAGGATGTGTTTCCTGGCAGGCTGTCAGCCCCAGGACACAGGTTTAAGGCACAGTGGGGTTTGATGGCACAAGGTGGTGGTGGGACACAGGAGATGGGATCTACTTGGGACATGTCTGAAGTTCCCAGCTGGTGCTGCCTACCAGGACCTGGGAGGACTCAGTTGACTTCTGCCTCTCCCTCTGTGCCCAGTGCTTCACGCTCACCAGTTCCTACAGAACGAGTACGCCCTCAGCCTGGTCTCCTGCAAGCTTGGCAAGGACCCCAACACCTACTTCATCGTGGGCACTGCCATGGTGTACCCCGAGGAGGCAGAGCCCAAGCAGGGCCGTATCGTGGTCTTCCACTACTCCGATGGTAAGAGCCAGTTCTCCTCCTGTGGCTTGAGATGAGGGCAGAGATGAGCTCCTCAGACCCGAAAGGTCTCATGTGCCAGGAGCAGGGAGGGTTTTACCTGCTGTAAGCTGCCCATAGACAGGATCTGTGGGGCTGTCACTGCTCCCATCTCCTAGAGAAGCCCAGGAATCCTTAGCCAGGATCCTGGGATTCCTTTCTGAGTGTCTGCCCCTGCTGTCACATCACTCCTTGTGTTGCTTGCCCTTAAAGCCTCTAAGAGAGTGGTGTTTAGAGCAGCTCATGTGAATCCCTTTGCCTTACCACCCTTGGGAATGCAAGGCAAATAACCATTTGGTGCATGGCTTTGTTCCAGGGAAGCTGCAGAGCCTGGCTGAGAAGGAGGTCAAGGGAGCTGTGTATTCCATGGTGGAATTCAACGGGAAGCTCTTAGCCAGCATCAACAGCACGGTAAGGCTCTTGCAAGACCCTGCCTTGTTTTGGGAATGCGTTTGGATGTCAGTCAGGTCCCTGATCCCTATGGAGCAGCCTGTCCTGCCTGCTGTGGGTATCCATGCTGGCTCAGAGCACTGTCCCTGCCTCCAGGTGCGCCTCTATGAGTGGACAGCAGAGAAGGAGCTGCGCACGGAGTGCAACCACTACAACAACATCATGGCTCTCTACCTGAAGACCAAAGGGGACTTCATCCTGGTGGGAGATCTCATGAGGTCTGTGCTCCTCCTCGCATACAAGCCCATGGAAGGGAACTTCGAGGAGGTGCGTTGGAGGGGATAGAAGGAGGAGTCTGGTTCAGCTCACCCTGCACCCCTTTGGAGGCAATGAGCATGGAGACCTCCCAGCAGCTTCTAGTGTCTGAAGGGGGCTACAAGGATGCAGCAGAGGGATCTTCATTAGGGACTGCAGTGATAGGACAAGGGGTGATGGGTTCAGACTGAAATAGGGCAAGTTCAGGTTGGATGTAACCTGCTCTAGTGCAAGGCATCCCTGCCTGTGGCAGGGTGTTGGAACTGGAGGAGCTTTAAGGAGCTTTCCAACCCAAACCCTTCTATGATCTAGGGCTGTGCAGTGAGAGCAGCATCACCCAGGCATGTTTCCACATGGATCCCTGTGGGTTGTGGAGGGATGGATCTTTGGACGTCCAAGGAGCTGGGCAATGTCCCAGCAGCCTTGAGAGGAGCATGCTGTGGGTGCATGCTTGCTGCCTGCCATGGTGGGGAGCTGCCATCTGGAATGCCTGTTGTCCAGTTGGAAGAGCTCAGTGTGACCATAGCTGCAGCTCTGGCAGTGAGGGGATGGAGCAGGCTCTTCATCTGTTAGAGAGACTTTGGGCTCTCTGGGTTTGCCATGGGAATGCTGTGGCATCATCTGAACACCACATGGGCCACCTCCAGAAGGCACTTGGTGCCTTTCCCACATCCAGCCTGGATCCTGGCTCTTGATGGTGGTGCTGGGGGGAAGGATGATGCTGGATGACAGGAAGAGCCATCTGGGCTCACTGAGTCTCCTGTTCCCCTTCCAGATTGCTCGGGACTTCAATCCAAACTGGATGAGTGCTGTGGAGATCCTGGATGATGACAACTTCCTGGGAGCAGAGAATGCTTTCAACCTGTTTGTGTGCCAGAAGGACAGGTGAGCTGCAGGGCACAGGAGCTTCTGCTCCTCCACACCACAACCAAGGGCAGGGAAGCTGGGAGAGGAGCATATCCAGCCCTAAGGAATGAGGTGGGAGCAGGGGAAGGTCTCAGCTCACCCCAACCCATGTTAAGCAGGGTGCTTTGCCTTGCAGCGCGGCCACAACCGATGAGGAACGCCAGCACCTGCAGGAGGTGGGATTGTCCCACCTGGGAGAGTTTGTCAATGTCTTCTGCCATGGATCTCTGGTCATGCAGAACCTGGGGGAGACCTCCACACCGACCCAGGGCTCGGTTCTCTTCGGCACAGTCAATGGCATGATTGGTAAGGGTCTCATCCTGAACGGAGGGCAGGAGGTCTCAGCTCTGCTGCTGGACCAGGGCTGGGTTCCCTCATGTCTCTGTGCTTCTCCATTCCTCACTCGTAATCCCTTCAGAAACCTGCTTTTCTCTCTGGGTCTCCTTGAGCACTTCCCTATCCCATCTCTCCCAGCCCAATTCCTGTTGGGATGAGCCCTGATCCTTTACCTCTGCTTCCCCCTTACAGGCCTGGTGACCTCACTCTCAGAGAGCTGGTACAACCTCCTCTTGGACATGCAGAACAGGCTGAACAAAGTCATCAAGAGCGTGGGCAAGATCGAGCATTCCTTATATCCTTCCACCATTCCCTCTGGAGCTGGAGCCCATGGGATGCTGGAGAGCAGCTGGAGAGGGTGCTTGGGAGGTCTTTAGGTGCCAACCCAGGGCTTTGTGCTCATAGAGGAGGTAGGGATGGGTCTGTCTTGTGGGCTTGGAGGTTGGATCTGCCATGGTGGTGGCCCTGGCAGCCTGGGGCATCTGCTGTGCTCCCCACCAGGGGTTGGGGCTTATTCCTGATGGATTGGGGCTTACTCCCTATGGATTTGGCTCCTTGACTGTGGTACCTGGAGATCGTTTCACACCGAGCGCAAGACGGAGCCAGCCACTGGGTTCATTGATGGGGACCTGATCGAGAGCTTCCTGGACATCAGCAGGCCCAAGATGCAGGAGGTGGTGGCAAACTTGCAGGTGAGCTGGGTTTATCCCTCTTGGATCCCTCACAATCCCACTCCGGAATCCAGGCTGTGCTAAATGAGTGGATCCCAATGGCTCCCTTCCTCCAAGGGGATGATCTGGGAATGCTCTGGAGCTCTGACACCTCCTCTCCTTGCAGATTGATGATGGCAGTGGCATGAAGAGGGAAGCCACTGTAGATGACCTCATAAAGATCGTGGAGGAGCTGACCCGGATCCATTAGCAGGATTCGGGATCATTCCCAACCACCTTCCTCCATGGAGAGAGCAAAGGAATCTCCCCCCCCCCCAGCACCAAACACATGGTGGCCAAGGGGCTATGGGGGAAGGAGGCTCTGGAGGGGATCCAGCTTCTTTGAGGGGTGTTCCTCAGGCACAGCAGCATCTCCTGCTTGGATTTAGGAATCCTATGGACACTGCTGCCCCAGAACTGGTCACCATACTGGGGCTGATGGGATGCCCTGGCCTCGATTCCCTCTTCACTGCTGTCATTAGCATCTTGTTTCAGTTTTGCTTTGGATTCTTATGGATTCGTTGGGATTTCTTTGGAAGAGGAAACGAAGCTGCCCCAGGGATGAGGGCTGGGGGGGGGGTGTGAGACATGGAGCAGGAGGAGGAGGATTCCTCTGCATCCCAAGAGCAGGAATCTGTGCCTCGCTCCGGGAGGGAAGTGCTGGGAAGCTCTGGGAGCAGTTGGTGGTTTCTGAGTTTTACCAAATAAAGTAGTCCAAGGAAAAGGTTTGGCTCCTGGCACCAGCTCCTCATCCACAGGGATTCCCCATTCCCACTCCAAGGCATTCTTCCCTGCTTTCAGACACTATTCCATGCATTCCTGGCTCTGGAGCAGCAGCACTTGGAAGCCTGTTGGACCATGGAAGCAGCCCCCCTGGCAGCAAGCACCAGGAGTGGAGTGGATCCCAGTCAGGGCTCCTTCTCCAGCAGCCTTTCCCTTGGGCTCAGCCCCCATCCCTATGGATCGGGGGGCTCAGGATGTGATTTCAGCCTCATCCTGCATCATCCCATTGACTGCTCATTACCTGCACTCTTGTTCTTTGTGCCTCTGAGCTGAGCCTGGCTCTTGTGGAGACGTCTGCTCCATCACCTTCTCCATAGGGAAGAGAGGGACCAGACCCTCCTCTGCTGCTCCTGCCCTCCTCTTCCTCAGAGAGGGATCCATCAGGGACTGGATAGGACTGGGGCTGCTGGCTTCAAACTGACCCTGGGGAAGTTCAGGTTGGAAGAAGCTCTTCCCATGTCTCAGTCCATTGGATCCCACCTGGTGCACGATCCTCATCCATAACCCCTCACATTAACATCCCTATGTCCCATCCTGGTTTTCCCTAACCCCCTCCCTCCAGCAGCAAGAGGTGAGCAGCATCCTGCATCCTTCCTGCCAGGAGAAGGCTCCATTTGGACATCCCCCCCCATAACTGGGGGGCCCAGGGACCACATCACTGGCTCCACATGGCTCCTGCCCATAGCACTGGGGGTGCTGGGGTGATGCTGGCAGCATCTCCCCTTTACTGTGCTCCTGTGGTGGGTGTTTACCCCATGCACTGCCATCCATATCCATATCCATCCATATCCCAGCATTAGGATCATGTCCCTGTCATCCCCCCCCCGTGTTGTGACCACCTTGGGGGTCCTACCCCCCCCTAAACCCCCCTATTCCCCCACTTAACCCCCTTTAACCCTCACTCCTAAGCACGCAGGGGGTGTCTGATGCTGTATCCTGCTTTGGTGACCCCAACCTTGAACAGAGCTGGAATGGAGGAGGGGGAAAATCCTTATGGAATGAGGACCTGGAGCAACACTGCCCTTTGCTCCCTGCTAGCAATCATTTACCTGCCTCCGACCTTTGGTTGGGAATGGGGGGTTGGGGGTGACCCCATTACACTGATGTGTGTCCCCCCCCATAACCACCCCTTTGGGTGCCCCCCAGCACCCCCAGCTCCCCTTTGGCCCCTGTCTCTGGTGCGTGGGTCCCTGTGCAGGGAGGAGGAGGAGGAGGAGGGGAGGAAGAGGCCAGATGTGGGAAAGGGAGACAAAAGGGGGGGGGGGGTAAACAGAGCCCCCATTCCCTATATCCCTGAGCACCCACTCCCTATGGCTGCATTGGAGCCGCTCTCCATAGGATCACTCCATCCATAGGAACGGGGCTTGGGAAGCGCATCCCCATCCAACGCCTCCCTCCGGCAGCAAGGGGGGGGGGGGCCGAGGGGTTCAACCCCCCCCTCTTCCCTCCCAGCTCCCGCATTGTTCCCGTTGGGAAGCCGGGAGGAGGAGCCGGGACTCGGCTGGAGCGGGGCCGGCAGCGCATTCCCTGGCATGCTGCGGCCGCTGCTCCTCCAGGCTGCATGGATATCCCTGCTCATCCCGCTGGGATACAGCAGGGAGCATCCCGGCAGGAAGAAGCCGCTCGGCTTTGCCGTCGAGAGGTACCCATTGCTTCCTATACCCCCCCCTTTCCCTTCCCTTCCTCCTCCTCTTCCTCCCCCTTCTCCCAGCTACACCTGGGTCGAGCCCATCCCCGTGGCTCCCGGCCCTGCATCCCTTTATCCCTATGCTCCAAGGGGCTCGGCTCTCCCTTCATCCCTATTGTCGCTGCCTTCGCTCTCCCCCCTGCATCCCTGCGCTCCTCGCATCCCTTTATCCCACTTCCCCCATGGCCCCATAGAGCAAGGGGCTCGGCTCGGCCCCAAGGGGTTGCTATGGGGCGGGCTCAGCCCCATATCCCTCACCCAGGCGCCGTGTGGGGCCCCACATCTGCTCCTCCGGCTTCGGCAGCGGATGTTGTCCCGGGTGGATGATGTCCCCGGGCAGTGGGCACTGCACCCTGCGTGAGTAATGGGGTCATAGGGGGATATGGGGTCCCTAAGTGAGTAATGGGGTCATGGCATGGGATATGGGGGTCCCTGAGTGAGTAATGGGGTCATAGGGGGGATATGGGGGTCCCTGTGTGAGTAATGGGGTCATAGGGGGGATATGGGGGTCACTGTGTGAGTAATGGGGTCATAGGGGGGATATGGGGTCCCTGTGTGAGTAATGGGGTCATAGGGGGATATGGGGTCCCTGTGTGAGTAATGGGGTCATAGGGGGATATGGGGGTCACTGTGTGAGTAATGGAAACATAGGGGGGATATGAGGGTCCTTGTGTGAGTAATGGGGTCATAGGGGGATATGGGGGTCCCTGCGTGAGTAATGGGGTCATGGGATGAGATATGGGGTTCCCTGTGTCAGTAATGGGATCATAGGTTGGGATATGGGGTCCCTGTGTGAGTAATGGGATCATGGGATGGGATATGGGGGTTCCCTGTGTCAGTAATGGGATCATGGGATGGGATATGGGGGTCCCTGTGTCAGTAATGGGATCATAGGGGGGATATGGGGTTCCCTGTGTGAGCAATGGGATCATGTGTTGGGATATGGGTTTCCCTGCCCTCCTCACCCCCCTTGCCCCTCTCCCCACAGCTCTCTGCCCCTTTGGCTGTGGGGATGGTTTGTGCATCGCTCCCAACCTGTGCTCCTGCCCCGATGGGGATCAGGGCATCACCTGCCCAGGTACCACCCCCAGATCCCTGCATCCCCAGCCCCGCAGGGATGCTCCTGCTCGATCCCTATAGGATCCAATGGGCAGATGGGGGGACACGGGTGCCCTGTGGTCCCCAATGTCCCTGTTCCAGAGCCCGCAGGGACATGTGGGGAATATGGCTGTGACCTGACCTGTAACCATGGCGGCTGCCAGGAGATCGCTCGTGTCTGTCCCATCGGCTTCTCCATGGTGGAGACATCCAATGGGATCCGCTGCACCGGTGGGAGGGGGGGGGGACCCATGGGATGGGGATGGGAATGGGATGGGATGGGGATAGGAATGGGGATGGGGATGGGGATGGGGATGAGGATGGGAATGGGGATGGGGATGGGGATGGGGATGGGGATGGGATGAGATGGGGATGGGGATGGGAATGGGAATGGGGATGGGGATGGGAATGGGGATGGGGATGGGAATGGGGATGGGAATGGGGATGGGGATGGGAATGGGGATGGGATGGGAATGGGAATGGGGATGGGGATGGGATGAGGTGGGGATGGGATGGGGAGGGGATGCGATGGGGATGGGAATGGGAATGGGATGGGGATGGGGATGGGGATGGGAATGGGGATGGGGATCGGGATGGGGATGGGGATGGGGATGGGAATGGGGATGGGATGGGGATGGGGATGGGAATGGGAATGGGGATGGGGATGGGAATGGAGATGGGAATGGGGGGGGAGGGTTCCACATCCCTCATCCCCACCGCTCCCTTCCCCCCGCAGACATCGATGAGTGCCTGAGCGCTGCCTGCGAGGGGCGCTGTGTTAACACCGAGGGAGGCTTCGTCTGCGAGTGCGGCCCCGGGATGCAGCTGGCGGCGGATAGACACAGCTGCAGGGGTGGGATGGGATGGGGATGGGATGGGGATGGGAATGGGGATGGGATGGGGATGGGATGGGATGGGATGGGATGGGGATGGGAATGGGATGGGATGGGATGGGATGGGGATGGGATGGGATGGGGATGGGATGGGGATGGGATGGGATGGGATGGGATGGGGATGGGATGTGTATGTGGATGGGGATGGGATGGGATGGGGATGGGGAATGGGATGGGATCGGATGGGGATGGGATGGGATGGAGATGGGGATGGGATGGGATGGGATGGGGATGGGATGGGATGGGATGGGATGGGATGGGATGGGATCGGATGGGGATGGGAATGGGATGGGATGGGATGGGATGGGGATGGGATGGGATGGGGATGGGATGGGGATGGGATGGGATGGGATGGGATGGGATGGGGATGGGATGTGTATGTGGATGGGGATGGGATGGGATGGGGATGGGGAATGGGATGGGATCGGATGGGGATGGGATGGGATGGAGATGGGGATGGGATGGGATGGGATGGGGATGGGATGGGATGGGATGGGATGGGATGGGATGGGATGGGATCGGATGGGGATGGGAATGGGATGGGATGGGATGGGGATGGGATGGGATGGGATGGGGATGGGATGGGATGGAGATGGGATGGGATGGAGATGGGATGGGATGGGATGGGGATGGGAATGGGAATGGGATGGGATGGGATGCGATGGGATGGGATGGGAATGGGATGGGATGGAGATGGGGATGGGATGGGATGGGGATGGGAATGGGATGGGATGGGGATGGGATGGGATGGGGATGGGATGGGGATGGGATGGGATGGAGATGGGATGGGATGGAGATGGGATGGGATGGGGATGGGAATGGGATGGGATGGGATGGGATGGGGATGGGGATGGGATGGGGATGGGATGGGATGGGATGGGGTGGGGATGGGATGGGGATGGGATGGGGATGGGGTGGGATGGGGTGGGATGGGACGGGATGGGCTGGGGATGGGATGGGGATGGGGATGGGTTGGGGATGGGGTGGGATGGGATGGGGATGGGATGGGGATGGGATGGAGATGGGGATGGGGATGGGGATGGGGATGGGATGGGATGGAGATGGGGATGGGGATGGGATGGGATGGGGATGGGGATGGGGATGGGATGGGATGGGGTGAGGATGGGAATGGGGAGGGGACAGCTCCCCATGGCTCTGCTCCCCCCACCCACTGTGCTGGGCTGCACCTGCAGCAGCTCAGGGAGGGGATCCTACCCCTCTGCTCCATGGGATCCCACTCAGATGCTGCCTCCGGCTCTGGGGTCCTCAGCATCAGCACATGGAGCTGTTGGAGTGAGCCCAGAGGAGGCCACGAGGATGCTCAGGGGCTGGAGCAGCTCCTGGATGGAGCCAGGATGGGGATACTCAGGATGCATGGAGAGCTCAGAGCAGCTTCCAGTGTCTGAAGGGGATACAAGGATGCTGAGAGGGATGGGATGTGATGGGAGAAGGGGTGATGGGTTCAGGCTGAAACGGGGGATCCAGATCGGATGTAAGGAAGGAATCCTTCCCTATGAGGGTGCTGAGGCGCTGGCACAGGGTGCCCAGAGAAGCTGTGGCTGCCCCATCCCTGGCAGTGCTCAAGGCCAGGTTGGACACAGGGGCTTGGAGCAGCTGCTCCATGGGAAGGGGTTGGGGTTGGAGCTGGATAGGGTTTAAGCTCCTTCATCCCATCCCATTCCATGACTCCGGATCCTCTCCCTGCAGACACAGACGAGTGCTTGGCCACCCCCTGCCAGCACCGCTGCAAGAACAGCATCGGCAGCTACCGCTGCTCCTGCCGGCCTGGGTACCATCTCCATGGCAACAGGCACTCCTGTGTGGGTGAGCACCGCATCCGAACCCACATCCCTCCCCACACCATGAATCCAATGGGATGGAGACACCATTGAGACCATTGATGTGCTGTTACCACCTCATCCTCATCCTTCCATGGGCTCCTGACCCCATTCCCGGGATAACAGCCCCATTCCTGGGATGTCCCTTCCACATCCCATTGTTCCCAGATGTCAACGAGTGCCGGCGGCCGGGGGAGCACCGTGTGTGCCAGCATTCCTGCCATAACACCCCAGGCAGCTTCCAATGCTCCTGCCGGCCTGGGTACCGCCTCAGTGGGGACAGGGTGTCCTGTGAAGGTATCCATCCCATCTGGATGGGCACTGGGATGCTCCCATTCCCTGCCCCAAGTGATGCTGGGTCCCTGTCTGGATGGGCACTGGGAAGCAGAGCGGGATGCTCCCATTCCCTGCCCCAAGTGATGCTGGGTCCCCATCTGGATGGGCACTGGGAAGTGGAGTGGGATGCTCCCATTCCCTGCCCCAAGTGATGCTGGGTCCCTGTCTGGATGGGCACTGGGAAGCAGAGCGGGATGCTCCCATTCCCTGCCCCAAGTGATGCTGGGTCCCTGTCTGGATGGGCACTGGGAAGCGGAGCGGGATGCTCCCATTCCCTGCCCCAAGTGATGCCCAGTCCCTGTCTGGATGGGCACTGGGAAGCGGAGTGGGATGCTCCCATTCCCTGCCCCAAGTGATGCTGGGTCCCCATCTGGATGGGCACTGGGATGCGGAATGGGATGCTCCCATTCCCTGCCCCAAGTGATGCCTGATCCCTCTTTTCCCCAGGTTATCCCAAATCCATCCTGGCTCCATCGCCCATCCTGCAATCCCTGCAGCATCCTCCCACCCTGCTCCTGCTCCCTCCTCCCGGCTCTGGACCATCCCTATTGATCCCCAGGGGTTCCCCTTCATCCCAGCTCCCTGCAGCCGCTCCCGGTACCCAATTCCCTCCCTCCTCTCCACCATTCCCATCCACGGATCCATCCCAACATGGAGCTCCTGCATCCTCACACCCATCATCTCCACGCTGCTGGGACCAGGGCATCCCACGGGATCCTGGTGCCCAATGGATGGAGCCGGGATGCCGGAGCTGCTCCTGCCTGGTGAGCACCGTGTGTCCCCCCCCATGTCACCCCCCCCACACCCCCATGGCCCCACTGAGCCCCACTGTGCCCATGTAGGGGGGACAAGTGCTCTGTGAGGCCGTGACCTGCCCCACAGTGTCCTGCTCCCATCCATTGCCTGCTCCCAGCGGGAGCTGCTGCCCCACTTGTGCAGGTGAGCCCCAAACCCCCCCCCCATCCCAGCCCCATTGTATGGGGCAGCCCCCCCTGACGCCCCTGCTCCCACAGGCTGCCTGCACGAAGGGGTGGTCCGGGCTGAGGGTGATGTCTTTGCCTTGTCCGATGGGAATTGCACCGTCTGTGTCTGCTTGGTGAGCACATGGCATCCCCTTGTCCCTGTGTCCCTGCATCCCATCCCCTCTGTGTCCATGATCCTTACATCCCATCCCCCCTGTGTCCATGATACCTGCATCCCATCCTCGTTGTGTCCATGTGTCCCCTGCATCCCATCCTCCTTGTGCCTATGATCCCTGCGTTCCATCCCCTCTGTGTCCATGTCCCCTATATCACATCCTCCTTGTGCCCATGTATCCTCTGCATCCTATTCTCCTTTTGTCCATGATCCCTGCATCCCGTCCTCCTTGTGTCCATGTCCCCTGCAACCCATACTCCTTGTGCCCATGATCTCTGCATCCCATCCCCTCTGTGTCCATGATACCTGCATCCCATCCTCCTTGTGTCCATGATCCCTGCATCCCATCCCCTCTGTGTCCATGATCCCTGCATCCCATCCCCTCTGTGTCCATGTCCCCTGCATCCCATCCTCGTTGTGTCCATGATCCCTGCATCCCATCCTCCTTGTGTCCATGTGTCCCCTGCATCCCATCCTCCTTGTGCCCATGTGTCCCCTGCATCCCATCCCCTCTGTGTCCATGTCCACTGCATCCCATCCTCCTTTTGTTCATGATCCCTGCATTCCATCCCCTCTGTGTCCATGTATCCTCTACATCCCATCCTCCTTTTGTCCATGATCCCTGCATCCCATCCTCCTTGTCCCCATGTGTCTCCTGTATCCCATCCTCCTTGTCCCCAGGAACAGGGATCATCCCCCTGCATCCCAATTCAGGCTCACGGATTGGGATGCGCTATTGCAGACGCTGCCCTGCCCCAGTTCCTCCCTGCCTGAGGAATGGGAGACCCTATGGCAGCTCCATGTCCTCTTCCACAGGCTGGGAACATCTCCTGCATCTCCCCCGAGTGCCCCCCTGGCTCCTGCCCCAGCTCCTCCTCATCCGACTGCTGCTCCTGCCAGCCCGGTGGGTCCGAGACCCCCATCCCATGGGATGTGTGGGGCAGGGGGACCACAGGCCCTGCTGGGATGGGGATGGGGCTCAGGAGGAGCTGTGCTTTGCTCCATGATCCCAATCCTGGTCCTGCTGCCTCCCTGCTCCCCAGCCAAGTGCAGCTTTCGGGGTCGGACGTATGCACACGGTGCTCGCTTCAGCCTGGATGGGGATGAGTGCACGACCTGTGTCTGTAGGGTAGGTCCTGTGATCCCAATGGATGCTCCAGGGCTCCCCTGTGTTATCCCGATGGATGGGAACCAGGGATGCTCCAGGGCTCCCCTGTGTTATCCTGATGGATGGGAACCAGGGATGCTCCAGGGCTTCCCTGTGTTATCCCAATGGATGGGAACCAGGGATGCTCCAGGGCTCTCCTGTGTTATCCCGATGGATGGGATCCTGGGATGCTCCAGGCCTCCCTGTGTTATCCCAATGGATGGGAACCAGGGATGCTCCAGGGCTTCCCTGTGTTATCCTGATGGATGGGAACCAGGGGTGCTCCAGGGCTTCCCTGTGTTATCCTGATGGATGGGAACCAGGGATGCTCCAGGGCTTCCCTGTGTTATCCTGATGGATGGGATCCTGGGATGCTCCAGGGCTCCCCTGTGTTATCCTGATGGATGGAACCAGGGATGCTCCAGGGCTCTCCTGTGTTATCCCGATGGATGGGAACCAGGGATGCTCCAGGGCTCCCCTGTGTTATCCCAATGGATGGGAACCAGGGATGCTCCAGGGCTCCCCTGTGTTATCCTGATGGATGGAACCAGGGATGCTCCAGAGCTCCCCTGTGTTATCCTGATGGATGGGAACCAGGGATGCTCCAGGGCTCCCCTGTGTTATCCTGATGGATGGGATGCAGGGATGCTCCAGGGCTCCCCTGTGTTATCCTGATGGATGGGATGCAGGGATGCTCCAGGGCTCCCCTGTGTTATCCCAATGGATGGGATCCTGGGATGCTCCAGGGCTCCCCTGTGTTATCCCAATGGATGGAACCAGGGATGCTCCAGGGCTCCCCTGTGTTATCCCAATGTATGGGAACCAGGGATGCTCCAGGGCTCCCCTGTGTTATCCCGATGGATGGGATCCAGGGATGCTCCAGGGCTCCCCTGTGTTATCCCAATGGATGGGATCCTGGGATGCTCCAGGGCTCCCCTGTGTTATCCCAATGGATAGGAACCAGGGATGCTCCAGGGCTCCCCTGTGTTATCCCTATGGATGGGAACCAAGGATGCTCCAGGGCTCCCCTGTGTTATCCCAATGGATGGAACCAGGGATGCTCCAGGGCTCCCCTGTGTTATCCCAATGGATGGGATCCTGGGATGCTCCAGGGCTCCCCTGTGTTATCCCAATGGATAGGAACCAGGGATGCTCCAGGGCTCCCCTGTGTTATCCCTATGGATGGGAACCAAGGATGCTCCAGGGCTCCCCTGTGTTATCCCAATGGATGGAACCAGGGATGCTCCAGGGCTCTCCTGTGTTATCCCAATGGATGGGATCCAGGGATGCTCCATGGGGGCGGCACAGGGGGGTCCATGCCCAGGGTCACAGCTCCCTTGTCCCAGGCTGGAGAGGTCGAGTGCTCCTTTACCCCCTGCCCTGCACTGGATTGTCCCCAGCACCAGCAGCAGCTGAGCCCTGGGCAGTGCTGCTCCAGCTGCAGGGAACCCCCTGCCCCCACCGGTGAGAGCAGAGGTGGGATGGGGTGGGAGGAGGGAATGGGGTGGGATGGGTGGGACAGGGTGGGATGGGATGGGGTGGAGTTGGTGTGAGCGGTTGGGATGGAGTGGGATGGGATGGGGATGGGAGGGAATGGGGATGGGGTGGGATGAGAGAGAATGGGGTGGGATCGGATGGGGTGGGATGGGTGGAATTGGGTGGGATGGAGTTGGTGTGAGGGGTTGGGATGGAGTGGTATGGGATGGGGTGGGAGGGAATTGGGATGGAATGGGTTGGGGGTGGGGTGAGATGGGATGGGGGTGGGATGGGATGGGGTGGGAGGGAATGGGAGGGGATGGGTGGGATGGGGTGAAATGGGAGGGAATTGAGTGGGATGGGGTGGGGGTGGGATGGAAGAGAATGGGATAGGGTGGGATGGGGTGGAATGGGAGGGAATGAAGTGGGATGGGTGGGGTGGGGAGGGATGGGAGGGAATGGGATAGGATGTCAGAGATGCTTGAAGACAAGGAAAATGGGACTGGGGTGATAGTGAGTATGGGATGCAAGGGATATGGGGACCAGAAGGATGGGATGTAGAGGATGTTGGGACAAGGAGGATGTGGTGTAGGGAACATGCAGACAGGGCGGGCAGGGGAGCTGGATGTGGGTGCACAGGGACCCGCAGGGCACTGGGAGCGGGTGGGAGGTGGGCGCTGGGTACCACGCACACATCCAGCCCTGCGGTACCCACGTCCCCTCCATCCCATCCCCATCCCAAGGCTGCTTCCTGGATGACAACGGCGTGGAGCTCCCCATCGGACAGATCTGGTCTCCGGGCGATCCCTGTGAGTTATGCATCTGCCAGGTGAATGAGAACCTGCTCTGCTGCCCTCCTGCCCTGGGAATGCCGGCTCCTCATGGCCGTGATCCCTGCCTGCTGGGGGCTGATCCCTATGGATTTGGGCAGCCTGAGGTCTCGGTCAAGTGCTTCTCCCCTGCAGGCTGATGGCTCAGTGAGCTGCAAGAGGACAGACTGCGTGGAGACGTGTCCCTATCCCATCCGCATCCCTGGGCAGTGCTGCCCCGACTGCTCCGCAGGTCAGGATGCTGCTGGAGCATCCGCTCTATCCATAGGGATACAGGGAGGAGGCAGCCGGGAATGGAGCTGGAGCAGGGCCTGGAGCACAAGAGATGGGGAAGGGCTGAGGGAGCTGCGGGTTCAGATGGAGAAGAGAAGGCTCAGGGGGGACCTGATGGCTCCAAGTGCCTGAGAGGAGGATGGAGCCAGGAGGGGCTGAGCTCTGCTCCCAAGGAACAAGGGATGGGACAAGAGGAAACAGCCTCGAGCTGCACCAGGGCAGGTTTAGATGGAGCTGAGGAACAATTCCTGCCCCACAGGGTGCTCAGCCATTGGAACAGGCTGCCCAGGGCAGGGCTGCAGGCACCAGCCCTGCAAGTGCTCACACACCCCATAGACAAGGCCTCAGTGCCATGGGGCAGGGGTGGCCTTGGGGCTGGACTGGATGCTCTCAAAGCCCCTTTCCCAACCCCATTGAGTCCATGGGGTCTCCAAATCCCCCTTTCCCTGCAGGCTGCACCTACATGGGCAGGATCTTCTACAACAACGAGACCTTCCCCTCGCTCCTGGACCCCTGCCTCAGCTGCATCTGCCTGGTGAGGGCTGCGCCGGCACCACCAGATGCTCTGGGCTCTTGGCCCCATGGCTTCAGACCAGGGATTTCCTCCTTTATAGGGAAAATCCTTAAGGAATTCCCCCTTTCCCCCCCCCCATTCCCAGTGTGGGCTCTAATTCCCATGTCCCACAGCTGGGCTCCGTGGCCTGCTCCCCCATGGACTGTGCCATCTTCTGCACATACCCCTTCCACCCCGAGGGCGAGTGCTGCCCCGTCTGTACCGGTAGGGACCAAAGGGGACAAGCAGGGGGGTCCTGGCCCCACTTTGTCCCTTCTCCATCACCCCCGTCCATCACTGCCCCCCATAGACTGCAACTACCAAGGCCGGAAGGTGGGGAATGGCCAAAGCTTCACCCCCGAGGGGCAGCCCTGCACCCGCTGCACCTGCCAGGTGAATGGGGGGTGGCAATGGGGGGGTGGCAATGGGGGGGGGACGATGGAGGGGGGGCAATGGGGGGGTCTGACCCCAACCCTTCCGTCGGTACCAGCTCGGGGAGGTGAGCTGTGAGCAGAGGCTGTGCCCCAGGTCCTGCGCGGAGCTCCCTGCGCCCTGCCAGGCTCCAGGTGATGCTCGGGGTGATGGGGTTCAAATGGGGACCCCCCCTTTGTGCTGGAGTACCCTGGGGTGCACCCATAGAGCCCATGGGGGTCCCCAAGGGGAGGTGGGTGCTAACACAGAGCATCTCTCCATAGCCACAGACATCCGGCTGCCGCTGCAGAGCAGTGACCTGGCCCCATCCTCATCCGCATCTCCATCCTCATCCCCATCCCTATCCTCAGCTTCATCCCCATCCCCAGCCCCATACCAATCCCTATCCCCATCCCCATCCTCATCCCAATCCCTATCCCCATCCCCATCCTCATCCCAATCCCTATCCCCATCCCCATCCTCATCCTCATACCCATCTCCATCCCCATCCTCATCCCCATCCCTATCCCAATCCCAATCCCCATCCCCATCCTCATCCCAGTCCCCATCCCCATCCCCATCCCCAGTCCATCAGGACACCCCCCCTACAACCCCACTGCCCCCCCCACCATCCCGCCCCCCCCGGCCCCGCCTGGCCCAGCTCCTGCTCCCCAACACAGCCCCCCCCGGCCCCTCTTTGTGGGGTGCAGGGGCTGGGGACCCCCCCGAGGCCACACTGAGCCCCTCAGGGCACCCCTCTCTGCCCCCCCCCTCTGAGGCCGGAGCCCCCCCGGCTCCCACCGGCACCCCCAGAGCTCAGGGACCCCCCCAGGACACGGAGCCCTCTGCTGGGAGCCCGGGCAGAGGGGAGAGCCCCGAGGCCATGGCCCCATAGGGAGACACGTGGGGAGGATGGAGAGGAAGAGGAGGAGGAGGAGGGGTCTGCAGGACCAGCAGGTCTGGCCCAGCAGGCACTGGGGTGACGGGGGGCTGGGGGGGGGGTGCCAAGCACATAGGGTGGGCAAGAGCATCCTGGATCCCATGGGTGCAGCCCAGCCCTATGGGTGTATCCTGGCTCCATTGGGTACATCCCATCTCCCATGGGTGCATCCCAGCCCTATGGGTGTATCTGGCTCCACTGGGTATATCCCATCTCCCATGGGTGCATCTCTGCTCTATGGGTGCATCCTGGCTCCCATAGGTGCATCCTGGTTCCCATGGGTACATCCCATGTCCCATGGGTACATCCCAGCTCCCATAGGTGCACCCCAGCTCACATGGGTGCATGGACACTGCTTGTCTCTCAGGCAGAGGTTGTGTGGTCCCCATCCACCCTGGGGTGCTGGGGTCCCCAGGAACACCCCCCCCATCTCCCTGGAGCATCCCTAAGGAAGCCCAGCCCCAAAGGCTGGATCCCCCCAGCAGGATGGTGCAGGGAAGCCCTGGGGTATCCATGGGCACCCCCAGCCCCAAACCAGCCCCCCAAGTGCCTCATGCCCCAGCTCCTGGATGGGGACTGGGGACCTGCCCCCTTGCCACCAATAAAGTCACCCTGATATTTATGCCCTCTCCCCTTACTCCTGCTTGTAGCTACTATAGGGCTGCTATAGGTGTCCTTGGAGGGGGATTTGGGATGTGCAGCCCCCTTTGGATGGTGCTGGAGTGTTCATCCCCCCCCAGTTGGGTTGTGGGGCAGGAGAGATGTGCCTTGTCCCAGTGGGGACCTCACTGTGAGCAGCCGGGATCTTTGTGGGTTGTTCCTATGGGATCGGTGCTGAGGAAGGTTTGGGAAGCATCATTGGGGTTGGGGGGGGTGAAGGTGGCACCAACGTGTGGGGTCCATGCCCAGGGATGTGTTGGCCCCGGGGCCCAAAGAGACACAAGCCAAGGATGCTTCTCTAGAGCTTTATTGGTGGTGCTGGGGGAGCTGCTGAGCTGGGCTGAGGGCAGTGGGCACAGGGGCTCGTCCCTCAGGCCAGGGGGGACAGACCCACCGAGTTGGTGGCCCTGTTGAAGATGACATAGTATTCCCGGATGAAGACATCCCCCAGGATCCACAGCTCCCCAGATTCCGTGGGGACACCCACGCTTTGGAAGCCCAGGCTGCAGGAGCCGTCCCTCTGCAGGACACAACACGGGGCTGGATGCGGGTTCCCAGCTCCCGGCTCTCCTTCCCTCAGCCCTCCCGTCCCCATCCCAGCAGGATCTCACCTCCACCACGTAGGCCTCGGGGGTCACCGCGAACTCAGCACCATTGATGTGGAAGACAATGGCAGGGAGGCTGCCCTGAGAGCTGCACTCAATCTGGGCAGGGGACGGACACACGGACACAGGTAAGGGGGGGTCTGTGCTCACCCCAAGAGCACCACACACCCCATGGGAGCCCCGTGGCTCTCACCTGACCCCCGGAGGAGACCCCAAGGACACTGTAGACCTGAGCGAGGGCCGTGCTGGGCATGGCCAGCAGAGAGGTGCCCGTGTCCACAATGGCCTGGCAGCCGTTCGAGCAGGCCACAGCCATGCTGTTGATGGAGACACTGGGGACAGAGGGACACGGGATGAGGCTCCTGCTGCTGCACCCCCAAAGGCAGCACCTGCAGGTGAGGGGACCCCCCAGGGTACCTGTCCATGGTGATCTGCCAATAGGTCTCAGCAGAGAGGGGGATCCAGGTGATGCCGTTCCTGACATAATAGGGGTCGATGCCACCGAAGAGGACGAAGCTGCCGCTCTCCTCGTTCCTGGCAGGGGAAAGCATCAGAGGAGGCTCTATCCCATCACCAGCACCACGGCAATGCCGGCGGCACCACCAGCCCCACGGCCCCAGAGCCATGGGGTGTCCCAGCCCCAGGGAATGGTCCTGGAGTCAGCCCCAGGGCAAGGAACCGGGAGCAGATCCTGGCCATGGGCTGGGGACTCTGGGCAGGACTCACTTGCTCAGGTAGACAGAGAAGAGGTCCTTGGCCACCAGCCCCTCGCTCATCATGTTGTCAAAGACAGGGGTGGCTCCGGAGGAGGCCAGGCTGGGGAAAGCCAAGCCCAGGATGCCATCGAAGGGGGTGTAGTAGAAGAAGTCCCCGGGCTCGGTCTCAGACAGCCCAAAGATCTGGTGGTAGACGTCGATGTCGGCAACCTGGGCAAGGACAGGGGAGAAGGGCTCGGTTGGGCTGTGCCGGTGTCCTCCAGCCCAGCCCATGGCACGGGGCAGCCGGGGCACGGGGCCTTACTCTGACGGTGTCATAGCCCAGGACCCCAGACATGCTGCCCGTGCCATAGGCAATGTAGACGCTGTCGTTGGTGCTGACGAAGGTGGAGGACTCTGCTGGGTTGAAGAGGTTGTGGTTGCCTGTGGGGATGGAGGAGGGAGATGGTCCCGGAGCAGCCTGAGCCCAGGGGCTGGGGATGCAGCTCCAGCGCCTCCCATGGCCCTACAGCCCTCGGCAGAGCCGGGGCAGAGCCGTCCTTGTCCCTGAGCCCTTCAAGGGCTCCTGGGGGCTCCTCCCCTTGCCCGGTGGCCACAGGGCCAGCAGACACCTACTGCAGGGCTGGCTGCTGCAGTACACGGAGGGCACCCACAGGTTGGAGGAGCCGGTGTCGAAGATGACGGTGAAATCCTGGGGGGGGGTCCCGATGGAGATGGTGCCATAGTAGGAGTCCTGGCAAAGGAGGTGGGGAGGGGTTAGTGGGGTGAGCGAGGGGTTAGTGGCATGGAGAAGGGGCTAGCGAGGTGGAGAATGGGCTACCGGGATGCAAAAAGGGCTAGTGGGATGAGTGCCATTGTAAAGGGTTAGGGTAAGGAACTAGCATCAGGTGAAGGGCTAGAGGGTCAGCTATGGGGCTGGTGGTGGAGGTGAGGGGCTGGTGGGATGACTCAATGGGGTAGGGGAATGGGTAAAGGAGGAGAGGGCAGGTAAGGAGCCAGCGTATCAAGTAAGAGGTCAGTGGTCAGGTAATTGGCCAGTGGGAAAGGTAAAGGGCTAGAGGGATGGGTAATGGGCTAGGGGAATGGTTAAAGGGCTAGTGGAGCAGGTAAGGGGCTAGAGGGATGAGTTAACAGGTGAAGGGAACGGATAAGGGGCTAGCGAGTCAGGTAAGGGGCCAGTGGGACAGGTAATGGGTTAGGGGAAATGGTAAAGAGCTCGTGGAACACATAGGAGGGTAATGGGTGACTGAGCAGGTTATGGAACCTGGTAAGGGACGAGAGGGACAGGTAAGGAGCTAGCATATTAAGTGAGAGGCTAGCAGGATGTTTAATGGGTTAGGGGCTAGTGGGACAGGTAATGGACCAGTGGGATAAGTCAACAGGCTAGGGAATGGCTAAAGGGTCAGAGGGAAAGGTAAGTAGCTATTGGGATGGGTAAAGGGCCGGCAGGGTCAGGAATGGGTCAGGGGAAGGGGTAAGGAGCCGGTGGGTGAGGTAAGGAGCCAGAGGGATGGCAAAGGGGCAGTGGGTGGGAAGGGGCCATCCCTGTCCCTGCCACGCTCACATCCATGTAGTTCTGCATGGGCTCCGAGGAGACGCCGCTCTCGTAGTACTTGGCAGCCGGGTTGTAGGGATGCTCCTTGAGGTAGCGCTCCAGCAAGCCATGCTCCTGCAGGGCCTGCCGCAGGCTCTTGCCCTTCCGCAGAGGGATCCTGGCACACAGCACAGGCTCCATCAGCAGGAGCCGGGCAGGGATGTGCTCCCCACACTCATCCCCTTGGCCATGCCCTGGCTTGGGGGGTGTGGGTTGTCCCCACATCACCCCCTTTGCCACCCCAAGCAGGGCTGCTGGGGAGCTCCTCAGCATCCCAAACCCCCCATGCTCACCTGTGCCCCAGGCATTGAGCCAGGGCCACGAAGCTGAAGAGCAGCAGCAGCTTCATGGTGCTTCTACCAGCGCAGCTGTGGCACAGCCAGCGTGGCCCAAGCAGCTCCTTATATCCCAAGCACCTTGTTTGGGCAGCGCTCGTGATAAGCAAGGCAAACAGCTCTGGGGCTCTTATCACAACGTCCTGCACGAGGCACGGGGGCAATGTCACACTGAGGGCTCCCCATCCTCACCCCACTGCAAAGCTGCTCCATGGGATGCTGTGGGAGGCTGGAGCGGGGAGAGCAGCATCCTCAGGTGTCCCAGCACTGACGTCCATCCCACGGCTGCCTGGGGCAGTGGGAGCAGGAAGGGTCAAACTGGGACCTGCTGGGGAAGAACCAGCTCAGGATGCTGCTGCTTGAGCAGTGCCAAGGGCACCGGTGCTGGGCTGCACCAGCGGTGCTGGACCCGGCTCCTTGGCCTCTGTCACTGCACCACGTGCTGGCACGGTCACCTTGGGCTGCAGGAGAACAGAGCCTGAGCTCAGGACCACAGCACCGCATGGGCTGGGGCTGCTCTCATGGCTCAGCACCAGCTTCAGCACAGCTCTGCTAGCACAGGATGGAGGGGAGATGTTGAATTGCTGTAGGGATTAGGAAGAAGTGCTCCAAAGCCCATTGGGATATAGGGAGATCCAGAGCAGGCCTTGCTCCTTTGCCCCATTATCCCATGCTGGAAGCCCTTTGCAAGCTTCCTTCCACCTTGGGCTTTGGTTCACTCTCCAAGGGCTGAGATCCTGAGTTTGCCTCCAGGAGGGTTGCTGGGAAGCATGGAGCACATGCTGGGATAGAGAACACCATAGGAAGTCCATGGGGCTGGTGGAGGTGGCTGGAGCCCCACACAGGAGCCATGGGCATGTGTTGGTGCTGCTCCCACATTGGAGAACCTGGGATGGAGAGGAAGGTGCTGCTGGGACTGGTCCTTGCTCCAGACCCAAAGTGGGGAACAGGAGGCAACCATTGGATATTGGGGAGCAGAGAGGTGGAAATCCTGGCGATGCCAAGGGGGATTCTCCTCTATTAGTGGGAAAGGTGGGAATGTTCCTGCAGACCTCATGGAGGGTGAGCTCCCTCAGAGGGCTCCTCTGCATTCCCTGTGGCAGTGAGCACAGGAATGGGAAGGTCAAGTGCTACATCCTTTGGGATGGATCCTCTCCTTGTATTTAGCACAGAAACTAGGAGAACCCTCATGTTTTAGGGATGTATAACCTGGATTCTAATGGCAGGGAACACAACTTGCTTCATTCTCCTCCCTGGCACTGATGGGTTTGGACTGGATCCATCACAGCAGCTTAAAGCCAGTTCCATTTATCTCCATCCCACATTTCTGGGCTGCTACATGGACCTTTAGTTGAGCTGGGCTCAAGCAAGCACCCAAACTGCATCCCAAATTCAGGATTCTACCATGCACTGATGACCCAAAGCCATTTCCCAAGGTTTGCCTGCAGGAAGCTGTTACTGGACACATGGAATCACTGAGGATCCAGCTTTCAGCTGTGCTTCCAATGGAAAGAACTCACTGGTTAAAGCAGGGGAAGCTTCTGGATAAGCTCATTCCTCTGTCAATAGATTCCATCACCAGCAGCCAATGGGAAGCTGTGCCCAGGCAGGTATTGATGTTGGGGATGGATAATTCCATCCAGAATTCCAGTTATGGAATTCAGCACCACAGAACCAATCCCAGAGCACATTCCTGGCACCCTTCCCATCAGGAACAAAAGAGATGGGAGGAGGCTGGAAAAGAACCAGCTTTAGGTGCAGGATGACTTTGTAAGGGCTGTGGAGACAGCTCCTGAGGTGATCCCAAAGGATGTAGCACTTGACCTTCCCATTCCTGTGCTCATTGGCACAGTGAATGCAGAGGAGCCCTCTGAGGGAGCTCACCCCCCATGAGCTCTGCAGGAACATTCCCACCTTTCCCACTAATAGAGGGGAATCCCCCTTGGCATCTCCAGGATTTCCACCTCTCTGCTCCCCAATATCCAATGGTTGCCTCCTGTTCCCCACTTTGGGTCTGGAGCAAGGACCAGTCCCAGCAGCACCTTCCTCTCCATCCCAGGTTCTCCAATGTGGGAGCAGCACCAACACATGCCCATGGCTCCTGTGTGGGGCTCCAGCCACCTCCAGCAGCCCCATGGACTTCCTATGGTGTTCTCTATCCCAGCATGTGCTCCATGCTTCCCAGCAACCCTCCTGGAGGAAAACTCAGGATCTCAGCCCTTGGAGAGTGAACCAAAGCCCAAGGTGGAAGGAAGCTTGCAAAGGGTTTCCAGCATGGGATAATGGGGCAAAGGAGCAAGGCCTGCTCTGGATCTCCCTATATCCCAATGGGCTTTGGAGCACTTCTTCCTAATCCCTACATCAATTCAATGTCTCCCCTCCATCCTGTGCTAGCAGAGCTGTGCTGAAGCTGGTGCTGAGCCATGAGAGCAGCCCCAGCCCATGCGGTGCTGTGGTCCTGAGCAGGCTCAGGCTCTGTTCTCCTGCAGCCCAAGGTGACCGTGCCAGCACGTGGTGCAGTGACAGAGGCCAAGGAGCCGGGTCCAGCACCGCTGGTGCAGCCCAGCACCGGTGCCCTTGGCACTGCTCAAGCAGCAGCATCCTGAGCTGGTTCTTCCCCAGCAGGTCCCAGTTTGACCCTTCCTGCTCCCACTGCCCCAGGCAGCCGTGGGATGGACGTCAGTGCTGGGACACCTGAGGATGCTGCTCTCCCCGCTCCAGCCTCCCACAGCATCCCATGGAGCAGCTTTGCAGTGGGGTGAGGATGGGGAGCCCTCAGTGTGACATTGCCCCCGTGCCTCGTGCAGGACGTTGTGATAAGAGCCCCAGAGCTGTTTGCCTTGCTTATCACGAGCGCTGCCCAAACAAGGTGCTTGGGATATAAGGAGCTGCTTGGGCCACGCTGGCTGTGCCACAGCTGCGCTGGTAGAAGCACCATGAAGCTGCTGCTGCTCTTCAGCTTCGTGGCCCTGGCTCAATGCCTGGGGCACAGGTGAGCATGGGGGGTTTGGGATGCTGAGGAGCTCCCCAGCAGCCCTGCTTGGGGTGGCAAAGGGGGTGATGTGGGGACAACCCACACCCCCCAAGCCAGGGCATGGCCAAGGGGATGAGTGTGGGGAGCACATCCCTGCCCGGCTCCTGCTGATGGAGCCTGTGCTGTGTGCCAGGATCCCTCTGCGGAAGGGCAAGAGCCTGCGGCAGGCCCTGCAGGAGCATGGCTTGCTGGAGCGCTACCTCAAGGAGCATCCCTACAACCCGGCTGCCAAGTACTACGAGAGCGGCGTCTCCTCGGAGCCCATGCAGAACTACATGGATGTGAGCGTGGCAGGGACAGGGATGGCCCCTTCCCACCCACTGCCCCTTTGCCATCCCTCTGGCTCCTTACCTCACCCACCGGCTCCTTACCCCTTCCCCTGACCCATTCCCGACCCTGCCGGCCCTTTACCCATCCCAATAGTTCCTTACCTTTCCCTCTAAGCCTTTAGCCATTCCCTAGGCTGTTGACTTGCCCCACTGGCCCATTACCTGTCCCACTAGCCCCTAACCCATTAAACACCCTGCTAGCCTCTTCCTTAATCTGCTGGCTCCTTACCTGTCCCTCTCATCCTTTACCAGTTTCCATAACCTGCTCAGTCACCCACTACCCCCCTACGTGTTCCACGAGCTCTTTACCGTTTCCCCTAACCCATTACCTGTCCCACTGGCCCCTTACCTGACTCACTAGCCCCTTATCCATTCCCTTACCCTGTTAACTCATCCCTTTGGCCCCTTACCTGCTCCATTAGCCCTATAACCATTCCCCTAGCCCATTACCCATCCCTCTAGCCCCTTACCTCACCCACTGCTCAGGTAATGACCCACTGACCTCTTACTTGATACGCTGGTTCCTTACCTGCCCTCTCATCCTTTACCCATTCCCCTAACCCATTGAGTCATCCCACCAGCCCCTCGCCTCAACCACCAGCCCCATAGCTGACCCTCTAGCCCTTCACCTGATGCTACTTCCTTACCCTAACCCTTTACAATGGCACTCATCCCATTAGCCCTTTTTGCATCCCGGTAGCCCATTCTCCACCTCGCTAGCCCCTTCTCCATGCCACTAACCCCTCGCTCACCCCACTCACCCCTCCCCACCTCCTTTGCCAGGACTCCTACTATGGCACCATCTCCATCGGGACCCCCCCCCAGGATTTCACCGTCATCTTCGACACCGGCTCCTCCAACCTGTGGGTGCCCTCCGTGTACTGCAGCAGCCAGCCCTGCAGTAGGTGTCTGCTGGCCCTGTGGCCACCGGGCAAGGGGAGGAGCCCCCAGGAGCCCCTGAAGGGATCAGGGACAAGGACGGCTCTGCCCCGGCTCTGCCGAGGGCTGTAGGGCCATGGGAGGCACTGGAGCTGCATCCCCAGCCCCTGGGCTCAGGCTGCTCCGGGACCATCTCCCTCCTCCATCCCCACAGGCAACCACAACCTCTTCAACCCAGCAGAGTCCTCCACCTTCGTCAGCACCAACGACAGCGTCTACATTGCCTATGGCACGGGCAGCATGTCTGGGGTCCTGGGCTATGACACCGTCAGAGTAAGGCCCCGTGCCCCGGCTGCCCCGTGCCATGGGCTGGGCTGGAGGACACGGGCACAGCCCAACCGAGCCCTTCTCCCCTGTCCTTGCCCAGGTTGCCGACATCGACGTCTACCACCAGATCTTTGGGCTGTCTGAGACCGAGCCCGGGGACTTCTTCTACTACACCCCCTTCGATGGCATCCTGGGCTTGGCTTTCCCCAGCCTGGCCTCCTCCGGAGCCACCCCTGTCTTTGACAACATGATGAGCGAGGGGCTGGTGGCCAAGGACCTCTTCTCTGTCTACCTGAGCAAGTGAGTCCTGCCCAGAGCCCCCAGCCCATGCCCAGGATCTGCTCCCGGTTCCTTGCCCTGGGGCTGACTCCAGGACCATTCCCTGGGGCTGGGACACCCCATGGCTCTGGGGCCGTGGGGCTGGTGGTGCCGCCGGCATTGCCGTGGTGCTGGTGATGGGATAGAGCCTCCTCTGATGCTTTCCCCTGCCAGGAACGAGGAGAGCGGCAGCTTCGTCCTCTTCGGTGGCATCGACCCCTATTATGTCAGGAACGGCATCACCTGGATCCCCCTCTCTGCTGAGACCTATTGGCAGATCACCATGGACAGGTACCCTGGGGGGGTCCCCTCACCTGCAGGCGCTGCCTTTGGGGGTGCAGCACCAGGAGCCTCATCCCGTGTCCCTCTGTCCCCAGTGTCTCCATCAACAGCATGGCTGTGGCCTGCTCGAACGGCTGCCAGGCCATCGTGGACACGGGCACCTCTCTGCTGGCCATGCCCAGCACGGCCCTCGCTCAGGTCTACAGTGTCCTTGGGGTCTCCTCCGGGGGTCAGGTGAGAGCCACGGGGCTCCCATGGGGTGTGTGGTGCTCTTGGGGTGAGCACAGACCCCCCCTTACCTGTGTCCGTGTGTCCGTCCCCTGCCCAGATTGCCTGCAGCTCTCGGGGCAGCCTCCCTGCCATTGTCTTCCACATCAATGGTGCTGAGTTCGCGGTGACCCCCGAGGCCTACGTGGTGGAGGTGAGATCCTGCTGGGCTGGGGACGGGAGGGCTGAGGGAAGGAGAGCCGGGAGCTGGGAACCCGCATCCAGCCCCATGTTGTGTCCTGCAGAGGGACGGCTCCTGCAGCCTGGGCTTCCAAAGCGTGGGTGTCCCCACGGAATCCGGGGAGCTGTGGATCCTGGGGGATGTCTTCATCCGGGAATACTATGTCATCTTCAACAGGGCCACCAACTCGGTGGGTCTGTCCCCCCTGGCCTGAGGGACGAGCCCCTGTGCCCACTGCCCTCAGCCCAGCTCAGCAGCTCCCCCAGCACCACCAATAAAGCTCTAGAGAAGCATCCTTGGCTTGTGTCTCTTTGGGCCCTGGGGCCACCACATCCCTGGGCATGGACCCCACACGTTGGTGCCACCTTCACCCCCCCCAACCCCCCAATGGTGCTTCCCAAACCTTCCCCAGCACCGATCCCATAGGAACAACCCACAAAGATCCCGGATGCTCACAGTGAGGTCCCCACTGGGACAAGGCACATCCCTCCTGCCCCCAACCCAACTGGGGGGGATGAACACTCCAGCACCATCCAAAGGGGGCTGCACATCCCAAATCCCCCTCAAGGACACCTATAGCAGCCCTATAGTAGGTACAAGCAGGAGTAAGGGCAGAGGGCATAAATATCAGGGTGACTTTATTGGTGGCAAGGGGGGCAGGTCCCCGGTCCCCATCCAGGACCTGGGCCATGAGGCACTTGGGGGGCTGGTTTGGGGCTGGGGGTGCCCAGGGATACCCCAGGGCTTCCCTGCACCATCCTGCTGGGGGGATCCAGCCTTTGGGGCTGGGGATCCTTAGGGATGCTCCAGGGAGATGGGGGGGGGTGTTCCTGGGGGACCCCAGCACCCCAGGGTGGATGGGGACCACACAGCCTCTGCCTGAGAGACAAGCAGTGCCCATGCACCCATGTGAGCTGGGATGCACCTATGGGAGCTGGGATGTACTCATGGGACATGGGATGTACCTATGTACCAGGATACACCCATAGAGCTGGGCTGCACCCATGGGATCCAGGATGCTCTTGCCCACCCCATGTGCTTGGCACCCCCTCCCCAGCCTCCCGTCACCCCAGGGCCTGCTGGACCAGACCTGCTGGTCCTGCAGACCCCTCCTCCTCCTCCTCTTCCTCTCCATCCTCCCCACGTGTCTCCCTATGGGGCCATGGGGATGGGGATGAGGATGAAGATGGGGATGGGGATGAGGATGAGGATGGGGATGGGGATGAGGACAAGGACGAGGATGGGGATGAGGATGAGGATGGGGATGGAGATGAGAATGGGGATGAGGATGTGGATGTGGATGGGGCCAGGTCACTGCTCTGCAGCGGCAGCCGGATGTCTGTGCCTATGGAGAGATGCTCTGTGTTAGCACCCACCTCCCCTTGGGGACCCCCACGGGCTCTATGGGTGCACCTCAGGGTGCTCCAGCACAAAGGGGGGGTCCCCATTTGAACCCCATCCCCCCGAGCATCACCTGGAGCCTGGCAGGGCGCAGGGAGCTCCGCGCAGGACCTGGGGCACAGCCTCTGCTCACAGCTCACCTCCCCGAGCTGGTACCGACGGAAGGGTTGGGGTCAGACCCCCCCATTGCCCCCCCTCCATCATCCCCCCCCATTGCCCCCCTTCATCGTCCCCCCCCATTGCCCCCCTTCCATCGTCCTCCCCATTGCCCCCCTCCGTCGTCCCCACCCATTGCCCCCCCTCCATCATCCCCCCCCATTGCCCCCCCTCCATCATCCCCCCCCATTGTCCCCCCTCCATCATCCCCCCCATTGCCCCCCCTCCATCATCCCCTCCATTGCCACCCCCCATTCACCTGGCAGGTGCAGCGGGTGCAGGGCTGCCCCTCGGGGGTGAAGCTTTGGCCATTCCCCACCTTCCGGCCTTGGTAGTTGCAGTCTATGGGGGGCAGTGATGGAGGAGGGTGATGGAGAAGGGACAAAGTGGGGCCAGGACCCCCCTGCTTGTCCCCTTTGGTCCCTACCGGTACAGACGGGGCAGCACTCGCCCTCGGGGTGGAAGGGGTACGTGCAGAAGATGGCACAGTCCATGGGGGAGCAGGCCACGGAGCCCAGCTGTGGGACATGGGAATTAGAGCCCACACTGGGAATGGGGGGGGGGGGAAAGGGGGAATTCCTTAAGGATTTTCCCTATAAAGGAGGAAATCCCTGGTCTGAAGCCATGGGGCCAAGAGCCCAGAGCATCTGGTGGTGCCGGCGCAGCCCTCACCAGGCAGATGCAGCTGAGGCAGGGGTCCAGGAGCGAGGGGAAGGTCTCGTTGTTGTAGAAGATCCTGCCCATGTAGGTGCAGCCTGGAGGGAAAGGGGGATTTGGGGCCCCCATGGACTCAATGGGGATGGGAAAGGGGCTTTAAGAGCATCCGGTCCAGCCCCAAGGCCACCCCTGCCCCATGGCACTGAGGCCTTGTCTATGGGGTGTGTGAGCACTTGCAGGGCCGGTGCCTGCAGCCCTGCCCTGGGCAGCCTGTTCCAATGCTGAGCACCCTCTGGGGCAGGAATTGTTCCTCAGCTCCATCTAAACCTGCCCTGGTGCAGCTCGAGGCTGTTTCCTCTTGTCCCATCCCTTGTTCCTTGGGAGCAGAGCTCAGCCCCTCCTGGCTCCATCCTCCTCTCAGGCACTTGGAGGGAGCCATCAGGTCCCCCCTGAGCCTTCTCTTCTCCATCTGAACCCCGCAGCTCCCTCAGCCCTTCCCCATCTCTTGTGCTCCAGGCCCTGCTCCAGCTCCGCTTCCTGCTGCCTCCTCCCTGTATCCCTATGGATAGAGCGGATGCTCCAGCAGCATCCTGACCTGCGGAGCAGTCGGGGCAGCACTGCCCAGGGATGCGGATGGGAAAGGGACACGTCTCCACACAGTCTGTCCTCTTGCAGCTCACTGAGCCATCAGCCTGCAGGGGAGAAGCACTTGACCGAGACCTCAGGCTGCCCAAATCCATAGGGATCAGCCCCCAGCAGGCAGGGATCACGGCCATGAGGAGCCGGCATTCCCAGGGCTGGAGGGCAGCAGAGCAGGTTCTCATTCACCTGGCAGATGCATAACTCACAGGGATCGCCCGGAGACCAGATCTGTCCGATGGGGAGCTCCACGCCGTTGTCATCCAGGAAGCAGCCTTGGGATGGGGATGGGATGGAGGGGACGTGGGTACCGCAGGGCTGGATGTGTGCGTGGTACCCAGCGCCCACCTCCCACACACTCCCAGTGCCCTGCGGGTCCCTGTGTGCCCACATCCAGCTCCCCTGCCTGCCCTGTCCACATGTTCCCTCCATCGCATCCTCCTTGTCCCAACATCCTCTACATCCCATCCTTCTGGTCCCCATATCCCCTGCATCCCATCCTCACTCTCTGTCGTGGTTTAGGGTTAGGGTTCCATTTATCTCCATCCCACGTTTCTGGGCTGGTACATAGACCTTTAGTTGAGCTGGGCTCAAGCAAGCACCCAAACAGCATCCCAAATTCAGGATTCTACCATGCACTGATGACCCAAAGGCATTTCCCAAGGATTTCCTGCAGGCAGATGTTACTGGACACATGGAATCACTGAGGATCCAGCTTTCAGCTGTGCTTCCAATGGAAAGAACTCACTGGTTAAAGCAGGGGAAGCTTTTGGATAAGCTCATTCCTCTGTCAATAGATTCCATCACCAGCAGCCAATGGGAAGCTGTGCCCAGGCAGGTATTGATGTTGGGGATGGATAATTCCAGCCAGAATTCCAGTTATGGAATTCAGCACCACAGAACCAATCCCAGAGCACATTCCTGGCACCGTTTCCATCAGGAACAAAAGAGATGGGAGGAGGCTGGAAAAGAACCAGCTTTAGGTGCAGGATGACTTTGTAAGGGCTGTGGAGACAGCTCCTGAGGTGAGGAAACCCCGATGGGAATGTGGTGCCTGGAGGGGAGGTCCAGGAGCAGGTCATGGAGCTGGTATCACCATTGCTCAGCATTGGGGTAGCTCTGGTGTCCATAGCATCAGGAGGACATGGAGCTGTTGGAGCAAGTCCAGAGGAGGCCACGAGGATGCTCAGGGGCTGGAGCAGCTCCTGTAGGGAGCCAGGATGGGAACACTGGGGCTGTGGAGCCTGGAGCAGCTTCCAGTGTCTGATGGGGATACAAGGATGCTGGAGAGGGGCTCTTCATTAGGGACTGGAGTGATAGGACAAGGAGTGATGGGTTCAGACTGAAACAGGGGATCCAGATTGGATGTAAGGAAGGAATTCTTCACTATGAGGATGCTGAGGCACTGGCACAGGGTGCCCACAGAAGATGCCCTTCAATGCCCTTCTTCCTAGGGTTTGCCTGGAGAAACCCACAGGTTTAGTTTGTCCTGGTCGAGGTTCCTGCTGATGGCTCCAGTGAGAAAGGTCCTGTTCCTCCAGGACCTGGCTCATTCCTGAAGCCCCAGGGCACTCCCATTGGCAGGACAGATGGATTCCAGCCCCTTCCTACTGCACTGGTGGCAGTGGAACTCCCTGGCTCTGCCTCTTTCCCAGCCTCTTCCCACCCAGGATCCCTTCAAGTCTTTATGATTATGGCTTTCAGGGTCCTTTGGGGAACTTTGGACCTTTTGGAGCTTGGAAGCAGATGTGTGGGATGGGAGAGGGACATCAGCATTTGGTAGGGAAATGAAGGGAATGTGACACGTCCGGTCCTGGAATAATCTTCCATCTGCTCCCAGAAGGAGCAGGAATCCCTGAGGAAACCCAAAGCCAAGCTGTGGAGAGCCTGAAACACTGCTCTGCTGCATGCCCACCGTGGCAAAGGAGGAGGCAGGAGGTTGGGTGCCCAGCTTGGTGCTCTGGTGTAGCTCTACTTGGCAGCAGAGGGCACCAAAGGATGCTGAGATCCCAAAATCCAGCCGGAGGGATGGATCCGGAGGCTTTTAGCTCTTGCTTTGCTTGGTCCTGATGAATGCATTGGTGGCTGGGTGAGGATTCCTGATGGATCAAACCCACACAGATGCTTATATCCAGGAAAATGTAGGATTTAATGCCTGTTGTGTCCATTTCCAAGGGAGATCCCAGCATCTGGAGGCTCAGCCTGGCCTCATGATGAGTTTGGGCTATGTAACTGCATTAAGTAAGTAAGGAGCTCTAATAAAGCACCCAACAGCACTGATGGGTGCAGGGTAACTGGTGGTTGGAGTGGTTAGAAGAGCTGGGGGGTGACTGTGACCCCCCCCCCATTCCTGCAGGATTGCTGACAGGAATGGTTGATGCTTTGCTGCTGTCCCTGATGGGACAGTGTGTGAGGAGACAGGAACTCTAAAGGTTCCATGGGATGGACTGGAGGTAACTTGTAGCATACCCTGAGCAATGCAGGTCATGGACAACAGGAGAAAGGGCTGGAGAACGTCTATGGAGCCAGGCTGGGAGAGCTGGGCTGGGGCAGCCTGGACAAGAGAAGGCTCCTGAAGGGGAGACCCCAGAGCAGCTCCAGTGCCTAAAGGGGCTGCAGGAAAGCTGGAGAGGGGCTTGGGACAAGGGATGTAGGGACAGGCCAAGGGGAATGGCTTGAACCTGCCCAAGAGAGGGGAGACTGAGCTGAGCTCTGAGGCAGAAGCTGTTCCCTGGGAGGGTGCTGAGGCGCTGGCACAGGGTGCCCAGAGAAGCTGTGGCTGCCCCATCCCTGGCAGTGCTCAAGGCCAGGTTGGACACAGGGGCTTGGAGCAGCTGCTCCATGGGAAGGGGTTGGGGTTGGAGCTGGAGGAGCTTCAAGCTCCCTTCCAACCCAAACCTCTGTGATTCTCTGGTGTTCCACAGCTCTTGGTCAGCACCACATCCCCCAGCAGCCTGGATGCTCACCTCACAGCCGTTCCCCTCTGCTCTTGCTCTTGCACACTGGGAGCTTTGTGGTCCATGTGGTGCAGCCCTCACTGGTTTACCAACCACAGACCCAGCCACTAATGGTGTTTAGTCAGCATCAGTCATCAGCCACAGCAGGGGGGAAGAGCTGGCCTGGCCACCCTGAGCTCCTAGCCCAGCAGAAGCCCTCCCATCACCCCCTCAGCCTGTATCTCACTTGACAACTGCATCAAATACCCTTAAATCAAAGGGGTCTGACTCTCAGAAGTGTCAAACTTGGCCTCCCTCCCCTCTGCCTTTGTGCCTTTCATCTGGGAAAGCCACAGTGTGATAAGGCCTTTATGGGAAGGACAGGGAAAACCAGGAACAGGGGCTGGAAAACAAAGTTTACTTCCTTAATCTGCAGTTCCTAAGATAAGGAATATCTCACTGAGGTGACTGTTTTTCCAGCTGCACAGATAACGTTCAGGCTGTTCTGGGCTTAGTCAGCAAAGTCTTTGCCATGGACAAAATCCATACATGGTCCCATCCAGCCCAAAGAGTGAGTCCTGTGGCAGTTAAACCCATCCCAAGTGTTGTTACCTGGTCCTGTGCAGTTCCCATTGACAATTCCAGGCATGTGGCTGTCAGGACTGATTGTGGAAGGTGCCACAGTCTCCTGGCCTTGTGTTCCACATGCAGGGATGGGTTTGTTTAATCAGGAGCCCATAGAATCATTGAATGGTTTGTGGTGGAAGGGTTCTGCCTAAGCTCAGCTCAGTCTCCCCTCTCTTGGGCAGGTTCAAGCCATTCCCCTTGGCCTGTCCCTCCAGGCCCTTGTCCCAAGCCCCTCTCCAGCTTTCCTGCAGCCCCTTTAGGCACTGGAGCTGCTCTCAGGTCTCCCCTTCAGGAGCTTTCTCTTGTCCAGGCTGCCCCAGCCCAGCTCCTATGGGAGCTGCTCCATGGCCTCCTGTGGACGTGCTGCTCTCAGACCAGCTCCAGCAGGGTGGGATTCTGCCACAGGCTCTTCCAGCTCCGAACCCTGTTGAGGAACACACACAACATCAGCTTGAAACCAACCAGCATCCAAGAAGAGAGAACCCAGAACACCCCCATCCATGTGTTTTCCTTCTGTTGGGAAACCCTCCACGTTCCATTTGACCCCTGGGCTCCAAAGAACCATTCCACCATAGCCACAAATGAACTTGGCCTTGATAACACAGCCAGGGGTGAACGCTGCCGTCAGCTCAGCACGTGAGCCTGTGCTGGGTTCACCTCTCCCCTGCCTCTGTGCTCACTTGCTCCCCACTCTTGACGCTGCCACCCTCCCCTTTGGACCCCTGCAAACATCACCTGCACACACCAGTGCCAGCGAGCTCCTGATAACCCCACAGTTTCCATTGCACTCACTTGCCGGCTTCCAGCTTCGGGTCCTTGGCATAGGAAAGCTCCCAATGGCCCTGAGCTGCTTCAGAAGCTGGTTCTGGAGACAAATGCTCCTTTCTGCAACCATTTTTCTACTTTCTTCACTCATTTTGCCCCTTTCTGCAATCATTTTCCTTTCTGCAAATACTTTGACCCTTTCTTCACTCATTTTCCTCCTTTCTTCAACCATTTTCCCCCTTTCTGCAACCATTTTGCCCCTTCCTGGTGCCTTCACCCCAGCCAAGTGCTCTGTGGACCCCCAGCTCAGCTGCTGCTTGCTGTAAACTGGGTATTCACCCATTTCCAGCCACCCTTGCTCTTGGTGTGCACTGGATGTTGACTTGCACCTTTCAGCCCTGCAGCCACCATGGGATGTGCCATCAGGACCGTGGTGACACCAACAACGATGCTGCCTCGCAGCTACAAGGCACAACAGGCTCCAGTGTCAACCAGAAAGCCCCAATTGGCACTGTAGGTTTGCCCATTGGGTCCCATTGAATCGTTTCAATCAATGCTTCCTTCATTGCAAGGGGTAAATCCAAGCACAGCTCCGTGTATCCTCTGCTGTCCTTAGGGCTGAATGTACTCTCCTAACTCAATGTCCTTCTATGGAATTCCACATGGAAATCCCCATCTCCCTTCGGAAAGCCAAGTCCCTTTGTGCCCTAACACGGCTTTGACCTGGTTATCAGCCCCAGGGCACAAACCCTGCCTGATGAAAGGCCACGTTTCCTATCGGGATCCACATGACTCCCTCACATGGGGTCTGTCTCCAGCCGGGATAAGAGGTGCCTTGCCTGGGATACGTGCCTGGAGCGCAGCTCTCCTGGGTGACCTTGCCCAGCAGTGTCCTTCGTGTTCCTCCTCTCAGCCCCGAGCTTCCCTTCATCCCAATGCAATTCCCAGCCCTGCTCAGTGAGGATCTGAACTGGAATAGTGGGAATGCCCATAGGGATGCAGAGGCATTGCTGGGGAGGAAGAGGGTGAAGGGGTTGGAGCTTCTGGGTCCCATCTGCTCAGGGCTGCTCCTGATTCACAGGAGGAAGAGCAACACCTGTATTCCATAGGGATTTGCCTTCATCCCTGCTTCCAGCTGGAAGACAACGACCCTGTATGAATCCTGCTGCTCAGCACTGGGCCATCAGCCTGGCTTAGGATGAAGGGAACTTAAACCCCATCCAGCTCCAACCCCAACCCCTTCCCATGGAGCAGCTGCTCCAAGCCCCTGTGTCCAACCTGGCCTTGAGCACTGCCAGGGATGGGGCAGCCACAGCTTCTCTGGGCACCCTGTGCCAGCGCCTCAGCACCCTCCCAGGGAACAGCTTCTGCCTCAGAGCTCAGCTCAGTCTCCCCTCTCTTGGGCAGGTTCAAGCCATTCCCCTTGGCCTGTCCCTACATCCCTTGTCCCAAGCCCCTCTCCAGCTTTCCTGCAGCCCCTTTAGGCCCTGGAGCTGCTCTGGGGTCTCCCCTTCAGGAAACCCCTCAAAGAAAACCACTCCAGCAGACACATACAGAGCATCCATCACCTAAAACCTCATTAATTAATTACTACGGCATTAATTACCATTAATAACCTACTCTATAAGGGCACAACCATCCTCACACAACGCTCCCCTCAGCGCTCCAACATGGCGCCGCCGGGCTGTACCATCCTCCTCCCTCCCCCCCCCCCCCCACGCAGCCTCGCAGTGGTACCGCCCACCCCGGCACCGGAAGCCGGAAGCTCCCTCAGCAGTGGGGGGGGGCTCCGGTACCGCGGCGGCGAGCGCCGGTAACGGGGTTAACCCCGGTGTCCGGAACCGGAACAACGTCATTGGTCCTTCCGGTGGGGCCTGCACCGGGAGCGGCGGAAGCCCCGTCCCTCGTAGGCCGCGGCCTCCCCGTTGCCGCAGCACCGGGACGGGCGCGGCCTGTGCGGAGGCCCCGCCGCTGTGTGCCGGTGCTGGCACCGGAGCGCTGCTGAAGCCGGTGAGGTCCGTGACGGGGGAGCCCCTACGGGCACCCGGGGGTGTCCATTGAGTGTGCTTGGGGGGGGTCTGACCCCTTGTGCTGTGCTATGGGGGGAGCCCTCCCATGCAGGCCTCATCCAGCGGTGGGGCAGAGGCACGGGAGGGACATGGAGCTGATGGAGTGAGGCCAGAGGAGGCCATGGAGCAGCTCCCATAGGAGCCAGGCTGGGAGAGCTGGGCTGGGGCAGCCTGGACAAGAGAAGGCTCCTGAAGGGGAGACCCCAGAGCAGCTCCAGTGCCTAAAGGGGCTGCAGGAAAGCTGGAGAGGGGCTTGGGACAAGGGATGTAGGGACAGGCCAAGGGGAATGGCTTGAACCTGCCCAAGAGAGGGGAGACTGAGCTGAGCTCTGAGGCAGAAGCTGTTCCCTGGGAGGGTGCTGAGGCGCTGGCACAGGGTGCCCAGAGAAGCTGTGGCTGCCCCATCCCTGGCAGTGCTCAAGGCCAGGTTGGACACAGGGGCTTGGAGCAGCTGCTCCATGGGAAGGGGTTGGGCTTGGAGCTGGAGGAGCTTTAAGCTCCCTTCCAACCCAAACCAGGCTGGGTTTCTATGATCCATGTTCTCCACACCCACACAGCAGCAGGGACTGAACCTTCCATTCACCCCTCTCCCTTTTCCCTCCTTGGCCTCATTAATAACAAAACCCACCCCATAAATCAATCTCTGTTGGCAGGGGGATGAAGTCCCCCCCATGTGTCCATAGCAGCAGTTTTCCTCTCTTCCACGTGGGAATTCCGCAGACAAGTTTGGCTGGATCTTGGGTGAGGATGTTTGGTAACCCTGAGCCTTCCCTTGGCATTCCATGGGAGGTGCAGAGGCTGACTCAGCTTCGCCCACTCGAAGGCAGAAGAGCCACAGGTGGTTAGGACAACACCGGAATTCCCATTGGAGGCCCCTTTCCCATCTCACTGTTGTGTTTCTCCATTGGTTTTAGTGTATTCCCATGTTATCCCATCCCACCTCTTCCAAGCTGTGCCTTGAACATTGCTATTTGCTTAATAGTATCAGACAGGCCAGATTACCTGGGAGAAGTGGTGGATAATGGGGAAATAAACCATGGATAGTGCAGAAAACCCGGTTTATTCCTGGATTTTAGTAACATTTCACCCATTTTTCAAGTTACAAGTGTTAGGATCGCATTCCCCTTGGATAATAATGCCTTTTGTGGGGGAAGCACTGGCACCCTGTATCCAGAAAGGAAAACAACAGGGAAATGAGATGGGAGCTGAGGTCTAACAGAGCTGCTTCAATCCCTAATAGGATTAGTGCCTGTGTGCAGTGGCTTTAGGGAACGTCGGTGTTCCTGGACTTCCTCCCTGTTGCAGGGAGTGTGCAGCTGCTCCGGGGAGGATGGAGACGCTGAGGAACCGGACGGTGGAGGAGCTGCAGGAGCTGCAGGAGAACACGGAGGAGATCGAGCGCCTGGCACTGGAATCCCAGGAGGTGCGTGTGGATGGACCTGGAATCCTGTGCTCAGCTCTGGGCTCCTCACTGCAAGAGAGACCTTGAGGGGCTGGATGGGGCCAGAGAAGGGCAATGGAGCTGGAGCAGGGCCTGGAGCACAAGAGATGGGGAAGGGCTGAGGGAGCTGAGGGGTTCAGATGGAGAAGAGAAGGCTCAGGGGGGACCTGATGGCTCCATACAAGTGCCTGAGAGGAGGATGGAGCCAGGAGGGGCTGAGCTCTGCTCCCAAGGAACAAGGGATGGGACAAGAGGAAACGGCCTCAAGCTGCACCAGGGCAGGTTCAGATGGAGCTGAGGAACAATTCCTGCCCCACAGGGTGCTCAGGCATTGGAACAGGCTGCCCAGGGCAGGGCTGCAGGCACCGGCCCTGCAAGTGCTCACACACCCCATAGACAAGGCCCTCAGTGCCATGGGGCAGGGGTGGCCTTGGCATTGCTGGGGCACTTTGATGCTCTCCAAGGTCTCTTCCAACCTGGTTGCTTCCATGAGTTCCACATCTCCTTGCCCAGGTCCAGGAGCTGCAGCTGGAAAGGGAAATGTCCCTGGCTGCCAACAGGAGCCTGGCTGAGCAGAACCTCAAGTTCCAGGCACCACTGGAGACAGGACGCAGTGAGCTCAGCACCAAGTACGAGGAGCTGCAGAAGCTGGCCCAGAGGTGCCAGGAGCAGAAGGCAAAGCTGGGTGAGTGTTTGCCAACCTCAGCTGCTTGCTGATAGAGCCACAGGGGCTGCACTTGGTGCAAGAGCCTCCCCTTCTGCTTCTGCCTACCTCAACCATGCTGAGCTGGGAAGCTCTCGGGGGTAGCAGCCCATTGTGCTGCCTGTGAGGTCCATATTCTCCTGTTTCCCTGTTAGATCCAGTTGTGCAGATCACCCAGCACCCTCCCCTCCCAGTGCAGCAGGGCCTGGAGCCTTTGCCTCTCCTTTTCTCCTTGCACCACCACTTCCCAAGGCAGGAATTGGCCCTGGCAGAGTGCAGCAGGGTTGGATGCTGCTGTTCCCTTTCCTTGGGTGCCTGATGCTGTGCTCTCCTTGCTCCCCACAGAGAAGTTCTCTGCAGCACTGCATCCCCAGACCTTGCTGGAGCTCCTGCAGGTGGAAAGCCAGAAGATTGAAGAGGAGTCTGAGGTGAGCTGTAGGTACAATCCCAAGCCTTGAATCAAGGATTCTCTCTCTGTAGTTTGGTGTTCTTGCTCCTGAAAGAGCTGCATTGCCCTATGTTTGGTGCTGTGGGCTGTGATGGTTATAGCATGGAATGGGTTGGGATGAAGGGAGCTTAAAGTGCATTCAATCCCAACCCCAACACCTTCACTGGAGCAGCTGCTCCAAGCCCCTGTGTCCAACCTGGCCTTGAGCACTGCCAGGGATGGGGCAGCCACAGCTCCTCTGGGCACCCTGTGCCAGCGCCTCAGCACCCTCCCAGGGAAGAACTCCCTTAAACCCAACCTAAATCTCCCCTGTTTCCCTATAAACCCATCACCCCTTGGCTGTCCCTGCAGCCCTTGATGTCTCCCATGTGTCCCTGAGAGAGCCCTGAATCCTAAGCCGGGTTTGGGGCTGCAGCACTGATCCTGTCTCCTCCTCCAGCAAATGGCCGAGAAGTTCCTGGAGGGTGACGTGCCCTTGGACACGTTCCTGGAGCACTTCTCCAGCATGAGGAAGTTGTCCCATCTGCGCCGGGTGAGGGTGGACAAGCTCCAGGAGATCCTGAGGAAGTCGGAAGCGGCGCCGGAGCCTCGGGAGCAGCCTCTTCCTCAGGGACCTGTGCCCACAGAACCCCCAAAGCCGCAGCCCTTCCCTCCAGCAGCTCCTTCAGCAGCTCCTTCAACAGCCCCAGCCTTCCCCCTGCCCTACAGCCCAGCTCCAAGCGGGCCAGCTGGCCCCACAGCACACGGAGCTCTCCCTCCTGCTCCCTTCTCTGGCTCCCCAGTCACCGTGGGCAGCGTTGCTCCATCCCAGCCCACCTTTCCCTATAAACCTCCAGCTCCTGGATACCCACCGGTACAAGCTGCTGAATCCGGGTATCCCAAGCCCCCCTCAGGAGGCTCTGCTCCAGCACCAGCTTATTCCTGGTCTCCATCCAGGGGCCCACCTCAGCCCCCCCAGTTTCCTGGCTCTCATCCCCCTCCGCCACCCCCCAGACCCGGATACCCTCCCTTCTTCCCACCTGGAGCAGCGAGACCCCAGTGTCCATACCCAACCCAGCCTCCTCTCCCCAACTTCCCAATCCCTCCCCAGCCTCCATATCCTCCTGGAGCACCTCCACCCTTTGGATTCCCCCCACCTCCCAATCCTCAGCGCCCTGCTTGGCCTGGCTACTAAATGTGGGACTCCTGGCTCCTGGAATGTGGGACTTCTGCTGCTCTTCCCTCCTCTCTGGTGGGGAGTGAGGAGGAAGAGTGATGCTCTTCAACCCATGGGTGCAGAAGCATCACACAGGCAGCAGCTCCCAGGGATCAAGCAGGTTGATGCCATCCCCATGGGTCACATCTCATCTCCTGAGGTTTGTGCTCATCTGAGGGGCTGGAGTGGCCAATTCCAGGTGGATTCATCCAGGTTTTGATGTGAAATCCAGGTAGACCCTGAGGTACTCGATGGAGATGGCAGCTTCAAGAGCCAGACCCCCTCTATGTGTGCAAGAGAGCATGAGTGTGCTGGAGTCTGCTCCATGTCGTGTGCTCCATGGGTCTCAGATGTCATATCCTAATCCTTAACCTTGCCACAAGTGTTCGAAGGACACTTTGGGAATCTGGGACAGTATTCCTGACACAAAGCCACCCGCTGCTTTCCCCACATCCACTGGGTTGGGGCCCCAAGGAAGTGAGAGGCAGAGCCAGCTGGGCTTGCAGGTCATTCCCAACAGGTTGTAGCAGGGAAGAACAGCTCCCTGGATGAGCCAGGCCTTGGGATGTCTCCCAGTGTTATCCTTGGATGTGGGATAACTTCCACTCTGGCTCTGCTCAGGCTTGTCCCAGTGCTGCCTCTGCCTGTGGGGTGAGTCCTGGTGTGCTCCAAAGCAGAGGCAGTTCCCAGTTTGGATGGACCCCAGTGATCCCAGCTCACTGGGAAGCACGAACCTCTTCACCACTGTTCCCTGTCCCACCAAGGGTTTGGAGCCTCCAGCACTTCCCAGGGCTCACTGCATGGATATTATCCATGGATTTGGTGTAAACCAGGCTGGCACAGTGACCTGGGCTGTTGCTGCTTTGGAGGTGCACATCTGGGAATCGGAAATGGGAATTGGTGCTTCCCATATCCCAACCTCTCCCATGGGGAGAATTGAGTTCTTGGGGTGCTCCAGGCTCCAGCCTTCCTCACATCCCCTTTCTCAGGTAACACTAATGGAAGGAGCACTGATTCGGGATGGGAATGGGAATGGGATTGCTTTGCTCAGCACTTTATCCTCCAGCTCCTGCCTGTCTCCCTGTAAGTTATTGATCAGGAACCGGTACTAATGGACAAGGTTTGATGGAAGCAATTCCATAGCTCTGGATAATGGCAGTAATAAAACTCGATGAACTGCATGTGGGGTGATTGCTTCCGGAGCCAGCATCAGCCTCACGCTTCCATTGAGCCACCTTATTCCCATTGGCATCCTCAGAGCAATTTCCTCTTGGCTTCATCCCTGGAACCTTTCACCCTCTTTCAGGATCAGCTTCCAACTCCTCTTCCCTGCTTCCTTGTTCCCATCTTTTCTAAGGGACCTGTTTCAGTTTGAACCCATCACCCCTTGTCCCTGATGCAGAGTCCATCCCCAGCATCCTAGTATCCCCTTCAGACATGGAAGCTGCTCTGAGCTCTCCACACATCCCCAATGTTCCCAACCTGGCTCCATATGGAAGCTGCTTCAGCCCCTGAGCATCCTCTGGACTCACTCCAACAGCTCCATGTGCTGATGCTGAGGACCCCAGGGCTGGATGCAGCATCCGAGTGGGATCTCATGGAGCAGAGGGGCAGCATCACCTTGGACCTCTCCTCCATCACTGGGAGGTCTTTAGCCTGGAATAGCTCCAATAGGGTTGGGAGGAAGGAAACAAGCTGTAATTCCTAGAAAAATTCCCTATTTTATTACAATGGTTGTTGCTGATTAAATACCTGACCTGTTCCCAGTGATTCCACCCTCCCCTGCTCCTCACATCCCCGTTTCCCAGCTCCAATGGGATCAGGCAGACATGGGGCTCACAGCCTGTGTCCTGCCTGGCATGGGGCAGCTCAATCTGCTTTTAGCCTGGCCTGGCTGAGAGGAAGAGTGTGGTGGATGCGGGATGGGAGGCATGGATCGAAGCATCACCATGGATCTAAACTGCACCATTCATGCAGGTATGAACCTGCCTCCTGCATGGATTGAAGCGTCACCATGGATCTAAGCTGCACCATTCATGCAGGTATGAACCTGCCTCCTGCATGGATCGAAGCATCACCATGGATCTAAGCTGCACCATTCATGCAGGTATGAACCTGCCTCCTGCATGGATCGAAGCATCACCATGGATCTAAGCTGCACCATTCATGCAGGTATGAATCTCTTAAACCCATACAAAGAGCTTAAATCCCTTTCTCCTCATGTTTTCCAATGGGAGAAGCTCCAAAGCAAGAGGAAGCCTCCTTAGATGGGGCTTGAGCACCAGGGAGCAGCCAAAGCTGGGGCAGGATGGCTTCAAGCTGGTAGGAGCAGGGCAGGTTTGGCTCTGGGGTGAGCAGGGCTCATCCCATCCCTTGGGGGATGCAGGTTTGCTTCCGAAGGGGATCACTGCAGGGCTTTGATGTCTCTTGGAGGCATGGAATGGGTTGGGATGAAGGGAGATTAAACCCCGTCCAACCCCAACCCCTTCCATGGAGCAGCTGCTCCAAGCCCCTGTGTCCAACCTGGCCTTGAGCACTGCCAGGGATGGGGCAGCCACAGCTTCTCTGGGTACCCCAGTATCTTCCATCACCTCCCATCCGTTCCCCATTGCATGGAGACACGGAAGGGTTGGGATTGGAAAAGCCCCTCCAAGATCATCTTGTTCCACCCCTACCATCTTCTGCTTGATCCGGTTGCTCCTTGGGCTTCATCCCTCCCTTTTCCCACATGGATAAGGGGATGGATGAAGGAAACAGAAGTCATTTGTCCCCCGAACACAGGGAAAGGCACTAAGAGAGCGATTGATGCCATGGGGACGGCTCGGATGGGGCCCAGCACCCCAAGGGGTCACACTCTGCGCGCACACTGCAGGTCATAGTCACTATCCGATGAGTTATCCGGAGGGTTGGATGGGTGCAGAGCTCCTTCCAGGGCTGTGGGTGATGGATGCAGGGTTATGATGGGGGCTTCATTCCCATTGGGAATGGGGCATGGAGGAGCCGTTCCCAGCATCCTCCTACACTCACCTGGGTACTCTGAGGTGTATGGGGTCTTCTGGGGGGGGTGAGCGTAGTCGTTGTCCCCCCCCTGCACCCACTGCCCCTCTGCCCGGGGCCGCTGGGTGATGGTGCTGTTGCGGTGGAAGGAAACTGGAGGAGATGGGAACAGTTGGGAATGGGGATTTGGGGTTTGGGGGGGATGATCCTACAGGGGAAGGGGCTGAGGCAGAGCAGGAGCCAGAGTGGGGCTGGGTTCACAGAGGGTGTTGGGTCAAGGCAATGGCAGGAAATGGGAGAGATCTGCCTGTTATGGGCCCCAAACCGGCCCCAAAGCAACCGAAACAGCCCCAAACAGCCCCAAATCAATCCCAAACCGGCCCCAAATTAACCCAAACCAGCCCCAACTCAATCTAAATCAGCCCCAAACCAGCCCCAAATCCGCCTCAAATCAACCCCAAATCAGCCCCAAACCAGCCCCAAATCCGCCTCAAATCAACCCCAAATCAGCCCAAACCAGCCCCAAATCAATCCCAAATCAGCCCCAAATCAACCCAAACCAGCCCCAAATCAACCCAAACCAGCCCTAAATTAGCCCTGAATCAACCCAAATCAGCCCCAGATCAACCCAAATCAGCCTCAAATCAACCCCAAATCAGCCCAAACCAGCCCCAAATCAATCCCAAATCAGCACCGAATAAACCCAAACCAGCCCCAAATCAACCCAAACCAGCCCCAAACCAGCCCTAAATCAGCCCTGAAGCAACCCAAATCAGCCCCAAATCAACCCCAAACCAGCCCTAAATCAGCCCTGAAGCAACCCAAACCAGTCCCAAATCAGCCCCAGATCAGCCCCAAATCAGCCCCAATCCCCTAACCCGTCTGATTGAGTCCTGTGGGTCCGATCCATTGGCGCTGCTTCCTCCTGGACACTGGAAGCAAGAGGCAGGTGATGGGATGCGGAGCTCCCATGGACCTGATGCCACTTCCTCCTCCCCCCCCCCCCCCCAGCCCCATATGTCATCCCCAATAACCTCCTCCTCCTAATCCCCTCCCCGAGCCCCCATCTGCTCTATTGTGTGTGCTCAGTGCTTAACCCCCCCTCCCCTTTCCACCCCCTTCTCTGTGGGGCAGGACAATGGGATCAGTGCAGAGCATCTCCCATAGCCCCTCATGGAGCAGGCAGGGATGGATGGAGAGGAAGAGGGGGGAGGAAGAGCAGATCCAGGCCTTGTCCCTTACTTCTCTTCATCAGCCTCCTGTAAGCAGGGGGACCACAGAGGAGCATGAGGATGCTGAGGAGCAGCAGGGCCAGGCAGATGCTCCCAATGGTACCCGCAGCCATGCCAGGGGGATGCGGCTTTGAGTCCTGGCCTGGGGATAAATGGGACCCAATGAGCCCCAATGAGACCCAATGAGCCCCTTGCCTCTGATGCTGGGAGCTTGAGCACCCATCGGACCCATTCCCCCCCATAGAGCTCAGCATCACCCATAGGCTTACAGACCACCGCGATCCTAGAGCAGCTTGGGGTGTCGCTAAGGGGGCAGAGGTGCAGGTCGGGCACCCCACAAGTGACCCCCATGGAAGGGGGGTCCCGGATTTCAGTGCTGGATGAGAGGTTCCCGCAGCGCAGCTCCTGGCACAGCTCCCTGCCCCACTGCGCCCGTAGGGTCCTGTTGTGGCACAGCACCCGCCATTGGTTCCTATGGAAGACCTCGATGTTCCCTTCGCATGGTGTGGGGCCGGATGCCAACCTCCGCAGGGCCTTGGGCTGGGAGTCTGGGACATGGGGGGAAAGAGGGATCAGATCCATGGGGAGGTGATGGAAGCAGATGCCAAGGCTTGGAATCCTACCCATGTCTGAGCCTCCATCCCTTGGGATCGGCTCATGGCATCTCTGCTTCCCCTTGTGCCACAGGGATAATGCATTGAGGAGCTCTGCCAGCTGCTGTGGTTCATCCCTGTATCCCATGGGGGGGATTCTGAGCACGGGCAGATGGTGGGAATGCTTTGGGAAGGAATCCTGCCCTGGGGGGTGCTGAGGCACAGGGTGCCCAGAGAAGCTGTGGCTGCCCCATCCCTGGCAGTGCTCAAGGCCAGGTTGGACACAGGGGCTTGGAGCAGCTGCTCCATGGGAAGGGGTTGGGGTTGGAGCTGGATGGGGTTTAAGCTCCCTTCATCCCAACCCATTCCATGAATCCATGATTGGGAGCGACCCCGCTCCTCCCAGCTCCTTCCCATGGTACCAGCACCAAGCAGCTCCATAGGGACAGCACAGAACACTTTAGGATGGGAAGGCCGTTGAGATCCTCCCCTTCCAACCCCTGCCATGGCCTGGGACACCTGCACCATCACCAACCCAGCCTTGATGCTCAGGATGAGCCCCAGGAGGTGCACATGAGGGTGCTGAGCTCCCCACTTACACAGAGCTGCACTGGGGACATCCCTGCTTCACCTCCCCCATCAGCAGAGCAATGGGATGAGTGGGATGAATGGGGCCGGAGCTGCCCCCATTATAGAACCATAGAATGGTTATGGTTGGAAAGGACCTTAAGATCATCCAGTTCCAACCCCTGCCATGGGCAGGGACACCTCACACTAAACCATATCACCCAAGGCTTCATCCAACCTGGCCTTGAACACTGCCAGGGATGGAGCATTCACAACCTCCCTGGGCAACCCATTCCAGTGCCTCACCACCCTCATAGTAAGGAATTTCCTCCTTATATCCAATCTAAACTCCCCCTAAGTTTGACCCCATTACCCCTTGTCCTATCCCTACAGTCCCTAATGAAGTCCCTCATCAGCATCCCCATAGCCCCATTCATTCCCCGCCGATCCCCCACCCGCTCCTCACCGGAGCACCGGATGAACGCCGCCTGCTCCCGTCTCCTGCCGCTGCTCCCATGGAAGCAATCGAGGACGGATCCGCTCCCGCAGCCCTCCCGCAGCTCCCAGCGCACCGGCAATGGGGGCGGACGGCCCCGGGGCGGAGCGGAGCCGCTCCGGGCGCTGCCGCAGCGCAGGGCTCCGCACAGCCGCTCGGCCAGCGCCGCAGGGATGCTCCGTTCCCCCGACACGGAGCCCCATGTACCGGATCGGTGCAGCTCCAGGAAACCGGAGCATCCGGTGTCACCGTCCACCAGGCGCAGGCGGGGGGGGCCTGGGGGGGAATAGGGGGGAAGCGTCTTTAAGGGGGGCTTTATGTTATAGAGCCCCTCAAAGCATCACTGATTGACCCCAAGTGTTGTTAATGGGGTGAAGGAAGCAATAAAGAGGGTCCGGTTTGGGCGTTCAAGCCCTTCCGTCCTACCAGGGCTGGGGCCTCACCGGTGGGCTCTGGGGTGGTGCTCGGAGGAGGCTCCGGGGTGGTTTTGGCTGGCTCTGAAACAAGAACAAGGTGGGTTTGGAGGGAGGGGAACAGGGGAATGGGATCAAGGTGAAAGAGGAGGGATCCAGGGTGGATGGAAGGAAGGAATCCTGCCTGGGAGGGTGCTGAGGCGCTGGCACAGGGTGCCCAGAGAAGCTGTGGCTGCCCCATCCCTGGCAGTGCTCAAGGCCAGGTTGGACACAGGGGCTTGGAGCAGCTGCTCCATGGGAAGGGGTTGGGGTTGGATGCACTTTAACCTCCCTTCATCCCAACCCATTCCATGATTCCATGGCTGAAGAGATGGGCCAGGCGCATGGAGATGCTGGTGACCAGGGCTGGGATCCATACTCACCGCTGCAGGCAAGGACCGCGTGCTCCGTGCAGTTTGCCGGCTCCCAAACGCATCCCATTGGAGCATCCTCCAGCAGCCGGCACCGCAGCGGATCCATGTGTGGCTCCTTCCCATTGGTGAGCACAACCCGGAGGGGTTTGGTGATGGGGGGACCACAGCCCAGCCTCCAGCACATGGCATCGGCACCGGCTCCAGTCACAGCATCCTGGCACACGCGGCTCCATTTGCCATCCCAGTTCACTTCCAGCATCCCGGAGCAGCGGCACCCACCACCCGTGAGCCGCAGGCTGGGGTCTGTGGGGAAACCAAGGGTGGAAGGGGATTTCCTTCCATTCACAGCGTGTTTTCTATGGGCATGTCCCCACCAGGGCTTCTTGCGGAAGGACATGGGCAAAGGGATGATGATGGAGCCATGGCCAAAGGGATGCTGATAGAGCCATGGCCAAAGGGATGCTGATGGAGCCATGGCCAAAGGGATGCTGATGGAGCCATGCTCAAAGGGATGCTGATGGAGCCATGCTCAAAGGGATGCTGATGGAGCCATGGCCAAAGGGATGCTGATGGAGCTATGGGCAAAGGGATGCTGATGGAGCTATGACCAAAGGGACGCTGATGGAGCTATGGCCAAAGGGACGCTGATGGAGCTATGGCCAAAGGGATGCTGATGGAGCTATCACCAAAGGGATGCTGATGGAGCCATGGCCAAAGGGATGCTGATGGAGCTATGGCCAAAGGGATGCTGATGGAGCTATGGTCAAAGGGATGCTGATGGAGCTATGGGCAAAGGGATGATGATGGAGCCATAGCCAAAGGGATGCTGGTGGAACCATGCTCAAAGGGATGCTGATGGAGCTATGGCCAAAGGGATACTGATGGAGCTATGGCCAAAGGGATGCTGATGGAGCCATGGCCAAAGGGATGCTGATGGAGCCATGGCCAAAGGGATGCTGATGGAGCCATAGCCAAAGGGATGCTGATGGAGCCATGCTCAAAGGGATGCTGATAGAGCCATGGCCAAAGGGATGCTGATGGAGCCATGCTCAAAGGGATGCTGATGGAGCCATGGCCAAAGGGATGCTGATGGAGTTATGGCCAAAGGGATGCTGATGGAGCTATGGGCAAAGGGATGCTGATGGAGCCATAGCATGGTCCCCATCCCTGCTCTTACCTCCAGTGCTCGGGGCAGCTCCTCCATGGCTGGCGATAGCTGCAAGGAAGAAGGGGATAGAGCATCAATCCATCTCCTCACCCCAGGGGATGTGGGATCCCCCACCCGGGGCAGCAGCTCCCAACGTTTGGCCTCTCACTGGTTATTTTGGGGGAGAAAAGGCCATTCTGGAGGCTCAGATCAGTTTGTGCCCATGTTCGGATGCTGCTGGTGATGGTGCCAGGAGCTCCCTGCTCATACCCGGATGGGGGGACCCCTCTGTCCCCAAACCCCAGTGGCTGGTGAGGAGCTCGGATCATGCTGGGTTATTCCTTGGCAATAGGAAAGCATTTGCTGGCTCAGCCGGGGATGGGATGAGCTGGGAATGAGGATGGAGGGAGGGATGGATGGATGGATGGAGGGAGGGAGGGAGGGAGGGAGGGATGGATGGATGGAGGGATGGATGGATGCCCCCAGCACCCATTGGCTCACCCTGGGGACCCCTAGGACCTTTGCCTATCCAGAGCCCCATGCTTTGGCTTTACCCCCAAACGATCACCAGTGACCCCCATAAGAAACCACAAGCCTGAGCCCCCACATTATTCCCAACAGCAGGAAAACCGGGGGGGGGGGGGGGGGGGGGGGGGGGGGGGGGGGGGGGAGGGAGGGTCCCCATGTGCTTTGGATCCCCATAGAGGCTGCATGTGCCCTGAGCACCCTCCATCCCCCCCAGCCCCATTCCCTGTACTCACCCCACATTCCCAGTAGGAGCAGCAGGCTCTGGGATGCCATCGGCACAGCCGAACCCGGGATGCTGCTATGGGGCCGGGGGGGGGGGGGGGGGGGGGGCAGAGGCTGTTTTCCTCCCTCTGTGGTTTTCTGCGTCACTTCTGGGCTGTTTGAAGCCTCAACCTGGCAGCTGCCGCCCCACATCCTATGGGGGGGGGGGGGGGATGTGGGGCGAGATGTGGGGCTCGGTGCTCATCCCCTTCCTGGGCTCCTGCAATCTCTGCAGAGCACATGGGGCAGAGCATCCAAAGGAGATGGGGGCATTGGGGGTGCGGATAGGGCAGAGATAAGAGAGAAGCTCCCAGTAAGGGGATTTGGGAGCAAACACACTGGATTGTGTGGGAAAACCAGTGTAACCATTAACCCGAGCACTGGATCCTATGGGAGACCTGAATCCCTGCCCCAAACAGGCTCTGTTGGTGCTTCCTCCTCCTCCTCCTCCTCCTCCTCCTCCTCTGTCAGTGCTGCCTGCAGCATCCCCATCATCTGGGTCACCAATGGAAGGAGAGGCACCAGGGCAGGAAACACTCCATGGTTGGGTGCTGTGGATGCAGGACACCCATGGCACAGCACAGCACAGGGGTCATTCCATGCCACAGCGTGCCATGGAGCAGCTCCGGATGGAGCCAGGCTGGGAACACTGGGGCTGCATGGAGAGCTGTGTCTGAAGGGGATACAAGGATGCTGAGAGGGATACAAGGATGCTGAGAGGGATACGAGGATGCTGAGAGGGATACAAGGATGCTGAGAGGGACTCTTCCCACCAATGGAAGGGGTTGGGGTTGGAACTGGATGAACTTTAAGTTCCTTTCATCCCATCCCATTCCATGGTCCTGATTCCATCCCACACCATTCCAAGCCACCACAGACCCCACCAGCACCTCAATGGCCCCACGTGCTGTGGATGGGGCACATCCCCTCTTGTCCCCATTGCTGTCCCTCAGGATCCCTGTGTCTCCCCACAAGGGCACACGTGGAGCACAGCAGGAAGGGGCAGGACATTGATCCCGTTATTGAATCCCTGTGAATCCAGGTCATTGGCACTGTTCCTATTGACACAGAGACAGGATTAGGCCTGGAGGGGGGGATGAGCTTCCCAAGCGGCACAATGGGGTTATGAGAGCTCCCATCCCCTGCATGGGCATCCGGATGCTCTGGTCCCCCTGCCCTTTGGGTTTCCTGCCCTTTGGGTTGAAGGTTTTCCATGACACAAGAGGCAGCTCATTGGGTGCTGCAGTGTCTGTGGGTGCTGCAGTGTCTGTGGGTGCTGCAGTGTCTGTGGGTGCTGCAGTGTCTGTGGGTGCTGCAGTGTCTATGGGTGCTGGGTGCTGGGTGATGCCGGCACCATGAGCATCCCATCTCCAGCATCCCTGGGGATAACCCAGCTGGATCCCAGCCCCTTGCAGCCTCTGTGGCTTGGGCAATGCTTTGGGATAGGGATGCAAGCCAGGATGAGGGAGCTCCACATCCCATGTGTTATCCAAGGCTCCATGACCCCCTCCAGCATCTCTGGAGCCCCCGGGATGCTGCAGGCAGGGTTAGAGCATCCCTCCGTGCTGCAGGTGGTGCAGGCAGCTCAGCACCATCCGGATGCTGCAGGCAGGGTTAGAGCATCCCTCCTTGCTGCAGGTGGCAGCTCAGCACCATCCGGATGCTGTGACACATAAGGGTGATGGCAGCATCAACCAGAGGTGCTGGTGGAAGGGGAGCTATGGGATGTGCCTTAGGAGAGGCAGGAGATGCCTTTGGTGGTGCAGGAATGGGTTTCCCAGCTCCAATACACTGCTGTGGTGGGAAGAGCCGGATGCAGGAGCAGCAGCATCCCTGTGGTCCCTATGGACCCGGAGGGGGCACATTCCCATTGGGAACAGGGGTGTCCCCTCCTTGCACATTGATACCCCAAGGGCACTGGTACCCTAACTGTGATGAGCATCAGTGAGGTGGGATGGGGACCACCAAGGGGGCATCACCCCAGGCCAGCAATGGGGCACCCCCCGCACCCATCTCCTGTCTCCCATCCCTTTGTGTGGGGTTCTGGTGCTATTTTGGTGCTTCCGGTGCCGTTGTTGCGGTGCAGCCCCTTTGTCGGGAGCCTCTCGCCTCGGTGAGGAGCTGGAGGATGTGGTTGGAGGCAGTTTCCATGGGGCAGGGCTGGGGGTGAGCTCTGATGCGGCTCCACCTCGAACTGGGGAGGAGGGGATGGAGGGGATGGAGGTGATGAGCATAGAGATGGAGGTGATGGAGGTGGAGGTGATGAACATGGAGATGGAGGTGATGGAGATGGAGGTGATGAACATAGAGATGGAGGTGATGGAGATGGAGGTGATGAACATAGAGATGGAGGTGATGGAGGTGGAGGTGATGGAGGTGGAAATGATGGAGATAGAGACAGAGGTGGTGAAGATGGGAATTACAGAGATGGAGGTGATGGAGTGAAGGTGATAGATGAAAATTATGGAGAAAGAGATGATGGAGATGGACACAGAGATGGAAGTGATGGAGATGGACATTATAGAGATGAAGGTGATGGAGGTGGAAATGATGGAGATAGAGATGATGGACATGCAGGTGGAGGTGGAGATGGAGATGATGGAGATGGAGGTAATGGAGGTGGAGGTGGTGGAGGTGAAGGTGATGGAGGTGGAAATGATGGAGATGGAAACAATAGAGATGGAAACGGTGGAGATGATGGAGGTGATAGATGGGAATGATGGAGATGGAGGTGATGGAAATGGAAATGATGGAGGTGGAAATGATGGAAACGATGGACATGGAGGTGATGGAAGGAGAGATTATGGAGATGGAGGTGATGGAGCTGTGGGGCCCATGAGGTCCCCATCACAGTGACTGTGGCTCGTGCAGCCCCACACCAGTGTCCCTGTCCCCAAGCTGTGCCTGGCACCGGGTGATGCTGCAGCTTCCATCCCAGCATGGGGGATGCTGGATGGGAGGATCCATGCCCTGGGATCCATATCCCACCTCCTGAGCTCTGGGTGAATGGGATAACCCCCCCCCTGGGCTGGATGTGGGCTCTATCCCACCTCAGTGTCCCTCTCACAGCCCTATATGGGGGTGAGAAGGGTCCAGGCCCCCCAGCACCAACACACATCCAGCACCATCCAGTGTGCTTGGGTCTGGAGCCTGGTGTCAGCATCCCTCGAGTCCCCCAGCCACATTTATGGACACAGTGGGAAATGATGGAGATGGAGGCGATGGAGATGATGGAGATGGATGGGGAGGACCATGGACCGGTAACCTCTGTATCCATCACTGTGTCACCATGCGGTGTTGGGGGCACTATGGGACACCACCACCCCAAATTCCCCCTGCACCAATGCTATGGGGCTGGATCATGCCATGGGTCTGGTCTGGCACCAGACCCCACAGGTGATGCTCCTCACCATGGCTATGACCACAGGAAGGACCACTTTGGGTCACTTATCCCCCACCTGGAAACCATTGGTGGCCCAACCTCCCTATGGGGCTGGTGACCCCTATGTCCAAGGGACGTGGTGATCCAGTGGGAAAAGCTTTTAATGGGAGCACATAACCCATCCCAGTGCATTGGGATGGCACCGGCACCAGTGTCTGACCCCAGCATGGAGGAGATGGATGGAGGAGAGCCTCAGTCCAAGGAGCCCTGGATGTCATCGTAGTCACTGCCCTCGGAGGGGTCCCCCCCGTTCCATGGGGCCGGGTCCCCCGGGGTCTCCATGCCCTGGCTCTCGGACCATTCCCCTGAGGAGGTGCTGGAGCTGGTGCTGGGCTCGGGGGCTGCTGTGGACATGGGGACCCCCCCACATCCCTGATGGGGCAGCGCTGGGGGGGGCATGGGGTCAGGTTGGTACCTGCCTTCCCTGCTCCATCCCATGGGGTCTCCATCCCTGCTCCCATTCCCATCCCTCTCCCATCCTTAGGGTCCCCCCATATCAATTCCCCTCCCCAAGGCTGTCCCCATCCCTACTCCCATCCCTGCTTCCATCCCCATCCTTGGGGATCCCCGACCCCCGTTCCCCTCCCCAGAGCTGTCCCCATCCCTGTTCCCATCCCCTGGGGTCTCTCCATCTCTTCTCCCATCCTTGTGGCCCCTTCACCCCAATTCCCCTCTCCATGCCTGTCCCCATCCCTGCTCCCATCCTATAGGGTCTCTCCATCCCTGCTTCCATCTCTGGGGTCCCTCCATCCCTGCTTCCATCTCTGGGGTCCCTCCAACCCTGCTTCCATCTCTGGGGTCCCTCCATCCCTGCTTCCATCCCCTTCCATCCTTATGTTCCCCTCATTCCAGTTCCTCTCCCTGGGGCTGTTCCCATCTCTGCTCCCATCCCAATCCCTGCACCCACCCTTGGGGTCCCCATGGCCACGCATCCCTGCAGCAGCACCCACCGGAGCCGGTGCAGCCGTAGGCAGTGGGTGCCATGTGCCAATGGGTGCTGCTGTCGGGGTGCCCCATACAGACCGATGGGGACACGGTGCCGTTGCAATAGGGCTCCATGGACACGGATGAAGAGGTGGAGGTGCTGCCATGGGATATGGATCCTGGCCTGGCTAGTGCTGTGGGACACAGGGAGATCAGCCCCAAACTGCTGGGGGCACCCATCACATCATGTGGGATGAGCACCCATCACGTCATATGGGATAATCACCCATCACGTCATATGGGATGAGCACCCATCACACCATATGGGATGAGCACCCATCACATTATATGGGATGAGCACCCATCACATGATACAGGATGAGCACCCATCACACCATATGGGATGAGCACCCATCATATCATACGGGATGAGCACCCATCACATTACATGGGATGAGCACCCATCATATCATATTGGATGAGCACCTATCACATCATACAGGATGAGCACCCATCACATCATGTGGGATGAGCACCCATCACGTCATATAGGATGAGCACCCATCACATCTTACCCTCCTCAGGGACCGGCTCCATCCCATCCCTGTTGGGCATCAGCAGGAGCTGCTCCCGGGGCTGCCGGCGCAGGGAATCTATGGGGAAGGGATGGAGGGGCCGTCAATGGGGCCACCCCATTGATGGGGGTGCTGTGGGTGCTGTGGCGGGTGCGATGCTCACTGTGGAAGGTGGATAGGGCCACGGGGGGTTTGCTGCTGAAGTCATAGTGTTCATAGTCGGAATCAGAGTCGGAATCCTCGGGAAGGGCTGGGAGCAGTGGGATACAGGAGTGAGATGGGGATGGGACAGCACTTCCCATAGGGAATGGGGGGCAGAGACATACCTGATCCTTTGGGAACGCTTGGGGGCATCTCCCTATAGTCATTGGAGGCCACATCGTGGTGCTGGGAGCTGTGGGTCACCAGGACCGGTCCAGAGAGCCCAAGGGAGGATACAGGATGGGCTGTGGGATAAGGGGGATGTGATGCTCGGAGCCTCCATGGGAATGGGGCGGCCACGGATGGGCTGGAAGTGACACCGCATCCATGGGCAGAGCCTGTGTGGGGTCCTTACCGCTCCTCTTCCTCACCCGCAGCAGGGCAGTGGTGAAGGCCACCACGGTGAGCAGGAGCAGCACTGCCAGCACCATGCAGGGGATGAAGAGGGGCACGTACAGAAGGGACCCGGATCCTGCATCCCAGGAGCCTCCATCCGCTGGGATAGAGAACGGACACAGCCCTTGGCACCTGGGACACCCCTTCCTGCAGGGAATGGGGTGGGAATGGGATGGGAATGGGATGGGAATGGGATGCTCCGGAGCTGATGCTCTGTGGGATGCTCACCTCGCAGGACCGTGGTGTTCGGTGTCACCGTTGCCATAGGGGTGGGTGCCTGCAAACCCAATGAGCCTACAAGGAGGGGATAGGGAAGCTCAGCACCCCAATACCCCCCAGGGCACCGAGGGGAGCAGGATGGGGACCAGTACCATTGCAGATGACCCCGACCGCCCGGGACTGGTAACATGGGGATGACTTATTGAACACCCAGTGGCAATAGGCCAGCGATGGCTGCAGGCTCTCGCACTTGTAGAACATCCTCGAGGGCAGCGTGTGCCCATAGGCAATGGTGCTGAGCGGTGCCCCACAGCCCAGCGAGCGGCACAGGACCCTGCTCTCCAGCTGGTACCAGGCACTGTCACATACAGTGCTCCATGTGCCACGGAACAGCACTTCCAACCGGCCGGCACAGCCGTCCCGGCCTCCCGACAGCCGCCACTGGTGATGCTCTGTAGGGATACAGGGAGCTGGATGCAGGGATGCATCCCAATGGCATCTCCAGCCTCACGGATGGGGGTCATGGAGCTGCTCCATGGGGTACAAGGGGGCCACAAAGATCCCCCTTTAGTCTTTAGGACACCCCAAAGGCTCCATCCCATCCTCCTTATCCCCACTTCCCCATCCCTTCCCTCAAGGCACATCCACAGCCAAGCCCCTTTCCCATAGCAGGGTTGGCACTGGAGGAGCATTAAGATCCCATCCAATCCCACCCATTCCATACCTGAGCACACCACACCAGCATCCTCCTTATGGGAACAGTCATGCTCCCGCACCGCTGGGCATTCCCAAAGGTGCTCCTCGTGTCCCTCGCATCCCATCTCATCCCGAAGGATGGATCCATTGCCTCGGCCATAGGCAGCATCACCATGGGCGCTCACGGCACGGCCGCACCGCAGCTGCCGGCACACGACGTCGGCATCGGTCAGGTCCCATCCATCATCACACACTGTGCCCCATGCACCATCCTCCTCCATCTCCACACGGCCCTCGCACCGGCTCTGGCCCCCAGTAAGCCGCAGAGCACTGGGACCTGTGGGGGCACTGGATGAGGGTCCCCCCATGCTGGTCCCCATAGGGAGCAGTGGGATGCGGGGCCAGCATCCCAGTGGGATACTGGTCCTGCTCACCTGGTGCCACTGAGGTGTTCCCTGCTGGGGTGCTGGGAGGTGCTGTTGGGTCCATGGGGGCTGTAAGGGGGAGATGATGGGGGTCAGAATGGGGGGGCAGGGATGAGCATCCGTAAAGTGATGCTGTTTTGGGGCAGGATGCTCAAAATGGCTTCCCCCGCTGCACAAAATGGACGTCACCCGTCAACCTCGATCCCAATGTCCCTACACCAGCCCTGGCATGGGAATGTCCCCCAGGGCCAGATCCTGGAATGGGATCTGCTCACGGGATGGGGGAGGCAGAATCGGGCCCTAAATGTGGGGATTTGGGGCAGGACTCACGGGTGGGGAAGCTGGAGTGTTGGGTACCACGATCCTGGGATGCTGTCGTGTTCCAGATCACTGCTCCTGTGGATGGAGAGGGGATGCTGCTGCCTGTACCTGCCTGTACCTGCCTGTATCTGCCTCTATCTGCCTGTACCTGCCTGTATCTGCCTGTATCTGCCTGTACTTGCCTGTATCTGCCTCTATCTGCCTGTGTCTGCCTGTACCTGCCTGTATCTGCCTGTATCTGCCTGTACCTGCCTGTATCTGCCTGTATCTGCCTGTATCTGCCTGTACCTGCCTGTATCTGCCTGTATCTGCCTGTACCTGCCTGTATCTGCATGTATCTGCCTGTACCTGCCTGTATCTGCCTGTACCTGCCTGTATCTGCCTGTATCTGCATGTATCTGCCTGTACCTGCCTGTATCTGCCTGTACCTGCCTGTATCTGCCTGTATATGCCTGTACCTGCCTGTACCTGCCTGCATCTGACTGTACCTGCCTGTATCTGCCTGTATCTGCCTGTATCTGCCTGTACCTGCCTGTACCTGCCTGTATCTGCCTGTACCTGCCTGTATCCCCAACCCAGCCCCTCTCAGCCATCACTGCAGGTGAGTGGATGCTGCTGCCACCAAGCTCCCCCTTTAATCTTTAGGACACCCCAAAGGCTCCATCCCATCCTCCTTATCCCCACTTCCCCATCCCTTCCCTCAAGGCACATCCACAGCCAAGCCCCTTTTCCATGGTTATCACTGGAAAACCCCATCACTTTATCCTTTGGGATGAAGGATTCACCCCTATGACTGAAGCTGAGATGCTTTCAGCATCACCACCACCAAACCCATGGCTTGATGGGTACCCGGCTGCAAAGAGGAGTTTTGACCAAAAAAGGGCAGTTTTTGGCACTGCTGCATCCTCACAGCGGCTGATGGAGCCCAGTCCTTGGGCATGGATCCCTGTTGGAGCCCATTCCCACCTTTGGGCATGGATCCCTATTGGAGCCCATTCCCACCTTTGGGCATGGATCCCTATTGGAGCCCATTCCAACCTTTGGGCATGGATCCCTGTTGGAGCCCATTCCCACCTTTGGGCATGGATCCCTATTGAAGCCCATTCCCACCTTTGGGCATGGATCCCTATTGGAGCCCATTCCCACCGTTGCTCTCCCATCACTGCGAGAGCATCCATAGGTGTTTAGGGGGATGCGTTGGGAATTCTCCATAGGAAAACACCCTTTAGGCCCTGGCCTTTGGCTTAGGGGTAAAGGAGAAGGGTAGGGATGAATGGAGGAGCTTGGGATGAGCTGCTCCATAGGCTCCTGGTGCTGCTGGAGCCCAGAGCATCACATTGAAGGCATGGGGAACAGCCATGAGAGGAAGTGAGGGTGCTGGTGACCGTTCCCCATTGATCTGAGGCTGCTCCTGTTATCCTTATGGATGTGAAACCATCCCAAGCCCTACTGGGGATGATGGGGACCAAGCGGCATCACCCCCAAAACCATCCCTGGTGATGCTGGTGACACCAGGAGGGGTTTGGTCCTGCCAGCAGCAGGAGGGCATCACCTTGACCCCATAGGGATGGACCTGAGGGCTTCCCAGCCCCTTATTCCTTATTCCCAAGCAGAGAGGGGCAGGATGAGGATGGAATGACTGCAGCAAGCACCTTGGGAAGGGGAAGAGCATCCTGGCTGAGCACCCCCCTGCGCACACAGCATCCCTGCCCCAGCAGCATGGAGCTGAGCAGGATACCATGTCCTGGCACATGGTAAGGGATGGAAAGGGATGAGGATGCTGATGTACCTGGTCCAGCTGCCGCAGCAGAGAGCACCGCCGCCATCAAGCAGATCCTCTCCATCCTCCTCAGCCCATGTGGGGCAGCCCCATAGCAAGCGGGGAGCTGTGGGGCGCGGGCTCCGGTCCCCTCCTAGCAGCTCAGGGCCATGGTGTGGATGGGACCCAGCGCGGTACCTGCTGCTCTCTGTGGCTGTGGGTGCAGGAAGCCAGCTCAGCGCCGTGGGGCGGAGGAGCTCTATGGGGTGGCTCCATCCTGCCCGTTCAGAGGGAGGAAATGGGGGGTCTGGGGGAGGTGAGGTCCATGGCACACACCTCAGCATCCCTCAGCACCAGGACCATGCTCAGGCCCTGTGGGATGTGGGTCATTCCCATCACATTGTGGGGCTGAGCATCACACTGTGGGGCTCAGGCTGCCCCAAGTGCTAGGACCTCTATGGGGTGATGGAGCAGAGTGTGGGGCTCCTTCCTCCTCCTCTGGGGTGGGATGGGGCAGGAGGATGCTTGTGAGGTGGGATGTGGCCTCTCGGTGCTCCCTGATGGAGGGTCCCTCGCATCCGGATCCATCCCATAGCCTGGAGGCCATGGGCATGGGGATGTGCACTGGGTGCTGAGACCAAACTGGGTCCCATCCTAAAGGGCTCTGCCCTAGCATAGGGTGCCCATAGGAGCTGTGGCTGCCCCATCCCATCAAGGCCAGGTTGGACACAGGGATTGGAGCATCCCACTCCAATGGAAGGGATCCGTGCCCATGGAACTGGATGAGCTTGAGGGTCCCCTCCATCCCTATGGAACCCAGGGGTTGTGTGGGCTTTGTGCTGACCCTGAGGCTCTGATGGGTGCTGATGGGTGCTGATGGGTGCTTATGGGGCTCAGACCCCCCTACAGCAGCAGAGCCCCCAGCCAAGGAGGAAGCAGAAGGAAACCCCCAGGAAGGAGAAATCCCATTGGCTGATGGGGACCTTCCATCCTGGGTTATCCTATGATGGAGCAGGGATGAGGCACCGGGAGGTGGGCATGGACCAGAGCACGGGGCTGTGATGGGACCATTGGTGTGGGGAGGAGCCACCACCAAACCCTATGGTGTTGGATGGGGGTGATGGGGAGCAGAGCCCTTGTATGGCCCTGCCGGTGATGGAGGCCTTGGAGCAGGTAGCATCACATCCATCCTGGTGCAGCCCCTTCATCTGGGGGTACCCATGCACCCCATGTCTGCCCCTTCCTCCTGGGGGGCTCCTATGGGTCCTCAGCCTGGGGCTCCTATGGGTCTGGGCTCTGCGGGATGGGAGCCCCATCTCTGTGGTCCCCATGGGGAGCTGTGGGGATGGTTTGAGCCCCGTGTGGGGCAGAGGGAAGGATGGGGATCGTGGCAGGAGCAGGGTGAATCCAAGGGTGATTTGGGGGGGGGGGTGAAGGGCCTGGAATGGGCAATCCCTATGGTATCCCATAATAGAGGAACTTGTGGCTGTTATTGCAAGGGGGATGCTGGGGACAGCCCCAGGAGCAGGCAGGGATGGGAGGAAGAGGAGGAGGAAGGAAGCAGATCCCATTCCCAATGTCTCCCTCCCGGACCACATCCATCACCAGCCTCTGGAGCCATCCCATGAGCAGCTCCCACCTGGAGCCGGCATTAGGGTTAGGGTTAGGGATGGTTAGGGTTAGGATGCGCAGGAGCTGCTCGGGTCCTCTCCAACACTTTATTGCCTGTATCCAGGTCAGGGTGAGGACCCCTCCATAAATAACAGCCCCCAGCACATGGGACAGGTACAAAACATCAGCCGTACAAACCCGGACGCATGGATCGGGGTAAGGGACACAGGGAGGACACAGGGACCCCCCCAGGACTCATCATCATCATCACTATGAACACAACGCAACGAGACCCTAAGGACACCCCAAGACCCCATCCCCACACATGGTCCCCAACCCGTGTGTGTGTCCCTATGGTGGCACAGGGGGGATCCGGTCCCTTCTGCCTGCCCCGGTCAGGAGCTGCCCCGGATCCTCTCCATGTAGCTGCGGAGCTCCTCGGGGTCCCGCAGCCCCATATCCTCACACACCCAGCGGATGTCGTCCTCACTGGCCACCAGGATGGACTGGACATTGGGAATGGGCTCGGGGGGCTCCTCGGGGGCCCGCGATGGGGAGAAGGTGACAAATTCCACCCTCTTCCTGCGGCCGCCCCGTGGTGCTGCAGCTTCCCTATGGGGCTGGGGGCCTCCAGTTTCCCTATGGGGCTGGGGGGCAGTGGGGTCACCCCCTGCTTCAGAGCCACAGCAGCAGCGCCCATCGGTGGTGCCATCGGTGGTGCCATTGGTGGTGCCATTGGTGATGCCATCGGTGATGCCATCAGTGACCAGGGGCTCCGGCTGCCGCCGGTCCAGCTGCCGGCTCAGCTCCTCCTGGTCGGTGCCCAACCAGACCCAGTTGTGGGGCTGTGGGGCCGATGGGGCCGCGGCATCAGGCAGCTCCTTCTGCTGGTAGCGCAGCACGAAGAAGATGCAGTTGATGAGGAAGATGAAGATGGCCAAGCAGAAGACCCCCAGCAGGACGTACATGCCGATCTCCAGGTCGGTTACACGCTCCGGAGCCTTCACCATCTCCTCCTCCTCATCATCATCATCATCACCAGCGTGGTTCTGGCCGTACCCATCCTCCTCTTCCTCCGAGGAAGACCCCAACCCTTGCAGCTTGGTGCTGGCTGGTCCCATTCCCATAGGATCCCTCCTCTGTGCCTCACCGGCTGCCGTCACCGCCTCCCCCGACATCGCCCCTTCTGCCCTATGGAAGGGGGACCCGGACCCATGGGGGCTCCGGGGGGTGCTGGTGCCCTGGCCCCCCAACACCTGGATCCAGGCAGTGCCGGTGGCCAGTGCGGTGCCATGGTGCCGGCCCCGGCGGCAGGCATCCGGGGGGTGCAGGCTGAGCTCCAGCAGTGCCCCATGCCCAGGGCCCTCGGCCACCACCCATGGGTGCACGGTGGGGACCCCCGGTGAGCCCCCCACGGTGGCCACGGTGGGGTCCAGAGAGGTTATGGTCAAGGCTGTGTCCTGTGAGCCATAGAGATCCAGTGGGGCCAGAGTGTGGTCGGAGAAGGACAACCAGACTGAGAGCGTCGCCTCCTGGAAGGGGAGGGGGGGATGGCAGTGGGATAATGGAATGGGGTGGGATGAAGGAGCTTAAACCCCATCCGGATCCAACCCCAACCGCTTCCCATGGAGCAGCTGCTCCAAGCCCCTGTGTCCAACCTGGCCTTGAGCACTGCCAGGGATGGGGCAGCCACAGCTTCTCTGGGCACCCTGTGCCAGCGCCTCAGCACCCTCCCAGGGAACAGCTTCTGCCTAAGAGCTCAGCTCAGTCTCCCCTCTCTTGGGCAGGTTCAAGCCATTCCCCTTGGCCTGTCCCTACATCCCTTGTCCCAGGCCCCTCTCCCGGTTTCCTGCAGCCCCTTTAGGCACTGGAGCAGCACAGCTCCGGTTCTCTCACCTGCTTGGGCACCTGCAGGGTCCCTGTGCCCACAGCACTGGCAGTCACCAGCCCATGGTGCCCTGGCTCTGCCTGCACCGTCAGGGACAGCCCTGACACCAGCTGTGCCCGGAGCTCCGTCACCGTCACCTTCTCCTCCGACACCACCACTGTCTGCTCCCCCAGGATGGAGTCCGACAGTGGGGAGCGGACCTGGGGCATGGGGGGGACACTGTGAGCCCCAGGTCACAGCTCCAGACACTGACACCATGGCCTGGGCTGCAGACCCTCCAGTGCCCTGTCTATCCCCTGCATCCCTCCCTCCATCCCCTGCATCCCTCCTTCCATCTCCTTCATCCCTCCCTCCATCCCCTTCATCCTCCCTCCATCCCCTGCATCCCTCCATCCATCCCCTGCATCCCCCTCCCTCCATCTCCTTCATCCCTCCCAGCTCCCCTCTGCCCACCCTGAGCCTTCCATCTCCCTCCCTCTGGCTTCAGACCCCCCCTCAGCCTCCCTCCCTCCATCTCTCCCTCCCCTGCACCTCTCCCCCTCCCCACAGCACCCCCTTTGCACCCCGGTACCTCCCTCCAGGACCCCCTATCTCCCTTCAGAACCCACTGGCACCCTCCAGAACCCCTATGAACCCCCCTCCAGCTCCCTCAATCACCTCCTTGCACCCCTTTATCTCCCTCCAGCACCCTTTACACCACCTCTGCTCCCCCAAGGACACACCTGCACCCTCCCTCCATCCATCTCTCCAGCCTCCCTCCATCCCCTCCATCCCTCCCTCCATCCCCTTCATCCCCCCTCCATCCCCTTCATCCCTCCCTCCATCCCCTTCATCCCCCCTCCATCCCCTTCATCCCTCCCTCCATCCCCTTCATCCCCCCTCCATCCCCTTCATCCCCCCTCCATCCCCTGCATCCCCCCTCCATCCCCTGCATCCCCCCTCCATCCCCTTCATCCCCCCCTCCATCCCCTTCATCCCCCCTCCATCCCCTGCATCCCCCCTCCATCCCCTTCATCCCTCCCTCCATCCCCTTCATCCCTCCCTCCATCCCCTGCATCCCCCCTCCATCCCCTTCATCCCCCCCTCCATCCCCTTCATCCCTCCCTCCATCCCCTTCATCCCCCCTCCATCCCCTTCATCCCCCCTCCATCCCCTTCATCCCTCCCTCCATCCCCTTCATCCCCCCTCCATCCCCTTCATCCCTCCCTCCATCCCCTTCATCCCCCCTCCATCCCCTTCATCCCTCCCTCCATCCCGTCCATCCCCTGCACCCTCCCAGCTCCCCCAGCACCCCCCATTTCCCCAGACCCCCCCCATCTCCCTCCCCCTCCCTCCCCTCAGGACCCTCCCCCATCCCCCCCCCCCCTGCCCCCCCCATCCCCACCTCCACCGATGTCACCCCCGGCTCCAGCCCCACCAGGACGGGCCCCGGCTCCAGCGCGGCCACGCGCGGGTCCTGGACGCGGGTGCGCGCAGCCACCAGGGGGGTCACGTCCAGCAGCCATGTGGGGCTGGGCAGGTACGCGAGGGGACGGCCCCCGGACTGCGGCCGCGCCGCGAAGTGAGCCAGGACCCGCAGCGACGTGCGCTGGAACTGCGGGCGGCAGCCGCGATACCGACCGGAGCCGGTACCGGCACCGACACCGGCTGCACCGGAGCTGCGGGGAACCGGAGACAGACGTGGGGATGGGGATGGGATGGGGATGGGGATGGGGATGGGGATGGGATGGGGATGGGGATGGGGATGGGGATGGGATGGGGATGGGGATGGGGATGGGGATGGGGATGGGGATGGGGATGGGATGGGGATGGGGATGAGATGGGGATGGGATGGGGATGGGATGGGGATGGGATGGGGATGGGGATGGGGATGGGGATGAGATGGGGATGGGATGGGGATGGGATGGGGATGGGGATGGGGATGGGATGGGATGGGGATGGGGATGGGATGGGATGGGGATGGGATGGGATGGGGATGGGATGGGGATGGGATGGGGATGGGGATGGGATGGGGATGGGATGGGGATGGGGATGGGGATGGGATGGGATGGGGATGGGATGGGGATGGGATGGAATGGGATGGGGATGGGATGGGGATGGGGATGGGATGGGATGGACATGGGGATGGGATGGACGGGTGGTACCAGGACCCGCAGCGCCGTGCGCTGGAACTGCGGGCGGCAGCCACGATACTGACCGGTACCGGAGCTGCAGGGAACCGGAGAGAGACATGGGGATGGGGATGGGATGGGGATAGGGATAGGGATGGGACACGGGGGCACAGGCAGACGGAGATGGGGATGGGTGGTACCAGGACACAGGGATGGGGATGGGGATGGGTAGTACCAGTACAGGGGGATGGAGATGGGACACGGGGGCACCGAGATAATGCAGTGGGGATGGGGATGGGGATGGATGAGTGGTACCAGGACACGGGGATGGGGCACGGGGGTACGGAGGCACAGGGATGGGGATGGATGGGTGGTACCAGGGCATGCGGATGGGGATGGGACACAGGGGCACCAGAACACAGGGATGGGGATGGGTGGTACCAGGACATGGGGATGGGGATGGATGGGTGGTATCAGGACACGGAGGTGGGACACGGGGCAATGGGACATGGGAACAGGGTATGGGGGACACCAGGGATAGGACACGAGGATGGGGATGGGAATGGGTGGTACCAGGGCATGGGGATGGGGATGGAACACGGGGGTATCAGGACATGAGGATGGGGGTGAGGATGGATGGTACCAGGATATGGGAATGGATGGTACCAGGGTATGGGGATGGGACACGGGTGGTGCCAGGACATGGGAACAAGATATGGGGGGCACCGGGGATGGGAAATGGGGATGGGGATGGCAATGGGGATGGGTGGTACCAGGGCATGGGGATGGGACATGGGGGGCACCAGGATATGGGGATGGGGGCCACGGGTGGTACCGGAACGTGGGGATGGGCAGGGGTGGCCATGGGGGATGTGCAGTGAGTGTGTGAGGGCTCAGCGGGGTAGGGGTGCACAGCACCACGGGGGTTAATGGGACAGGGACATGGGTCATGAGTGGGGTTAGGGGCAGGGGTGCAGGGGGCTATGGGGGCTCAGCACAGCACTCCCCATGCACTGATCCTGCCCCATGCATTGATCCTGCCCCATGCACTGATCCTGCTCAGCACAGCACTCCCCATGCACTGATCCTGCTCAGCACAGTGCTCCCCATGCTCTGATCCTGCCCCATGCCCTGATCCTGCCCCATGCACTGATCCTGCTCAGCACAGCACTCTCCATGCACTGATCCTGCCCCATGCACTGATCCTGCCGATGCACTGATCCTGCCCCATGCATTGAGCACCCAGGGGCTCAACACAGTGCTCCCCATGCACTGATCCTGCTCAGCACAGTGCTCCCCATTCATTGAGCACCCAGGTGCTCAGCACAGCACTCCCCATGCACTGATCCTGCTCAGCACAGCGCTCCCCATGAACTGATCCTGCCCAGCACAGTGCTCCCCATGCACTGATCCTGCCCAGCACAGCACTCCCCATGCCCTGATCCTGCCCCATGCACTGATCCTGCTCAGCACAGCACTCCCCATGCACTGCTCAGCACAGCGCTCCCCATGCACTGATCCTGCCCCATGCACTCAGCACATAGGGTCTCAGCCCAGCGCTCCCCATGCCCCATGCCCCCATGCCGGTGCCCCGGCTCTCACCTGCCGGTGCCCGCAGGCCGGCGCCATCCGCGCAGCTGCTCCAGCACCATGTCCCCCAGCTGGACGCGCAGCGGCAGCAGTGGGGCCCACACGGTGAACAGCAGGGACGTGTGCAGGCGGCGGCACCAGAAATCCACCCGCGCCCCACGCGCCCCACGGCTCTCCCGGCCCAGCACCTGCACTGCCGAGCAGCCCTCGGACACCTGCGTGTGGGGAGCATATGGGGATGGGGGGTATGGGGGTATAAGGAGACATAGGGGGGATAGGGGGGTATAGGGGGTCATAGGGGGATAGGGGGATATATGGGGGTATAGGGTGTATAGGGGGGTATATGGGGATAGGGGCTTATAGGGAGGTATAGGGGGGTATAAGGGGACAGGGGGATGGGGGATATAGAGGGTATAGGGGAATATAGGGGGTATAGGGGGATAGGGGAATGTAGGGGGGATAGGGGGGTATAGGGAGTATAGGGGGATATAGGTGGATAGAGGGGATAGGGGGTATAGGGGGATATATGGGGTATAGGGGATATAGGGGGGTATAGGGGGATAGGGGAATATAGGGGGTATAGGGGGATATATGGGGGTATAGGGGGTATGGGGGATATAGGGGAATAGGGGGGATAGGGGGATAGGGGCGTATAGGGGGTATAGGGGGATATAGGGGGATAGGGGGATATAGGGGAATATAGGGGATATGGGGGATATAGGGGGGGATAGGGGTGTCTATGGGGTACTGGGGGGATCTGGGGGTCCCACTCACCTGCAGGACTTGCTTGTCAGCTGACTCACAGCCGGGGGGCTCCGGGAGCTCAGTGATGGCACCCCCTGCCTCCACTGCCACCAGTCTGACAGGCACGAAGCGGGGGACCCCTGTCAATGGGGCTGTGTTGAGGATCTCCAGGTCCTGTGGGGCAGAGTGGGGCTGAGCACATGGCTCCATTGGGGGTGATGGGGATGGGATGTGGGGGTGGGATGGTGAGGATGGGATGGGGATGGGATGGTGGGGATGGAATGTGGGGATGGGATGGTGAGGATGGGATGGTGAGGATGGGATGATGGGGATGGGATGGTGAGGATGGGATGATGGGGGTGGGATGGTGAGGGTGGGATTGTGGGGATGGGATTTGGGGATGGGATATGGGGATGGGATATGGGGATGGGATGGGGATGGGATGATGGGGATGGGATGGTGGGGATGGGATGATGGGGATGGGATGGTGGGGATGGGATGGTGAGGGTGGGATGTGGGGATGAGATGGTGAGGATGGGATGTGGGGATGGAATGATGGGGATGGGATTTTGGGGATGGGATGGTGGGGATGGGATGGGGATGGGATGATGGGGGTGGGATGATGGGGATGGGACTGGAGGTACCCACCTGCACAAGGGGGACGAGCGCACGGACATCCCTCTCTGACACTTGGATCTCCCACACCAGTTTGTCCTTCTGCGCCTCGGGGTCCTGGCCTGGGTACTCCACTTGCCACGTGAGGGGCCGCGCCGGCGCCAGCCCCACGGTGCCGTTCTCCACCGCCACATCCACATGCAGGAACGCCTCGGGATCAGCCACCCTGTGCCACCATATGGGGTCAATCTGCCCTTTACCCCCCCAGTATCCACACTGGGCCGTACTGGGATGAACAAACCCCATAGTGGGTATCCCATACCTGGAGCCACCATCAGCATCCCCGCTCCTCCGGCACGTCACCACCACAGTGGAGTGCTTGGGACCACGGCTGCGCTCCACTTGTGTTGCCCATACACCGGGCACCGCGGCGCGGGCACCCATCACTTGCAGCCCCTTCTTGGCCTTGATCCTATGGGAGCATCCCCATCAGATCTCACCCCATCCCTCACCCACCCCATAGAGGACACCCCCACATCCCTCACCGGAGCACCAGGAGGTCGGCAGTGAAGTTGTGCCGCAGGGTGACTGTGGTGGTGAAGCTCTGCCCCGGGCGCATGGTGGCATCGGGTACCCGCAGCAGGACCTTGGCATCCAACCGCACCTCCTGCCACCGCACCGGCTCTGCCGCCCGCAGCTCCAGTGATCCCAGGTACCGTGGGGCAGCTCCGGTATGGCCGCGGCATTCCCGGGATCCCGTCAGGCTG